>NC_135501.1:117611035-117914535 GCF_052857255.1 Amblyomma americanum | reverse complement strand
AAGGTTTTTTATATCTGCCAAAAAACCGCACCACAAAAGCAGGTTCTGTTAAATCCTTTATGACAAAGTGAAGCGAGCTGTCCGAGTTCGTTTCCACGTGATCTCATGCCCTCGGCAAACGTTCTATAGCGTGAGTTTGCCACGGAATTCCAGTTTGAGGGGGTAAAATACATTCTGCATCAAGATAATCATTTACTTCTGGGGAAAGCCTTGTTGTGTTTCCTAGAGCACATCTTCGAAAAATTATCGGGGACAACAGCGTGCGGGGATAATTTCCCACGTTCCATACTAACTCCCCGAAGTTAATGCTTACGTGCCCACTGTGGTATACCAGTGGTTATGAAGCATTTTTGACTTACAAAAGCAGCGCTGGTTGAACTCCGAGCCGCTCTTATCCTATTTATGGTTGGCTGAAAACTCACCAGTTAAGGTAACGAAATGATCTCGGGAGCAAGCTATGTGTTCTCCACTACAGCATTCTGAATTTCTTTGGCCCAGGATCGCTATCATTAAAAAGTCATAACTGTTCGGTATTTTCATAGAGCTTCTTCGGAATATCTTACACTTAACAGGCAAGTCCATCTGAAGAAAACTACTTACGGGATACTTATAGGAATCAGTTATAATAGCGGTGATACTTCCAAGGTATTAGTTTAAAAAATAGCTTGCGACTTCGCATTCTCACGCAAGCTGCGATGACTGGACCGTAAGCACTAGTAGCAGTCACTTACCGAAAGATTCACGAACTTGTGCTCCCCATACTGTGGGCTGTCGAATTCTGGGGGATATGTCCGGTTTTTCGGAATGAGGATGGAGTCCCCGTGGAAGTATACGTTTGTCTTCACGTACGCTTCCATCCAGATGCCCATGCTAGTTGCGATGGCAAAGAAGAGTGTCTTACCAAAGATTGGCAGCACCATTTTGGCTGGCTGTGTGGTTTACGGCGTCTGGAAAATACAAAAAGGGTATTTCTCCGATGTCCATCATCATGCAGTTCTTAGCGGCACTGTAATGGAATCATGGCGCAATTTTTTTAACGGCGTCATAAGATTTCCACTACAGGCCATAAAATATTATTACATAACTGTTCATTTTAGTACTGCCAAGGAACATGCGCTTTCGCTTGGAACAAACTGTACTAATTCAACCACTTATCGCTTACAAAAAAGAAAACTATCTCCATTCCTCTACTCCTTGTTCAGAGACTTCATCTGCTCCTAGTGCAGCCTTGAGAGAGCGTTTTGGTCCAGTAGGCTTCTATCGCGGACACCTTCTAGTGTCCAAATTAAGTCTTTCTTAGCTTTTGGTTTTAGTAATAATGAATCTTGGTGGGCGGCTAACCTTGACTATCGATATTCTGCAATCGCCTCCCAGCCCAGCTTTTACAGCTTAACGTTACAAAAGCATTATGCAAAGTTCCATGACTCAAATAGGTTGTTTGTCCGCGGCTGCTAAAGTTGTGTTTCAGGCAATGGTTTATGACATGATCACCTGAAGCATTCGATTTAATACTGCTAATGTATTTTAGCATAATTCGGAATATAGCCGAGCAGAACATCAACTTTGGGCTTGGATACGTAGCCAGTGTGTTTGTAGGCAGCCCTAAACGTCTGCAGCTTTGCTCTGTAGCTATATCACACCTCAAGGTGTGTGATTCAAGAAACGCTGTGCGCGTAGATGGTTCAACGCGCCTAACCTTTTACAGACGAAAATACCCAACAACACAGAGCACGCTCTGTGTTGTTGTTGTTGTGTATTTTCGTCTGTAAAAAGTTAAGCGCGTTCAACCATAATGAACAACCTACTAGGTCCAATTCTCGCCATTTTAGTAGTGCGCGAGTGAGCTGCTAGGTGCCTCCTGAGGCAGTCTCTGCCTCCCGTATTGCGTATCCTGCATCATCCTCTGTCTCCCGCCCCGCTTGGTCGGAAACCGTGGCTATACCTAATTTAGCGTTTAATAATTTTTGCATCCCGCGCATCTGTTACTCCACAGTTCTTCAGTCCGGCTCAGTGCACTGAATAACATTGTTGTTTATAACTGTAATTGAAAGAAAAATTTGGAGCAGAAAATTGCAATTACCACGTTTGTTTCCTCCTTTTTCGGCAAACACTCAATGCGAGGCTTCTTACAGCAACAAATCAGGAATTCAGCCCATCCTTAGAATATTTGGTTTCCAATAACAAAATAAGTGCGGCTTATGTATCTCGGAGAAACTTCGGTGTCAGATTTGACAGGACAATGTGGATTCCCCAGGTCGGAATTTCATTATTCCTGAGGAATAAACCGCTAAAATTTCTATACAACAGACGATTTCTCTACTGGTGGTCGGTAATTTAAAGTCCGAAATGCAGTAAAAGAAAGTCACCGTAAATTTACCCTTGTGCTAATTGTTAGTACCTTTGTACTAACCTCGAGGTATCGTTCTAAACAATTCCGTGAAGACTTCAGGTTCGCTCACACTACTTGGGTAGACATGATAAAATATATGCTGGAATTGCTTACCTTAAACGACTGGTTTCAGGCTGGCTGACTGTCGAGCGATTCCAGTATGATCAGCAGCCTGCGTGCTCAGACCAAGCAGGCGATGAAACTCTGGGCAGAGGTGCCCCGTTTATATACAATGTGCGTGAAGCGCGATAAACGGTGAGAGAAAAACAACATGTACAGAAAAAAATGATTAATATCTTCAAAGCATAACAATAGATAACTGGTAACCCATTTGCGAGCTTGCACCCATAAGAAATTTTCAGCAGTCTGCGTAACTAAGAGACATCTGAGGCGTGGTTATGAACGTAGTTACCTTGATTCTGAGAATCGTCGCAATTGTGACCTGCTTAATTCGTGTGGGTCTTGAAAGCGCGCATAATGAAATATCTCTTGACCTTGCTTCTTGAAACTTTTATATTCCACGGAAATCGTCGAATGGCCCCCTGTTCGCCATATACCCATATCATTGAATCGTCTATCAGTCAGGTTCATGGTATTTGCAACACCATTTGACAAGATAGTGTAGGACCCTATTGATCAAACTTGGTCTGCAGCTTTCATATCGTTACACAGAAATTGTTCAGAGTGTTTAGAGATTGCACTTATAATTAAACATCCGCTCTTTACGGCCCACTTGCAACTAAGGCTTGAAGCCGAAAGCAAAATGAATAGGGACATGATCCCGGATCCGTGCGCAATAACCTATATAGCTAAGGCGTTTGTCTACACTATCAGCTGCGACAGCGCAATTCTTATCGCTTTTGGCTATTTCAAAGCAGCCTACCGATAAGGCCAAAGCTTGTTTCCGTAACGTGTGTCATTAAGGGGAGCGGCCGTTCAACCTTCCAGCTTGCTTCTTATCTTATTGCTCAAGCAACGTGTGCGAAGTAGTGTCTGTGGCTATAACCCCGCTAGTGTGCAAAAAGAATTTTGCTTGTTTCGCGCGCACAGTAAATCACCCGTAAAAAACCGCTACCTGTCCAGCATGTGGCAGAGGGTTTCTGTCTGCTTAGTAATTATAAGGTCTTATGACGGGGCTTATGCCTATAAGCAAAACTGCCACACTACGGAATGGGCATTGCACACAAAAGGAAAGTATATTCCACAAACATAACAATATACGAGGTGTATATTTGAATGGGAGCTGTACTAGAGGTCATAGATTCTATCTAAACAATTTTATTTGCCTGAAGCTTATGGGCGCTTCCATAAAACTACACGCATTGAATAGAAGCTACCTTCCAAATCTTTCAGGCGCATGGTGAACGTTATGTTGGAAATGTGCGTCTAATAAAGATATGCTGATTTCATAGCGAGCGTTTGAAATGTTTGAATAAAAATTGCTATATTTCAATTCTTTGTAGCCGTGCGGCTGCGCTTGCGTGGATGAAATTGATTAATTACTCCCTTATAACAAATCTACTCCGCCTTCGAGGATTCCCCAAACATTTGACCAACACTGTTCCCTCTTCGAGCTATTGTTCAATTCTCTCTCGCCCTAACATAAGCTTGCCGTCCCGGTTAGCTCAGTTAGTAGAGCGACTGCTCCGATGAAGCGGTGGTCTCAGGTTCGAACCCCGGACCAAGCCGAATTTCTCTTTAACTGCGAAGTTTCTGAGAAAGCTGTATAGATTTCCTTTGCAGCCGTATGGCTGCGCTTTGCTGAATGACAGTAAGCATTCCCTTATTACAAAATTCGTGAAATATGCGGGCAGCACTGTGTGCACGAGGATTATATGGCACGGGGTATATTTTCGTCAGTTTAACAAGTCAGTTTCACGCTTGCCTCTGCGATGGAAGATAGAACGGGTCCAGTGTTTACAGGTGCTACCGTGGCTGACGACGCAAGACTCCGTGTTATCCGGGAGACTCTGAAGGCCAGGTTGGCCCGGTTCAAGAGTCAAAGGGCGTGAATCCGCGGTGTAACCAAATACCAAGGGCACATCTTGAGGCGAACAGGAGGGTGGGGGGTGGGATATTTTCGTGGTTAAGTGTATTATAAAAACGAATACTTAGCCGGCATGATTAGCCAGTTATTGAATTGTTGGTTTTAGGTTGAAATTGTGGAGAAGTTGAAAGCGGTTAGCGGTGATGTAATCTGACTTTTTAATATTTCCGAATCAGCAACGTGGTTTGAGATATCTATCATGACAAAGATTGCATGGATTACTCTTTAGGCACAGGGTTGGCTGAAATTGAGGAAACAAATATTGACTGCATTTTCTACGAATTTCATATATGAAATCACCTTGAGAATGATTCACTCATTCAAATGCCTTTCCGTCTGATATGGTAGAGATAGTTTGGTCAGATGGTTCTTGACAATCACAAAGCGAACAAGGAAGAGAAAACGTAAGGTTGCTTGCCAACAAGGCAGGCATCCTGAGATTTTTTCTCCCTTGTTCCCTTTGTGATTCCCGTCTGTTATAACAGCCAGAAAAGCGCGGATTACAAACCCTACTAGCGAGCATACAAACGCGCCTGACATCATGACAAAATCATGTCAAAAGGAGAACTGGGGCTCCCTTAGGCTAAGCTAACTTTTTAACCCCTTTTAGGCAAAACTAGGAAGGTGTGTTCCACGTCTTATTGACTATTCACACGTTTATCTCTGCGCTCGTCTTGGCGCGTATGGAGCGCATGATTTCTTTTTACCTCCCAGTCTAAATTTTTTACAGTTTTATTTCAGTTATTGTTGCAGATATGAAAAACATCGGTAAGGCCATTTGGCACACAGATTTCTGCATGTTTGCTTCCAACTATGACCCCTGTCAAGGGGTGAGTTCGAAACACCAGAACACTTTGTATGCGCACAAGTTTCAGATGAGGAGCTTACGCCTTTGATGCTCAATAACTCGCCCAAACCAGTGCCTTGTGCCATAAAGTTCGCTTTGCAGAAGTAGGGCCGGCCAGAACACTTCAAGGAGTGCAACCATAGGTGGAGGAGGCACTTTGGAGGTGGAGGATAGAGTTTACTAGTTCCAGAAGAAACGAAACCCGTAACTTGCGGTCGACTCTAAGTTATTAGAAGACGTTGCTTAGTGCTAACCTCTGTGTCTCACTCGAGGGGAAAAGTTATGGGTCGATCACGCGGATCTTATGCGAGAACTCTAGAAAACAAGCTCGATTTGCTCTCAATGGCTACTTTGATGCTTTTGCACGAATAGCGCTTTTAGTCTAAGTCGCGGATTCACATTTTTCGACAGAATCTTTCTGGATGTTAAAGATGGGTAAGGTTAGGTACGTTGGCAATGCTTAGTGCTTCTTGAGAGTGGAAAGTTGGAAGGGTGGCAATGTATGAGTGGGCAGCCCTCACCTGTAGCGATGGGATTTGGTAGTGACAGGTGAATGGTGCTTTAGAGGCAGCTGGCTTTCCTAATGCGTCTATAAATTCGATTTCGCCGGCGCGTTTTTTTTTTAAAGTGTTATGCCTTATATTGATCATCAGCAACGAAACCCGGCGTCCGGCATTTGGCATTTGCGATACCGTGGGTTGCTACACTGGGATATGACTGCGAAAGGCACGCCGTTTGCGCGCAGTTCTTCGTTGGGTATTATGCTGCAGTCATCACAAAGGACGAGATAAGAGCAGCTGCAGAGCAAAGAAACCTATAATTTACTCGGTTACTGACTATTGGGCAGTCCATACTCCACAGGTGTTTCAGTGCGTGTTTTTTCCTCCAACACAGTGAAGTAAATATGTGTTTTATCGCTTTTCCTTTGACTCTAAATGCCTGGACGTGCAATGTTTTCTGATATTTGAATCATTATCGTAAAATATTCGTGTAAATTTTCAATTGCCATCCGGTGCTGTTTTGAAGAAGCGCTATTTCAGTGCCAGCTGCTATTGTGACATACGAGCGTTATGCATTTTCCAAACCCTCGTATTTTCAAGATGTCAACATCACGTGTGCCTTGCCTGTGGGCGTGGGCCTTGCCGCACGGGCGCGCCGTCGCTGAATCGCTCGGAACCGTCGCTGTGAGGTGTGTGCCTCAAAGCTTACTCCGAAAAAGAAGATGAATCGCTCGGAACCGTCGCTGTGAGGTGTGTGCCTCAAAGCTTACTCCGAAAAAGAAGAGACAGCAGAGACAGTTTTCCACACAGGTGGTTGCCTTTATCGTCAGTGAGATCTCGAGTTCAGAACTCTTATCGGAGGCGGCGATCAGCCTGGCACGGCGGACTTCATGAGGGTAGCCCTAAACACGAATGTAAGTGCTAAGCATACATTACGATGCAGAATCAAACACCGTCATGAATGCTTCAACGTTGACAGCATCCTCTAAGCTGTGAGAAGATAACGGCTCAGCATCGTAAAGTGCGCGAGGATCATGCAGCCTAATTCGTTCGGCGTCGCTGTCTGATGTCGCTGCCCGGGCATTTGCGAGTCGTTGGATTCGGCTTTGCATGTATGGCGAGCAACACACTCTAAAATATATGTTTTCGTGGGAGCTATGCGCTTAACCGCGTGACATGACAAAAAACCGTAGAAAGCGGGTTAGGCGAGTAGTTAACTCTGAAACTCGCCGCATATTGTGTGGTTGTCTCAAATGTTTTGTTATTTATAAAAAAGCGGCCTAAAAGCCATCTTTGCTTACGTTTTCAGGTCACAGAGCATGTGGGATTGTAGCAGAAAGAAAAAGAGGACACAATAATAAGTTGCGCCCTCAGAGATAAGCAGTGATACTGCAGTCATAAATCTAACAAAATGTACTTATTTGTTTCTTTCTTTCCTTCCTTCCTTCCTTCCTTCCTTCCTTCCTTCCTTCCTTCCTTCCTTCCTTCCTTCCTTCCTTCCTTCCTTCCTTCCTTCCTTCCTTCCTTCCTTCCTTCCTTCCTTCCTTTCTTCCTTCCTTCCTTCCTTCTTTCTTTCTTTCTTTATTTATTTATGTCTCTCTTTCTTTCTCTCTTTCTTTCTTTCTTTATTCAATACTGCAAGCCATTTAGGGGTCCAAGCAGGGTGGGTTCAATGGCAGGCAAAACAATTATAACAAAGTTAATAAACGTGAAAGAGTGACTAAATGCAATAAAGAATCATTCCAGGCGGTTACAGTGCGAGGAAGAAATGAAAACTTCAATAAATTTGTTCGTGCAAAATACGACGTCAGAGAATTAGGATAATGGTGGCGTGTATGCCTCGACGTTGAAAGCGACAGATATAGAGAAGGGTTAATAGCGAGGTCTTGATTCCAAAGCAAGGAAACAAATTCTAAACGTAAATTTTTTCTTCACATTTTAAGACATTGAATACCATTAACATTTATTATTTCAGAGGATGAGTCATACGGGGAAACATTGGAGTAAGTAAACCTTACAGCTTTTCTCTGCACCTTTTGCTAGGAGGGTGATATCGTGTTTAGTAAACGTGTCCCAGACAACGATTGCATATTCAAGTTTCGGTCTAATTAGTGAATTATGAGCAAGTAATTTTACGCTAGGGGGAGAATTTTTAAGCTTATTCCTTAAAAAGTATAGTTTACGGAATGCGGAAGAGCAGATGTGACCTATATGTAAATTCCATGATCATGTATTACTAGGTGTGACACCCAAATGCTTATATTTAGTCTCTTCCAGCAAAGGTGACAAACCTAGCTTGTCGTTAAAAGAAAGCGGAGCTTTTTTGCGAGAGAAGAGAAGAAAGACGGTCTTATCAGAGAAGTTTCATATCCCACGTTTCACACCATTAAAAATATGAGAAAGAGATGAGTTAAGATGAATTTGGTCGTTAATTGAAGTCATTAATTGAAAAAGCGCACAATCATCCGCAAACAACCTGATTTCCACATTCGGATCAAGCTCAGTAATAATGTCATTAATATATATTAAAAACAATAATGGCCCCAGCACCCTTTTTTGGGGAACGCCAGAGCCGACCGGAAGGCGACCTGATTGCTGCTCATTAACTGCTACATACTGGCAGCGATTGGTGAAATAGTTTTATATTAACATTATTAAAATTTCCGGAAGGCCAATGCGCCTGAGTTTTAATGTTAGTTTGCCATGGGGAACTCCATCGAAAGCTTTGCGGAAGTCAAGAAATATTGCATCAATCTGACCGTTCTTATCCAGACATGAAGCGAGTGAATGTATTACTGTCACTAGTTGTGTAAATGTTGAGAATTCTGTTCTAAACCCGTGCTGTAAATTAGAGCAGACTGCGTGCGCATCCAAAAATTCATTAATCTGGTTGGCAATAATATGTTCGGTTAGTTTGCAATATGATGATGAGAGCTATATTGGATGGTAATTCTGTAATTATGTGCGGTGTAATAATGTGTGTATTGGCACAATCCTGGCAATGTTCCAGTCGCTCGGTAATTGTCAATGAAGTAATTAGGTATGAAATATATTAACTAGAAACTTTGCAACAGATTCAGAATATCGCTTAAGAAACACGTTAGGAAAGTTGTCGGGACCACATGATGATTTAGTTTTTAAATTTAGTAGCATAGAAACTACGCCAGGTTATGAAATAAAATTTACATCACACGGGTGGAACACTGTGTTATTGAATTGAAACACACTGTGAAAGTAGTCATTGAAGTGATGTGCAATACCCCCGTGATCGGTAACTACATAAATAATCAAGAAAAATTTGCGACACGGGTTTCTTCTTTTCGCTTATTAATACCAAAATTTTTCTGGTTCCTCTACAAGGAAATTTGTCACCACTGGAAAAAAATAGTGTTCTTTCGAACAGTGTACTGCGCGTGCAAGGCCTTTTTTTAAATACTTTTAATGACCTAAATGCAAGTGCCGTTTCTTTAACCTTTTCATCTTTCGCTTTAAGTGGATTAGTTCACGCGTCATCTACGGCGTTTGTCTAAGAACAAGTTTACGTTTGCTCGGCACAAACTTACCTATACAGTAGTGGCACACATCTTTAAAGCGGCGCCAAAGCGTATTAAAAGCATTATCATTCAATCATTCAAATCGATAAGGCATGTTTCAAATGTTCTATAAAGGATGCATCACCTGCACGTGAGTATAGTCTTGGAAAGAACGACGTTTCCCAGGGTTGTTTGATTGAGTACAAGCGACGCTGAGTAAGCGAACGCTGCCAAGCAGGTGGTCAGAGATGCCTCACACAACTTCTACAGTGTATTCAGGTAATCCTCTAGGCAAAAATACAAGATCCAGTACAGATCTGCTAGTTCCTTGTACACGTGTCGGTTCCTGAACTATTTGAAATATGGTTATGTGTTAACATCATGTTATGTACACTGTTTAAATTATTGGTGTTTTCAGGAAGGGATTAAAAACGCTCCTAATTAACGCCTGCCAGGTTTAGGTCACCAATAAGTAGCAGTTTGCTTCTATGGAACCGAGACATGTTCTATTCCATACATGTGTCTTCCACTGCTTATTTCCTTATAAGACAAAATGCCTAAGGTATTTTTGTGCATATAATTTCACAATATCGTTGAAACTAACAGCTGTAAAAATGCATGCTTATCAGCCTAAGGAAGCGTGTTCGACTCCATTAAGTACAGAAGTAATTTCCATCATTACTGGCATTGTTACAGCTCAGTAAGCCTGGCAGGTCTACATCCATTTCCTAAGCAGAATACAAAAAAAAATTCAGCAGCCGAAACTCGTCTGACAAGCTGCATGGTTGTAGTATCATCATAGCATGGCCAAGCAGGTACGACTGCAGATAGCGATAATGCACAGGTTTTAATGTCACGAAGCCGGAGGTGGCCTATGAAGGACTAGGCATTCAACGGCGGAGGGTGAATTTAAACCATTTGATTATCCATGTTCTACAGATAGGCTTGGGTGTAAAAGCAGATGTAGTAGGAGCATGAAGGAGTTGAAGATATCTTCGGAAGAGGACATGAGCTTAATTGGGAGACCCCCTTCGTATGCGTTCTGCGCTCAACACGAAAAGATGCATAAATTTTTTGTTGCTCTGCCGCAGGTTCTACTCTTTACGGAGATCGCCTGCAAGAACACGCCTTTCAAAAGCTCGGTCTCAGTTTCTCTATTGAGGTCGTTCTTTTTCTTGGTACTTCTACAAGGCACTCTTTGCCTACTTGAGAGCGACTGGATTGAGTGACAAATTGTGGCAGCGTTGTGCGTGTGTGTGTGTGTGTTATGCCGTTTTCCTCTTCTCTCTTTCTCCTTTTAGCCTTCTAATCCCTCTTCCCCAGTGCAGGGAACCCCTTTCTGGTTAACATCCCTGTCTTTCCCTCCTCCTCTTTATCTATCTATCTATCTATCTACGCTTGGGCACAGAAACAGAAATTTGTTCTTCGCCATTCAAAGCTACGTTTTAGAAACGAAACGACTCCCATCCTTAAATTTCTCAGAATTCAAACTTCCATCTGCTGATGCACAAACAACATCCCTAACCAAGCCATTCAAAACTGCTCATACAGCCCTCTTTCCATTTTCAGTCACCCATCTCACCGATTTGTTCTTAATTTGATTCTCCCAATCTGGATTTTTTTTGCGTTCTTGAGCATTTGTCAGTCGTCGCCTGTGTGTTTGTGAATGCCTATCAGTGGGCACGCGCCAATTATCGTTTGAACACAGCAACCGGGAGAACATCTTGTCTGTGTGACAATGTAGATTAAAGCTCACTTGGACATTGGAGGGGCACCCATCCATTTCCCAAGCCGCACAGAACATATTGGAAATATTGGAAATGTGTTTAATAATGGAAATGTGGAGGCAAAGATCGGTTCTATAGAGTACCAGCCTTTTCCAGCACATTTCCAATATTAGTCCGATGCACTGTGCTGCTAGGGTCCAAACTGACAGTGTAACACAGCCACGCATATCGTTTAGTGCATGCATGGCTGCAGAGGTGGGAAGCTATGTTGTATGTATTATTCCGGTGAGCTTGGAAGGTGATAGCGAAAGGCGAAAGATGACAGCCTAGAAGAATACCCGGACTTCTATCGAATCCCCCTTGAAATAAGTGCAGCGACATTGTAACCAACAGCATAAAAATACTTTAATGAATTGTAAGCAGCAGGCAGAGCATGACGAGGTGCTGTCGCAGAATGGTCAACAGCATGAACAGCCTTTGCCGAAAGTTGAGAGCCTAGGGCGGTTCACATTTCTGCCACACAGGCGTTCCCCTTATGCATCCGAAGCTCTCCAAAAGCCTCCTCACCTCACTGAAGGTTAGGACTTCCAATGGAAGTGCAAGAGCCCTACGACACGCCTTAAAAACATTACCCCCTTAACTAGAAACAATAGCTGTACATGAGAACGCACAAAGCGCGGTGCAGTGCAAGCGTCCTTTGCTATAGGTTGTTGCCCAAGGTGGCCTCAACTAATATCCACTTTTTGCGCATTATCACATTCTTTCTTGTGCCGCCCGCCCGCAATAAGTGGGCGTGAAAAGAAGACACGTCTTTCTATAGTCGCGCTCAAGAGAATTGCCGATACGCCAAGTGATGTAACTACCATCTCATTTTTTTTCTTTTGACCGTTATCGCGTCGCCGTTGTAATCGCGTTTTAAGAAGAAGGAAACCGTTAACGCCCCGCAGGAAACTTGCGGTGCTATGCTTCAATTTCATTCTCTTTCGAGGATTTTCCCATCTGTGCTACAATGAATACAGAGGCGTATAGTTATCGCCATAAGGCGCAGTCTTGTTCAAAAGACTTACGGCTAAAGGTTTTTTGCTTCAACCGCATAACAGCGATTACGACAGTATTCAAGGCCAAATGAGCTAGAAATGCTTGCACAAGGTTTATTCCTGCGGTAGAGAAGCTGCCTGCTTGACTTGTGCTTTGAATGATCCGCTGCACGGAGAATTCTAGGAACATTCATGTTGCGACAGCTGAGCCAATTCGCCGCACAACCACGGCACAGCTTATTTCCAGCGAGGTGGCTAGCTGTCGGAAAATCTGGACAGGCGTGGTAAACCCGACGTCGGGCTTTGTCATTCGCCGGAGTCGGCATTGGCCCACCAGTGAGAAGGGACATGAGGGCGAGCCGAATTTACGCAAGTAAGAGGAATCTTTTTCGTGTTGCTTCCACGGACAGCGTGACACCATCCTCAACGGCCTGCGTCATCGGGAGCAGCGACCAATGTCAACTGAAGAATTGAAGCAGAAACGAAACGACTCGCTGCAAAATGCGGCTCCAGGAGCACAACGTACAGGCGCTGCCAAACTATTGCTGAGCATGCTGCTACCGCGTTTAAGATTTGCTCCCGCGTTCCCTAGAAACGATATTATAGTTTACTGGCGTCATACGCATGCTCAACAGCGGCATATGCCACCATATGTGTGGAGTCCAGCGCGATTTGAAGGCTATCATGTTCCGAAGATATATGAGGTGCATGATACAGGAATTCATCGCATAGCTAAGTGATTTATTTGTTGCAGCCTTCCTGCGAAAATAAACCGTCTCAGAGCAGTTTCATCCCAGTACGTTAACACTGAAGTAATCACCTTCAAATCGCATTAGACTGTACTTGCTCATTTTCGTTAGGTGAAGCTTGAAGATCATTTGCTCGTCAATGTGTGGCCTGCTTTCGGTTAGAACTGGCATGCTTTTACACTTTATTGGATAACAATAATGCACAAAGTATATGCTACTACTGTCTTTTCCCAACCGTACAGCGCTTTGCGCCATCTCATTATTCAGGTGAAATTCTTGACGGCTCCTGGATAGCAAAGTGGGATTGACGTCGTGTGCTTTCCCACTCACTCAAACTCACGGGCGTTTATTTCTTAATCCCATTGCTTTCGCTCGTTACCCGGTAAGCAACCGAAAAATATCGGTACGTGCTTTTATTGGCCATACTTAATGCTAACTTTGAGCAGTAGGTTTGTGGTGTAGTGAATCTTTTATTCCCATACTGCAAAGAATAATATTTAATTGATGCTGATTGTAATGTTTTATGGCTCAAGGGCATCTGGGGCCAAAGAGTGCCATGGCAGGAGGTGTTTGAAACTACTCAAGATGGGGTCAAACACCCATTTCTCAAACATTTTACCTCAGGTAACCCGAACACAAGACCAGGTGAAAGCTTGTACCTATTGTATCACCGATTGGTACGCGGCAGCACTGAGAATCGAACCCCGCACCTCCCATTAAAATTTAATTTGTTGTTTGTTGCCTACTTTGCATTGACTCCTAATGCTTAGTTTAATGTGGTATACCGGTTCTCTTGCTGTTTCTTACTGTTTTTTTTTCGCTGACCTCTACGTAATTAACGCTGATTAGTTTGTCGCTACCACTCCGGTATCATTCTTTAGATGTGTAAGTTTTAAATGTACAATTCTGCTAATACTGCTTCTTTTTGCGAACATACATTTGTATACCCTCTCACTAGTTTTTTGTAGATTGTTGTTTCACGGGAACCATGCACAGGTATGTCTTATGCACGATAGTGTTCCCACGGTGCCAAGTACACGACACAGCTATCCCATGTCAAGTACGTTTTCATGAAACCTGCCCCCTTATTACTACGCCTGGAACGGAAAAGCGCAAGAGACACGATCTGTCCTAGGACTGTCCAGAAGGCAGGGCGAAAACTCAAGAGCTTGTTGAGAAGCGAAAAGATACTGCGAGCACAATAGTTGGCTAGCTGGTGAAGATTGCAAAACATGAGAAGAAAGAAATTCGTTTGAGGCACTTAGATATCTCTTAACTGCGGGAAGGCGAAAGCCGTTTGCGACTCATTGCACTGATTTGAATTTGCCGCTCTTGAATTCATTTTATGACAGAGGAGAAGAGCAGCTGGCGCGAGCGTGGCAGAGAGATCACGTGACATCACAAGGTCACGTGATCTTAAGGTCATGTGGACCTAGGACACGTGACCTAAAATGTGACGGACGGACTCGAGTATGGGCCATTAAAGGCTATTGCCTTAACAGTGCGTTGACTCAGGAAATGAGATAAGGTAGCCCAACACGAGGCGCAGCTTTTCACCCCATGTCAACGAGCTGCTTCCTCAGGTTCGCGAAGTTGCGAGGTGACTGAAAAAGTGGCCGCACTGGCATGAAAGCCTCCTCCATAGCTTCAGCCGGGCACCCCTGCTTTGCATATTGGCAGCGTTGCACATTGGCATAAGACAGAGTAAGCAGAGCCAGTCGGCATTCAAACGCCATCTAAACGAGTGCTGGAGGTCAAAGAAGAAGGCCGTCAGAAACACAAGCAAGCTGAAGCTAACCGTCTGTGGTGAGCCAGCCAGGAAAATGGAGCAGATGGAGTCAAACCAATACGCGCAGAAAACTGATAACCTGACAGCGCCGTTTAGTAAAACATGCTTGGCTGCACCATGGTCGCCTTGGCTGAGACGGCGCATTGATTAATGGTTGACGTACTGCTGGGCAAGAAGTCCTGGGGTGCAACACTTAACGGTGACATGGTCGCTCTCTGTCTCACTGGTTGCTTTGGTCATCAAAGCATTGCGTGGTTAGACGGTACTTTGCCTTGAGCTGGTTTTTTTCTGAAGGCATCGATGCTGTCGGTCACTGCAGCGGATATCTAGTCGCCCGCTTCTAGCAATTTTTGCTGCTGTCTGTGCACTGTCTGATCTAGGCTAGCTCTCGCCTGAACGCTGACAACTGCCAGGCTTGCATCCACTTGTAGCCTTTCCGGCTGCTACCCGGAGGCCCACTGCGAACGGCTCGCAGACCTTGGGTTCTTGGGAATTGCCGTAGTTGTAGCGTCCTGGTAGCATACGCAGAGCGGAGACGAACTGGTCGACAGATTATCCGGGGTCCTGAATGCGCCTTTGATAAAACGCCTTCGTAGACTAGGTACTGAAAGGGCGCCAAGTCGTTGTCAAATGAGTTAGGGACAACAGCGCACTTCTTCGCGTCTTCTGACGAGCAAAACGCCTGGAAGATTTTACTCGTTACCTTCAATAAGGAAAACCGCAGAGCCCTTACCTAATTTTCTTCGCTGAGACACGAAGCGAAGCGGTTACGGTACCTAAACTGTTCGCTCCAGGAAGATCATTCTGATGTGCGGTCAAAACGCAAGCAAGCGATGGTTGAGCGGTGAACATTCGGAACATTTTTCGAGTCGTTGTGTCCCACCAAGTCCAGGGCAATTAAAAACGAGGAGACAACTCCTGCTCCCGCAGGTAGCTTATTGCCCAGTCATATACAAACTTCTGCTCCGGCAGCTGTCGGAATGAACGACCTATACACGTCGCAAAGAAGGGAAAGGCAATCATATTCAGCAATGAGTGGTCATAAGACGCCTACTGCATATGCGGATAGCAGTTGCTCTCCCACTCTTCGTGGCCGCACATTTCACCTGAGATTGCCAGTATCCGGCTTTAAAAAGAGACGAATTTGGTATACTAGGGAAAAGATCTCCATTTAATGAGTGAAGTGGACACACAACCAAATTGGACTCAAATGCTAAAAACTAAATTACTTAGGTGTTAGCGGCTGTCCACCAGAATGGCGACAGTTTATGTTTTGGTGAGCAGATACAAAAATTTTCAGGGCTCGCGTAAACAAAGAGGCTCGAGGCGACGTAACCAAGGTATGTACCAGCAATAGAGCCGTGGTTAATCATTGATGACCATGAATGAAAAATGAGCGAGATTCTCGTTACTGATGGCGCCTCAGCTGTTTAATTCTGCCAAATCACGCAAGAAAAACTCCAGATAAACCATTGTGTGTACGATTGCGGCCTCAGTTGTTGACGTTCGACGAAACCCGCGCATGCATCGGTGCTAGGCGCCGGGTTCGGCGATGCTTAATCTTAATATCTACAACTTCCTGCAGGGATACGTGGCCGGAGGCTAAATACGAATTGCATACTGGAACATATGGTCGAAGCAGCATTCGAAGTATTGGGCAGTGTCTGGGGAGAGCGCTAAAGGTATCACTAAAGGCTGACGTTACATGCCGAACATATTCCGACGCTCTGAACATTGATTGCGCCACAGGGGAATGTAGTTGTTTGAAGCCATCATTGTTTTCCGGCCGCAAATCGAGAGATAATACGCAACATAAGTCAACCTTACTGCCATTTTTTTTCTAAAAATCTCCTCAACGATAACGTTCAGTTGGGCGTACGCCAAAATGGGTTCGGCTCAGATTAAGTGGATTTTTTTGCTGTGACATCCTGGAAAAAACAAAACAAAACAGCGACGCTGTTTCCTTCCAGAACGCAGTCCTGCTGTTTCAGCAATATATTCTAGTTACATGCATAATCAAGGGGGGCACCCTTTCCTTTTTGTGACGGCGATAGCAATGAACGCTTTTGGGCCCCCTTGTGACACGGTCATGTCCGCCCGCACATATGTGTGCGTGTGTGGCGCGCGTACGTGCGTGCGTGCGCGCGCACCTCTGCGCTTGCAACAGACTTGCTTTTAGCAATATCAGTAGACACAAAATTTGAGCATACAAGACTAAAAATATTGACTTGGCCAATGAAAAACGAGTGAGCCATTTCTGCTCGTCGAGCCGTATGCCGTATGCCGTGGCCGACCTTGAGCCGCCGTTGCCTAGCAACGCCGCAGCCGCGCTCTAACAGATGGCGCCGCCGTCAACGCTGCTGCCGTCGCCGCTCGCTCCACCAGATGCGCTCCGCTGGGGCCGACGGAGAGGAAGTGTCGCCTCGCCGGGTTATATATATATATATATATATATATATATATATATATATATATATATATATATATATATATATATATATATATATATATATATATATATATATATATATATATATATATATATATATATATATATATATATATATATATATATATATATATATATATATATATGCGCGCTTCACCTCAGTGTTTTGTAATCGTTAAGGAGAGCACGAAAGAGACGCAACAGCGACCGAACGAAGCGAGGAAGAGACAACGCGCTCAATAGACGCCAGAAAAACGCGCCGCACGACTCGAGAAGCGTCCTAACGAAGATGCGGCTAGAACAAGTTGTGCCACGTCCCGCTCTTCAACTGCGGAAGAGACCGGTTTAAGTTTTCGAGAGCGTCGGAATTAGACGCTGCGTAGACGACGTGCCGAGGAAACGAAGCTTTCGAAATTCAACTAGGGTTAACCAGAGCTAAACCACAGCCAATTTTTTCTCAAGACCGCGGGATCTCCCGAATATTTCTCGTGCGTAACTGCAGATGACCGAGCCTTCGCTTGTAACTCTGTCGTGGGCACGCGTTGTCATGGGTACCTGCATATTCATCCGTGCTAGGACATTAGTTTGGGCAGATGAAAAATAAATAAAATAATGTTGAAATGGGGCAACCGGCTTTTCACGTGCTCATCGCGTTCTTGAAACTGCGAGGGAGTCAGTAGTTCGGTATAGAGGTGTCTCACTGTGAGCCAAGCACCTGGTCGGAAATTTCTACAAGTTAACATTGTGCATCTTCCTGAGCATTATATTCATCATCTGCTCAGTCCACTCCAAGAGAAAAGTGCCTCTGATTGATTTCACATTAATCATTTCTTGCGCCAGCCGCGGCCCAATTTTCTAAACGTTTCTCTGCACATGTAACTCTGCACTTCTTTTCCCTTGTGGCAGGCTGTCAAGCCCTGACTGCTAGCTTACAATAAAATTAACGAATTTATGTTCTCCATTTTCCGGGTTGTTTTATTTGGCCGGATATGGGCGGTTGCACGGAGTGATGGCGGAGTATCAGTACAAGACGACGCACATTTTGACGCACGCTTCCATACAAACTCCTGCGCAGGTTGCGTTAGCAAAGAAAAGGGATTCCCCGAAGGTCAAGAACACCATTTTTCTGGCAGCCTATCAGTTTGCAGTTTCTGTAGATTGTAAAAATCCCAGAGGTGCACTCTAGTCTTCTTAAATGCAGTAATTCGAAACCATTTTTCTTATTGCGTGTCCTTCGTTCCTCATGCGCGTCTGCCATCTCTCCTAAGCGCGCCATCAGCTGGGCCAGCGCTTTACATTGGGAGGGGGGAGGGGGGGAGAAAGTTCAGTGGGTGACGCATAATGGCGCTACGACTGCATTTTTATTCAATTCGTGCGGACAAGCTCTGTCCACAACTTCTGTCCACAGCGCCTGTCCACAGATTCCGGTGACGCCACTCATGAGCCAAGAAATGCTTTCGCATTAAAATGGGCATCAGCTATTCATAATAATTCATTGACTAAGGAGTGAATTACAAAAGTACGCCATTGTCTTTGCAGAGACGAAAGAACTTGCTTTCATTTAAAACGCACTGCACTGAGCACAAAAATCTTAAACCTAAGGCTTACCTGTGATGAGACCACCCTATGTCTTTCTGAAAGCTTTCTTACCGGCAGGACCTCAGTTTAGGCTTCCTTTCTGCTTCCTGAGCCTAAAGCAGCTCAGAGCAACCTTCCTGCATACTTCTAGCGCTTCTGGACCTGGGCGAGAACGTCACCTCACTTCCGTTCCTAGTGATGCTCGCTTGCGCATGCTCGCTGCCACCTTTGGTTGGAATGCGACGAGAAGAGAGCTAGGCGTGAACGCATTCAGAGAGAGAGAGAGAGAAATTTAATGATTATTTGTTATTAATGCAGCTTCAGTCCCTGTTCTTGTTATGCAACTAGCGTGCCCTCAGACCAGGGTGCCCCTTGCTTCTGCTGCCCGATTGGCGCGTTGGACAAGACTTTGCTGATCATTTTCGTCCTTTCTGGTCAGCATCTGCTCCCACTGCGCTGAACTCAGTTATTTAGTGATTGGGTTGACGGGCGATTGGTCGCATTTCCATGTAACGTGATATAATGTGGGGTTACCCTCCACCAGGAGCAGACGCTTTTGTAGTGCGCTGGGTGGATTTTGCTGAACGTATTCAGATTCGGGTATCAGTGTGTTTGCATTTGTCGCCATACACTCTAATGAGAAGTGAATAGAAAGGGAGTAAGTTGACTTGTAGAGCACTCCCCTTTTATAAAATGGTTCGCGCTTGAGGACAGTTTACACCCTTCTTGCTCTCATATATAGGCGTATTCGTGACTGACGGACTCCTTTTTATGTATTGCTTTGTGTGGACCAGGATATCTTTCTTTTGTACCTGTGCAGTAATCTAGCATGTTTGATCTGTACGTGGCTAAGCCATAATTTGAGTTTCCTTCGAAGCCATGATTCGAGATCACGCGGCTTGCTATCTGGCCTCGCGCGATCCCACGCGCGTTGTGGTTTCTCGTTACTCCCACGTGCACTGACGTGCGTACTAGTTTGTGCTGTATGTTCCGGTTCTAGGGGCTTGCTCCCGGTGATTTCTAGTATCTTTGCCCTACCGTTGAGGTAGTTGCGACACGCCTGTTTTGAATCTGTTAATATCGTAAGAGACTTCTCCTTCCTCTTTCCGTTTGCATGGGCCAGCACTATGGCTATTTTTTCCGCCTCGGAGATGTTTACGAGCTTGACGGCCGCACTTGTCCTGCTGCATCTGGTGATCGACTAACACGTCAAGTGCGTTTTCCCTCGACATAGCATTACCAGCGCTGCACTGCAGTAGCCTCCGCGCTGGCTCAGTGGTTATGGCGCTCGGCTACTGACCAGAGAGACGCGGATTCGATCCCGGCCACGGTGGTCGAATTTTGATGGAGGCGAAATTATAGAGGACCGTGTACTATGCGATATCAGTGCACATTAAAGAGCCCCAGGTGGTCGAAATTTCCTGAGCCATTCACTACGGCGTCCCCCATAGCCTGAGTCACTTTCGGACGTTACACCCCTATAAGCCATATCAGCGCTGTAGTGCACAAAAATGCGGCTAAGACGGGCTAACTAGCAGGCCGGTTGACTAATATTTGATAGTTAAATTTTTACTCTTACCGTTCGGCTCCTTATTTACTGAGGGGATTGTAACCAATGGCAAGCAAGATATACTCAGGCCATTTTTTTTTTGCATTTCCGAAAAGGCAATTCTCGTTACAGCTGCAGTGCAAGGAATTTTAAGGTCCATACGTTCCAAAGCGAAACCATGCAGCTAGAAAGAGCACTACAGCAATGCCTGCGAACAGGCGTCAAATATCGACGTGCCTGTCACGTGTCAAGAAGCACGTGACACCCGTACCGCTGTGTGGCACGTGCTCCTAGGCGTGGTTAGTGCTCTTCCTTGCCGCGTAGTTTCGTTTTCGACGGTATGTGGTCCTAAAATTTATTTCGCTGCAGCAGCAACGAGAGTAAAATTTTCTAAATTATAAAAATTTATATGGGTATTGCTTACTGCGGGCTACAAGACTGTCAGTAAATAAGAATCTTCACAGGAAGAGTAAAAAAGTTAGCTGTTAAATATTAGTTAACTAGTATCTGAGTTGGCCCTTCTTAGCTGTATTTTGATTCACTATATCGCTGACAGTGTCATGCAAAAAATAGCCCTGATCTAGCTCAAACAGCCTATCGTTAAGAATTGCTGACAATCTTCGGTGATACACCATTTAAACACTGATGCATGGAGCGTGAGAAAGGTTGAATTAAAAGCACCATAGAGCAAAGATGGAGGGTAATCTTGAATAAAACACAAATGGGAAATCGTTAACCCCATTTCGTGCTTGCACTCCAACTAGCGTTGCCGCATGACGGGCAACTGTAAGTAGAATGCCGCAGAACGGTGTACGCCCCTCCGCCACTATCAGAACGATAACACGTGCACCTGAATATCCGGGATCAAGTGTCGCGTTGCAGATACGAACAAATCCGGGAACAGACTCTCCAAGATCCGGGAGCAACACTCGCTAGAGATGCAGTCCTTGCCGACATTATCACCGGCGATGGCCAATTTCCTACCGCTCGTCGTCCTTGCGAAAACAGCCATTCGATAAGGGAGAGGCGAGGTTCTGCAAGGTGCGCTGACAACATAGGTAGAGGTTCAGCGAAGCTGTCACTAGAAGTCACTTAAGAGTGAATTGTACCTATGAAACACCTTTGCCAGAAATTTAACCTGCGTAGAAGGTGTTCAATGTGATGGCATTAGGCTCTCTCTTCAAAAAAAAATCCAACTTCCGCGACATAGCATCCCCTGATCGGTCGAGAGAGGTTACATGAGCTTGTGACGTCATCACACCTTCCCATCGTGGCAGGTAGGATCCTGCGCACACTGATCTGTGCAGTTGCCTACTGTTCACAGTAGCGCTGCGCGAGAGCCTTAAAGGAGATCGGGAAAAGAAATCTGGGTCACACAAGGCCCACAGGTGGCTGTGTTTGAAACACAGCCAAAAAAATAGCCGTGTCAAAAATAGGCGTTTTATGTCGTCGACGGACGCCAGAAAGCCAGTGAATTGTCTTAGGTAGTGTACTCTTTAACATTTTATAATTCATGATTTACCAATTAGAGTCGGGCATCTGGTAGCAATTATTAACTTGTTGGTGGCCGTTAGTAACAGTCATATCAATTTTTAGGATTTAAAACCCACGAATGCGGCTGGTGCTGTGGCGTGCTCATTCACCGCTAATTTCGATGAGTAAACCTACCAACTCATGATTTCACCGCAGGCTTCATGCAGAACGGTTATTTCGCGGGATAGTTATAGAATAACGGGCTTTCCCAGCCTAATGGAATGTACTATATTTAATTACGCATAAAAAATTATTTTTCCTGTGACTATACTTCTAGAAAAGGGAACGTCTGGTAAGTCGGCAGCATGTTGCTTTCAGAATATGCAGAAAGACAGCGTAAACTTTAGAGCATGAGAAATGTCGTGATTAGATGACGGAGCTGTCATCGGCAACCTAATTTGTTGTTGAGCGTTGAAAGCTCTTTAAAACCGCTGATAATTTCACGAGTTGCTATATTTTCATCGTGCTGTTTAGCATTCGCTTTCTCCAAGTTGTTCTAGCCCATCGTCGTTAGTAGTGAACTGTCTTCTAGCGACACCTCCCCCATCCCACCGCCACCTTCTTGCAAGGGGCGTCTATACACCCATCGCAATAATGCTGCATACTCTGCTGTTCATAGGCATAAGACTATATCCCTGCTTGCAGTAACGCAGTCAACACAATCCGAGTAGAGCCATTGGCAGAGCCATCAACATAATCATCATTTTTTGCTATTCCTTTGAGGTCCCTGAGATGCTATTACGTGACCGGTGCTATAACTAAGAAAAACGTCGCACCTGCCGGATGAATATGCTCAAAACTTAATGTAGTAACATTAAAATCTAGACATTCAAAATTGAGTGCAACTTCAGAATATTTATTTCGAGGCAAATCAGATCGGTAAGGCACGGCCGATGGGCTTCCTTAAAGCAGAAGGCCCCTCCCAGACAGTTTTTATTCCTTCATATTTTTAGGCAGGCCCGTTGCATCTACTGGTATCAAAGGAGGCCCACTGTATGGTGCTTCTTGAGCTGGTTCCTTGGATTCCCTGCAGGGGTCGTTGTAGCGCTTTCTCCACCACTGCCACCGTCTCCGCTGTTGGTTGACGACAACTTTACCCGTGGTCACGAATTCCTTTATGCGGTCGTTTACATGAGAGGGGCATTCCCGCAGCAGGAAGTGTCCGGCCTTTTCGTAGTAGATTAGCTCTGAGCCGATCAGCCAATCCCGGTTGTACTGGGCCACGCGCGGCGTGATGAATGCGTCAGCCTCTCCCCAAAGTATCAGTGTGGGAACGTTGATCCTTAGGTAAGGTAGTTTGTTCAACTGGTCGCTGTCGTTGTTAAAAGCGCGGTAGTAGTTTATCGTACCTGTTAGAGCTCCTGCAAACAGTAAAACAATATTCTTTTATTGAGTAGTTACTTACATCACGTTGATAGAATTGGCACAGTGGCAGCAAACATACGCGCATCGTTTGCGTCACAAAATAAGCAATTATACAACATACATAGGCATATAAAATACAAACAAAAATGAGAGAATGTTTACAACATTCGCATACAGTGCGAAAGTACGGCGTAAGATGGCACGCGCTGCCATTGGTAGAATTTTTGCGATACAGGTCGGTCTCGGAGAGACGGACAGAAATTCGCTATACCATATTGCTCGTGTCAGAATTGCCAGATTAGTGCTTTCTCAAAAAACGCAGTGTCACCTGCACAGACATTGCAGTTTTGAACTTGACCAGAGTAATAATATCGTTATGAACGGCTTTCTTTATCGCAAAGGGGAAAGATTTACGGTCGCTAATGGTGAACACATGCGCCCACAAGTAGTCAATCGGTTCCGATACAGCTTTTAAAAATGATTTTATAGTAATAAAGATTCTTTATCATCATTCCCGATGAATGTAGTCGAGAAAGGATCCGTAAACGTGCGTGGCTGCACGACGGTAATGAAAACCATTGAGTAGTCACAATGTCATGCATGGTTGTCAGTGATTCCATATCAGGCTACATTTTGTGACTACCAATTTGAATGACCTCAGAGCAGAATTCGTACTCTCATGTGGGAAATCCTCGCTATCTACAGACCGTTCAAGAGAAATGAATAATATTCTCAAGTCTCATGCCTCATTGCAGCAATGCTGGGGGCTAGTTGCGACAATATATTTTTGGTGGTTACCCCTTGCAGTGAAGTTGCGACCTCCGAGAATCATCGCTAGCTGGACAAAGTAGTGCTTTACTCCCTCTTTCGTACAGTTTCAAAAAATGAGACGTAATGGCCTCTCCGGCATTCATGGGCAGGAAACAGCAAAACTTTGCAATAACAGAAACCAATGGATTTATTGCTGCAGACGAATCTTCACCTGACACCAGCGCGGAACACAAAAAAGACATGCCCCGACGTAGCCGCTGCGCTGCACCTGGCCTAAGCATGATCAATATTGTCTTAAACTGGCGATAGCCATGTCAGCTGTAACGCAAGAGCTACATCGACACGCTAGTTAGAAGCAGCAAATGTCACCATAATATTTGTCGCTAGTAGCTAAACGTGCAGTTTAATTAAGAAACTTGAAACATGAATCCGGCAGTGCTATATTTCTCTTACAAAAAACTTAAAGAAGGTAACCACGGACAGCTAACCCAGGTTTTTGGGCCAATGTGTGGATGATTTTCCTCGAAGACAGACCATTTCGTTTTTAGTGTGATTTTCTCCGAACAGTTATCACAACACGAAGAGCACGTACCTTCCTGCGAGTACACGTACTTGTGGGCATATTCCTCGCTTTCGGTGAATCCTTTGTGCACTTTGTCGAAGAACTGCAAGTCTTTCATTATAAGGTACTGCTCAGGGATAACGGGACGTCGGAACGGGAGCATGTACCTGCGCACGAAGCAAGAGTCTTTGCTGACTTCCTTCACAACTGATTCAAAGGGTTTCGTGTGTACTTGCAAGAGTTTCAGATTAATCACTCTTAACGTAGCGGCGGCATTGGATCTCTGGAAATAATCATTATTTGTAATCTTCTCAATCAAACCGTTAACAGAGGTTCGTCAGTTTATCTCCATTTGATTTTTCTGATACGGCATAGTTCGTGTTCTGGCTCGTTCTAATATTGTTAGTCTGACAAGTTTTAATACGGGAATTCAAAATATTTTCGTGCATGTCATAATAGAAGCATTCATAAATAAGTCCACTAATTATAAGGGAGCAATAAACACATGACAATTTGTTGCGAAGCAGAAGCCTCGCAATTTTATGCCGTTTTGTCTGTTATCAAATGCGCTTGCTATCCAATATTGATGCCTCCAGCTTCAAGCACTTCTTACAGATACCGGCCAAAGCAAGTGCAGAGCAAATTACAAAAAGTGGAGTTAAAGCTGACAAATTTCGAGCAAAACTTTTTTCATCCGCAGTACCGAACGGATACAGTGCACTGGTGCTTTCTTTGCAATATTTTTCTGCTTTTTTTTCAGCCTTACAGAGGGCTCGCTCTGAGTCAAAGGACAACTCTACTAGAAACATTCTACGCAGTAATACCCGTTTCTGTCTCGTGGTGACACGCAGTGTTTACTTCTACTCATCAAATGAGGCAACTATGAAATCATTCCTCTGCATAATATATTCAACCACTATCGTACCACAGAAGAGTGCACAGTGTCGGAAAGCCTGAATTTGCAAAGTAGAAAAGGTTAGTTCGCATTAGAAGGAATAACAGATACTCACCAGGACATCCTCATTTGCCTCACGCTGCGAAACAGTTGCTTTAGGAACGCCTTGGGGTGCATGCCGTTGATGATGACCATCTTATCGATCATCGTCTCGTGCAAGGTGGCGAAACAGAAGCTGATCATGCCGCCCCAGTCATGACCGACGAGGACAACCTTCCTTGTATGGTTGGGGTCTGTAATGCGGAAACAAATTTGATGCCTTTGCAGTCTTCACAAACGAACACGACCACGCCCTGCGAGCTTTCCCTGCCATTGTTACATTGCTGTCCTATAAAGGCATCTAATCAATAATATTTATTCATTTAAGCACATTGCAACCTCTCAGGTGCCAAGGAGTGATGGAACACTAGCATAGTGGAATTAAGTTATTCTATTTGTATTTCATTGTGATAACACTAGTTCATTTTAAATAATATGCATGAAATGGGTGCCCCACCATATGCACAAGTACACGCCTTCATATATACATATAATTTTGCGCTACTTCGAATGGGATTCACGCAGTCGATATCTGAAGCTTCGTGATCTGATTAGGCTTCTTCGCAGGTTGATTCTGTGCGTGAGTTAAGGTTGGAGTAAGGCTTTCGGAGGAAGCTAAAAAGGCGCAGAATAATTCGAGGGATCAGATCGCCTACCAGCGAACAATAATCGTCTCCTTCGGCATAAAGTGAGGCTGTATATCGTTTTTTTTTCCTAGTTGCGGCAAGAAATAATTCAGTAGCTTCAGAGAGTACAAACGTTTGCAACTGATGCAGAACTCTGTTCGAGATGCCCCGAAGAATCACCATACTAAGCGTGCAGAAAGCCGGCGCTTGAAGTGTCTTCCTTGTATTTATATTGGCGCATTCACAATAATGTATGACAAACTGTGGCTATAGGCCTGCCCAATACTCTGGAGTTTTAACTCGACGTGCTGAATTTCTCCTGCAACACTTCTGTGCAAATACTTACTAAGTTGTTCAAGGAGCCCTTTCACGTCTCCAATCAGTTTCGGCATCAGATATTCGGCAGTATCTTTAGGCCTCGTGGTGTTACCATATCCACGCATATCGGGTGCCACAACACTGCGAATGAAGGGCAGATAAATTAGACTTTAAAATCAAAGCAAGTGATCTGAATGGGCGCACACATAAAGGAAAGCTGCTATGCGCATTATAACTGATCTCAAATCATCTGATGAAATTTTGCCTTTCATACAGTTCAAGAAAATTAGTATTGCTTCAGTTTCGAGAGATACTATGCGGTTAGTACTCGATACTGCGTTATATTTGGCGGCGCACCCGCGCTGGCCAGTCAAGGAGAGACAATGTGGAAAACTGTGACTCACCAGGTAATCTCAGGACAAGAAATTGTACTGTCACTGCATTCTACGCATCTCAAAAATTATATTTGGTTCCAATATATGTACCAGCGGAGAAAAATATTCTTGTTCCCGCCTTTTCGCTTTCCTCGTTAGTGCCCACATTACAGCTTTACTCACAGGCACATCTCTCGACCCATTTAAAACGTTTTGAGCATGTGAAAGAAGCAGAAAATTGGCTTATCTTCCTTTTCGCTATCCCCAGGCCCAACCTAAGTGACATCCCCAGAAGCTGGATTGTCTTGAACGATCAGCAGAAACGGCGCATTCAGCTCCTTGCTGGTTTCCACGAGGTTAGTGTTGAGCGTGACATCACGAGATATAGTTGCGTTATTAATGCGAAAGCATTACTTGGCTATGTTCGCTGTTTCCTGTCCATATAAAGTGGACGCAAAACGTGTTCACAGCCCTTCCGTCGTTAGAGAAAGAGATATGAGTAAAAATATCATAAAATGTTGATGAAAGTCAGAGCTGGTTAATGTGGAGTAATTTGTTAATTAATTAGAGGTGAAAAGTCTATTAGACGTTGAAATAGTCACGGACGTCGATATAGCGTGTGAACGTAAAAACAGTCATGGACGTCGAGTTGTGGAACATACGCAACTAAGCTGAATGAAGGATCGAAATTGAATAAAATGGGATTAATTAACGGTAAATAACCAAAGAAAAACATTTGGTTGATGTGGAGTAATTAGAGTCGAAAAAAACCGTGGACGTCGATGTCGTGGAAGAACGTCAAAACGGCCTCGGATGTTGAAATATTATAAAACGAAAAAGAAAGTTAAAAAGAGTAAAACGGTTAAAAAAGTGTTCATTGATGTAAAAGTAACAAAGAAAATGACAAGCAACGAAAAAAATTCTGAAAAATAGAAACTAACGGCATAACAGTAGGAATGCAAGGGCTCGGAAAAAAAAAGAATTAAAAAACAACAACTTTTTTCTCGTTTTTTCTAAGGGAAAGAAAATGGAAAAACACACTGTCTGGTGCCAATCAGCATTTTGGAAGTGAATTTTTACCGCAGCTACGGGTAACATTCTGACCAATGTTGTCACTTGTACCTCTTATTTATGCGTAAATCAAATTTTCCTCTTCCCAAAGGAGAAAGAAGATGGGACTAAATTTTCGCATTGGCAACAATAAAGCGCTTGTTTGCTTTTTTACCATTAGTATAAGCCGCGTGCCCCTGATTGCTGCGCATGGTGATATTAGATAGAAAAACTCCTAGTGGCAACAGCAATTACGAATTGTGCCGTACCAAGTGCCGTACTTTGAAGCAGATATTGTCGCGAGTGGGAAGCAATTATCAGCACATCTCTCAGGTCAATCAGTTCCGAAGAACTTATGCCGAAACGCGGCATACAAAGAGTGATATTCATTTTTTCATATTTTAATGCACAGTTTTGGTTAAGGCATTGCTTTATTGCAACGGGGTTGTTTCAAGAAAAAATGCGATAAAATTTCAATCCTAAAAATTAATTCGCTGCGAGTACACATAGACTTACTAGAGCGAGATAAAGTACTAACTCAAGCAATTACGTTCAGAACTTGCTGTCAGCTCTGATTACTCCGAATCGCTGCTGGAGTCATTTCTATCGTCACTCATCAAACCACAGTTCTTAAGCTCTATGTTGGAGCGGACAAAAACCGGCTTCTGCACTCTATGCCTCTTCAGCCTGTATATTCCTGTTCATGGTGTGCACACTGGTGAACACTGATCAGTTTCTTTCACAGGCAGCAGTGGAGGGTGGAACTTGCAGAAGGCGAGACGCAACTGGTGTCAGATGCTCGGTAGCACAAAGGCCTTTCCACCACGCGGATAGCGAGACGTCGTTCACAGAGTCTTCGAGCCCTTTCCTGAACCAGGCGTCTCAGCGGGTCCTGTATTCGGCTAGATCCGAAAGCACTTTTCCGACGGCCAGATCGAGGCCCTCTGCAGCTTGTGTGATATCATCACAGGCGTGTTGCACACCTTCTTGGCTTAGGGAGCATCCTTTGCATAAGCAAAATTGCAGCTGCATGTGCTGGATGGAAAACTAAATAGCGTCTGTCACGGAGAATTTTCACTGCTGTTTCTTTCTCACTTGTCGTCAGAGTAGAATTAGGGAGGGCTTTTTTCACTTCTGCAGACACATTGAGCAAGATCTCGTGAACGTGTGATAAGCGAGCGCTCGCAGACTCGTTTTCGGAAACTTCATGGCCAATAGGGCTCAGGATGCCAAAAGTACTCTGCAAATCCCTCGAGAAATGGTCTTGATCTAATACTGTTCTGACTTCTTTGCTTACTCCGAGTTCAGTGGTAATCACGGTTTTTTGCAGAGCTTCTTTGTTCTTCAGAAGGATTTCGAGTGACGTCGCAACACCTGCCCAGCGCCTTTCAGCAGGCAGTTTGAGAGTGCTCTTATTTCCATCGCAGCACTCTAGCTGTTTCTTCGCGAAATGAGCGGAGACCACATGAGAGGGCTTCAAATAATTTATCACACATTTCGCCTTCTTAATAACTTCTTGAAGAGTCATAATCTTAACCATGTCTGACAAAACCAAGTTTAGTGCGTGGGCGCAGCAACCCAACGATGCGACAGTGGGACATTGCTGCTTCACGATTTCCCACCCAGCCTTCATGTCACTAGCATTGTCTGTAAACAAATAAAAATCCTTCTGCTGGCCAAGTTTTTCTATAACCATTGAAACCTCACCTGCTATGTGCTCTCCTGTGTGCCTATGATCATCTGTTTCCACGGCACTGTAGAAGATTGGGTACGGTGTAGCCACAACAAAGCTCATGACGCTCTCCCCCGCACTTTGGTCCAGCTGTCAGTAGGCAACGAGGTGCTGAGCGCAGAACGAATTTTTCTTCTACTTCTGTCATCACCCGGACGTACTCAGCTTCCAAAAGCCGCCCAGCAAGCGAATGCCTTCACGGCAGCAGAAATTAGGGCCATAGAAGCTTGAAAACTTCCCGACAGTATTTGTTTTCTGTTAGCGACAAAAGGGCTCTACTAGAGCATATCGTTCGTGCCAGGGCCTCATCAGGCTTGTTTTAAATCTCCGGTGTCACTCTGACAAGGAGAGTTGCTATGGACGCATTCTGAGTGGGGGTGTGCGTAGATGGTGTCTTCCGGAGTGGACTACTTTATACTGTGAGTGAATGTGTGTATGGAGTGTGGCACTACAAAGGCCTATGTTCTAGTGTGACTGAATATGTGCATAGATGGTGACTTCTGGAGTGGACTGTGATGTGAACTCTGTGGATTGATTGTGTGCATAGCTGGTGACTGCGGGAGAGAATGTGTGCTATTATAAGAGACTGTGCGCTTAGCGGGGTAGATGCGGCATTGTTAATATCGAAGGGACGCTGCGGTGGAGCAATTGCCGGCAGACAAAGCAAGGCTAACCCCACCTGTAGCATTCAACACCTCAACCTCAACCTCAACCTGGCTAGTCCACCAGCCTCTTTCTTGTCCGTCATGCTGTCATTTTTTGATGAGAGACTCTCCGTCTTCCAAACTTCAAAGGATGGGCTTCTGGAGCGACTGCAACCAGATGAAGTTACCGAAGCTTCGTCTTGTACCGATTATGCAGAGGATCTAATGTGGACATTTATGAGACTTTGCAATGTGGCTCCCTCACCGCTGGTCCCTTACTACTGTTCAATACGTCTAAGTTCGCCCAAATGTTTGAACGAGGTCTCAAATTGGCTGCGCTGGCAAGGAACTCAAGACCGATGCCGCAAGCCGATATGGTAGTCCAGAAGAAGTCAGGGAACCTCACGAATCAAAACTCACTTCACTGTCGCCGGACCGCTCTCATAAAGCGCGCACTAGCCCGAGTTAATGTTACTAGGTGGCGTCATTTGCAAACACTGTTGCCAGATCAGCAATAAAAACAGACTAAAAGCATCAAAGGTGCAGTTAAGATGTTTGAAATCAAGAAAAGTTGTGCAGTATAGGACTTCGCTACTAGAAAGCACGAAAAGAAAAAAAAGTCATCGGTCTCAGAAATGCAGTTGTGCGTATGGTTGTATGCCTATATCTGGTATTTTTCAATTGTATCAAATATGTCTGGAAGAAAACCTGTTTTTTTCTTGTTTTTTTGGCGTTCAAAATTTCCGGAAATTTACATCCCTACAAAAAAGCGCTTAGACGTCCCAATAGTGAAGCGAAGATAGGCGACGAGTGTGGAAGAGGCGTCAATGCTTTTGCATTCTCCCACTGCGGTTCGCCGCAGTGAACTTATCTTCAGTGTGCAGTTTCATATACAGGGCTAAATTCATGATCTTCCAAACTGCCCAATCAGCCCTGAGCCTTGTGCTCAGGTACGCGGTTGCATGTGCTTACATCACGCAGCGGCTTTTTTTTAAATTCAACTTTGAATATCTGCTGTGGGAAGCACGTTCTCATGAAGCCAAAATTTTATAATGCACATTAAATTGAGAAGAAATTCTTTCGCTTTCATAAAACACATTCCGTATTTCCTGCAGAGGCATAAGTAATGCTTCATAAAATAAGTAATGTGTCACGTAGTAATGTGTAATAACTACTGGTACGTCTTGAAACATGTCCTACCGTGCCTAAACAACTCTCGCAGTTTCTTTAAACCCGGCATATTCTGCGAGTAAGTCGACTCATTTATCGTACGGCATTTGTTTCTTGAAATAACCAGCATCAGCAGGCATCGTTGGCGGAGATGCGGAATTGTTAAGTCCCCAGTAGTTGAAGCTAGTCTTCATACAACTGCATAATTTCTTGACTTTGCCTTGTGCTTGGCTAGCGGCGCAAGACGAGATTCGGCTCACCACGAACTCTATAGATTCTTGTAAATGTCCTGTAAAGCTACATGACAAGCATTCCAGGGCAAACGTTTTGATTATTGGAATATTATGAGATACTATGGAAATATTGAAGACCATGGTCTATACCTCCGACGCGCACCAAAACCTTTATTTTAAAGTTTTTTCATCGTTTGCATCTAGTAAAGACCGCCGTAGCAGGCCAATGGAGAACATTTTTGACCATAGAAAATATGTTAATAAGAAAAGAATGCACGCCTGCTGAGGGAAGATCTGCAGATATATTGATTGTTAAGTGAAGTTTTACAAGATATGAAAAAAATAGAGTTCATAAACTCTTTCCCGTTGAAAAATGCTTCTGTCCAGAATTTCTTGATATCAACTATACACTACTACTGGTATCCATTATGATAGAAAACTTTTGGCCATTCATTATATACATTGCTGTTGGTGATTAAACTCCATTTACTTCTTAAGGTCCCCTGGCGGCATCGAAATAATAACATGGCATACGAGGTAAATACGCTGCAGCCATGTCGCCACTGAGGTGTGGCTTCGGCGCTTTGGACAAACGAACTGGCCCATTCATTGCTTTACCTGCTAACCTACCAGAAGACTTAATAATTACCATGTTGTGAAGCACCGGCAAAAAAGAAAGCTGCCGGCTTTCGCAAGAAGGTCAGAATTATCGACATCGATGTCCACGCCGGTTTTGCTGTTGCAGAAAGCGAGCGTGCCATAGGCGAGCTCCGCTGTTTTTCGCCAACATATCCGGTAGGATTTTTAAAGCACTTCTTGCCAGTCAGCGGTCGTTATGGAGTTAATTGACTGCACCTGTTTCCTAGAGCCGTGGCTCTACTAGAAGTGCCCGCAGTGACATTCGTGAAAGATTAAGCGCGCGCGCCCAATTTCGAAGGGAGCTGCACTTGCGTGTGAGATTTATTTAAGCATCAGTCATTGCTTCCTGCTTGCCATGAACGCGATGTTACTTTAGTAAATACCTTCATGACTAATGTGAATATTTTCATTAGTGGCACAATTATTTTTTAAGTTTTTCTTGCCTTTTTCACTTCTTTGGGGTTTCGCAACAGTAATTTTTCGTCTACACACATCAGTCATTATCGAAGTGCGCACACCTCGTCACCACTGTAAGATAGGACGAACTTTGTCTCGCCACTCATGATGCCTCAAATTTAGGTGCATTTATTGTGGATTTCGACATAAAAAATAATATAATCAATAAATGTTCTGCATCTGTGTTACCAATGAAATTCATTGCTGAAAAAAAGTGCAAGAACAATTTTCATTACATTAACATTCGCAAATGTTCGATTCATTTGAATCTGTGTGATTAAAAAAAAATGAATGGAGGAAATAGCAAAAGGTCCATGCATTAACCCACCAGAACTCTTCGCTGAGCTTCGGTATCTGCCTATTCCAGATGTACCAGAAGTCGAGGAAACCGTGCAATAAAAGCAGCATAGGACGTTCTTTGTCTTCGCACCCTTTCGTGACATAATGAAACGTAATGTTCTAAAGAAAAAAGAAAAGCAAATGCAAAAGTTACATTTGGAAAGACAAGTATTAAAATAAGACAGTTACTTCATTTAGGGCCTTGGTGAACTAGCTCGATGACGACGCTATCAATATTGGCGGAGTATTCTACACGGACTGTTTAGTCCAGAGCTGTCCACCATTAGCAGAAAGCAGTAATTTTTGGGCACCTAAGGAGCAAATGGAGAAAAATAGAATTTCCGTCATTGTATTTTTAAGACGAAGGCTTAGCGGTACTCGCCTAATTTTGTTTTTGCCCCAGTTTGAGCGTGGACAGGCCTGCTAGAGGGCATGTTTGGTCAACAATATACCTTCACGAGCTGGCACCGTTTCCCTCAGAACAGCGGTGAAATATATTGCTATACAATAGCCTTAGCTGCGCTATAAGCGTAAAATATAAAACTGTCAAAACTATCATCTTAAGGAAAGCGGGAGTTAGCGTTTAAGCAATGGCACGCAGGCCCACCAGGCGCAGAAAGAGCCAGTGGCATGAGAATAGGAAACATGTGCCAGGAGGCCTATGATGAGATTGGTCTCTCTTCCCTGCTAATTCTTGAATCTCACTCAACTCTTAAAAGTGTTCCATTGACTACGCTGGTTGTGCTATAGCGATGTTCTACCTAATGCATCGAAACTACCGAAAACTTAGTTGTCCGAAGGAATTTATGTTAAATGCGAACAGAAATATAGGTAGAAAGAAGCCTAATGCAGTTCGTTTGAAAAATCTCTCTCATATAAGCATTACATTAGAAGTAGCCTTTAATTTGCCGGCTGGTGCGAGCTGGCAGCACTACAAAAAATTCCGAGCCCATAATCGGTGTTGGTAACGTACCTGCTACGATTGAAAAATTAGGTGAATTATTTTATAGGCATTAATTCTTCTGTACCTACTTAGCGTTCGAAAGCCGGTTATAACAAAATAAATTGATTTTGGGCCACTTCTGTGTGTTTTTATCAGCCTGGTAAAAGCTAAATCATGCTTCAAGCATGGAGTTTCAGAATGATAGTGACGCTGAATGCGCGCTTAATACAGTGTTCTGAATCCTCATGTCTACGCAAGCCTTTTTGTTCAAACCAATGCGGAACTACCGCTTCCGGAACAGCAGCTTATGTTCCCTTCTTTTTAGTGTCATAGCTAACAACGCGGAAGAAGTGATCAGGAGTGGCGAGGTAGGCACAGCGACCGCTACAGCGCTTGCTGTGGGAACTTCTCCGGTTCTTGCATTTGCTTTCATTATCATCATCAGCTACAGCCTGATAACGCTCGCTGCAGGACAAAGGCTTGCTCCATATCTCTCCAACTAACCCTCTCCTGTGCCAGCTGCGTCTAACCTATCCCTGAAAACTTCCTTATCTCATTGTCCCACCTAAATTTCTTCCGCCCCTGCTGCACTTTCTTTCAATAGCAGGGGACCGCAGAAGCAGTGCATACGCTTTATGCTCTGATAACTTCAGGGCCGTTCATCCGGCCTTTTGGCGCCCTTAGAAATACCGCATAACCGAAAAAAAAATCGCCCGAACTGAGAGCGCGAGCGTCACTTGGTGGCGCTGTGTTGAAAGGTAAGTAAACGTGGGAGCTTGTCACTTACGGACACATTTACGAACTTGTGCTCTCCGTACTTCTCTTCGTAGAATTCGTTCGGCACCGTGCGGTTGATCGGTACGAGGATTGAGCTTCCATGAAGCCAAATGCTCGTCTTGACGTATGTTTTCATCCAGGCTCCCATGCCGATTGAAATGGCAAAGAACAGTGCTCTCCCCACAACAGGCAAAGCCATCTTGGCAGCCTGTGTTGTTTGTGCGGAGCCTGGAAAGCGGAAGAAAAGAGGACATCGCTTTTTTCAACGCTTTCGCAATGGGAATCGCCAACAATGAAAACGTTCGAAAACGCCACCCATTTATGCGATGAAAGACGCACATAAGCTCAAGGACTTTCGTAGGTAAAGGTTCGCAGATTTGATATGTAGCATTGGTAGCGGCAACGCCTACATATTTATTCGCGGAAACTTCCGTTATTTCTTGCCAGTGATATCGCTCTTTGGTGTCATCCAAAAGTTCTGTAAATCCGCACGCGAGTCATCTGCTCCTTTAAGATACAACGAAACGGCTGCTCCCTTTAGTCTGCGGACTTGGACTCAATCTGTCGCACGGGCGGCGCCCTCGAACGTGGTCATTGTCATAACCCAGATTTCTACAAAACTGTTTACAAGTGTGCTGTATTTAAATGTTATATATATCCCGTCGAATGTATCAGCAGAAAGCTCACTTTTTTTTCGCATAGCCGGTGTACCTCTGCAGTGTCAGTTACATACCCCTACGCCTCGTAAATATACGAACAGTGAATGTCTAGTTCCAAATACGTGTAGTTTGCTACTGTGCCGCCATCACCTTCAGTCTCTATCTGTGCACCATGGGTTTAGTTCCCACCCCTTAGTTTTAAGAAGCCAAATCAGCAAACTGTCACTCAGCCTTTTTTTTCTTAAAACGCCCCCTGCAGGGAATATTACAGTATTATTACGTTTTTGTCCAATAAATACTGTTCCGTGGCTGAGACTTGCCCGTTTCTGTTTTTTTTTGTTCTGAATGTGCGCTGATAGCAGTTACATTTCACTGCCAGTAACTATGGACCGTCAAAATGTTCTTTTATATTTTGCTTGCTTTTAATCCGGAGAAATGAAAGCAATGTTCCAGGCAACGACATTTCGTGAATGCAGGTGATCACTAGCATTATTGCTTCCGTGCGGTCAGAATGTGCCGCTTTGATTCATCTACGAACAACATCACTGTGCTTATTCAGAGGGGTGAAGTGGAATGCCGACTGTAAGGGACTGACTCTTTGAAAGGAATGGGGCTGACTTTCGATAGAGCATTTTTTTCCCATTGTTTAGTTCTATACACCTCCACAGCTTTGAGAACGTTATTCAGGCATAAAATACAATAGCACGCTCATTCTAGCGCGAAGAAACTCTGTTTACGTACGACTTCTTGAAATATAAATCAATTTCAACGAGTACAATTAAAATACTTTGAGCATAGCTTAGTTGAGGAGGCTTTATACAAACACGCAGAAAAATTGGTCGTTAACCTTGTTGGAGACTAAAGAATTCTTTGCAGTTTAAGTATCTTTGAAAAAATTTTTAAAAACTCTTCGCACTGGATAAAATTTCAACTATAACTGAAGCGGTCAAAGGAACTGTTGACACTTCAAGTGAGATTTTTTCTTCTTATACACGACGCATACCAAGAAAGTCCCAACGGACACGTTTCAAGCACAAGTACGGCGTGCTGGAATAAAAACGACAGATGAGAGTAGATACTCACCTTTGGAAGTTCTCTTAAGCAGGAAGCTTTTCTACGCCTCCCCTCGATGTCCTTTATATAGGTTATCCGTAGCTGGGTGCCCTTACATGCGCGATGATATATTTTTCCAACAGTAAGGACAGCTTTGACGAAGTCAGGGAACACGAATGCGCAAGTGCGCAAGTTCCAAAGAGAAGTGACAGGCTTCCGTAAGTGACAGCTGTCGTAAGGGACAGGCTTGACATTTTATTCCATAGCACACTGATATAATGGCACAAGGCACAGCTCATAACTAGAAACCTTTTTCTAATTGTTGTGCAGACATGATGACGACAACAGGCGGCAAAACATCGAAAAAAATTCAACTCTTTTTCGATGGTTTGACGTCTGCGAAAATGAGTTGCTATTTCTGATGAGCGCACATCGCATTTCGCTGCATAAAATTTATTTAGTCGGAAGGACAAATCTGACGTTATTCTCAAAAACAATTATTTCGCCTGTCGAAGAAAATGACCCGGCGGCAAGCATTGAGACTTATTTTTCAATTTCAGAGAAGTCCCCTGTTCTTGCAGTTATTGCCACAATGTTTTGTTATCTGGTCACCATGGCTTTTGAGTATCAACTTCTCTTGGCAGAAAATAGACCACTTAATATTTTGTGCGCTGCGCTGTTCCTCTCTGCTACTTGCTGCGTGGGCAAGATAATTTGAGAGGACACTTCAGCTTCGCCTTAATTAAGAGTATGGCGCGAAAGCGGTAATGGGTCCCTTCAGCGACCTAGGCTCTTCTTTGCCTATCACGTCGCAGATTCGGACATTGTTCTTTCCTTCACCATCAAATCACGCTTAACTTGCCTTTCAGAGTACAATGCATTAGTACCAGAGATCCCTGCCACGCAAGTACTCCTTCTCCGTCACATAGGTTCTGCCCACATGACCTTACATGCGGAACTGGTAATTCTCTACTTAATATGTCCCGCTATCTATGAATAGCGACGATTCCTCATAACACATCTGGCGCAAGGTTGCAGCGGTTAAGCGATGCGCCCCTGCCTCGAGAGGTGACTGTTTCAAACACAGCCACCAGTGGGACATGATAGCCCCCAGATGTCACTTCTCTAGCAACCTCTTTCTTCCTTTCTTCTTTCACACCCTCCTTTATCCATTCCCTTACGGCGCGGTTCAGGTGTGCAACGATATATGAGACAGATACTGCCCCATTTCCTTTCCCCAAAAAGCAATTATTATTATTAGCAACCTTTCGCGACCAATAATTAATTCACCTGTCACGGTGGGCAGGTTGTGACTACATCACAGGTCACGTGACCAAGGTGGCAGGTTGTCCACCTGCTTTTCCACTCAAAAGGACGCAGACAACAGCGAAGAAGACGCCATTGATGACGCGGCATTTTCTGCACAACTGGATTCTTAGCGCTATTGCCTTAAAAATATCAGTTAGCCAGACGACATTCAACGCCAACAAGTTTTCTGAATAGCTAGGGGTCTCCTAAAGCACGGAGAGCTGCATTTGAGGTGACAAACGCAGTGATTTGCATATTTTCTCACAGTCCTCTGCAGCTAGGTTCTCATCTTGGGCGGACTTAATCAGGGCTCCTTCAAGCCTCTTTATGTGCGCACGAAGCCACTATCAGTGTTCTCGAGCGCTTCCGTCGAATATCGCCGCATTCAACTGGCATCGGTGCAACTAATTTCTCTCGGAAACATCAGCGCAGGGGGGTACGCTCTTTGCAGCGTTATTTTTACGCCGATCTTTCTTGTGAGCAAACGGCGTCTCAGATCGCAGCCATAATTTTATGGATTGACATTGCTATCAACGATTGCGTAGTGTGGGTAAAGCCAGTTAGTAGGCGACCACTATAACGTGCTCTTGAACATCAGTCAGCCTGGGGGATCATTTTCTCGCTCTCTGAATGCCAAAATAACTAGCCTTTGAACATCTCTCCTTCGCACAGCAGAAACATTAACTTTTCAGACTGCATTTTGGCACCGAGCGCTTTGCGGCTGACTTGGTAGCGCGTGTGTCTGGAAATGAATACTTTGATTTCCGAAATTGAGAGGCTGTTTTTTTCCTTAATCACCTGTACGCTCTTTAAAAATACTATTCCGACGCTACCATAAACATGTGGCCATGCGGTTTATTTTTCATTGAACTTAAGCTGAGCGATTGATTTTCTTTACCTCTCCATGAACTGATCCGCAAACCTGATTTTGAGAATTTCACGCAAGTACAGCCTTTGATTCTGTAGTGGGAAGCCAAAGATACTGATGAATATGCAAATTCAACCTTGGAAAGAAAACGTAAACGTTTCACAGGCAGTTAGAACGAATTTGCAAGGAAATAGGCAGATGAATGAGTAAAAACGAAGCTAGTGCGCACATCTTTGGATTCAAAAGCAGCACCTTTCATTGCGCAGTTCCTGAATTCAAAGACTGCGTTAAGAACGCTGCTATGCCTTCCGCTCTCCTAAAAGTGAAACATACACAGCAGTTACTGTACCACTCTCTCCTAATCTATGACAGGTGGCCACACTAACAACTTCTTGCGGATGGGCCACCTGCTTTGCATGGCTACACATAAAAAATGATAGCGTAAAGAGAACCCGATCTGCTTCCTACCAGAGTAACGGACTCATAAACAACGAAGTAAATGCTGGAGTTTATGCTAACCACACACTCAAGAAGCGAATGTTTTGCAGAACAGCATCGTAGACTCTCTTAGCAAACAAGGCAGCACTGAAAGGCAGTGGTTTTAGAACACGCATGGATTTCCAGACACTGGCTGCGAGATATTGAGAAAAGTTCAGGACACCTATTTTAGCTAGTCGGAAACGCGTCACCAGTTCAATGGCGTCCCGCCGAAACCTTTGTTCCGAAACTAAGTCGGGCTAAGTAGACTAGGTGGACGTGTTCACTTAGTGCACATGTGAGCACTTTTTTTTTCGAAATGAGCGAAATCCTCCTAAGAGCAGAGAAAAACTGGAAAGTTGCTTCTCTCCATAAACCTAAAAGCTATCAAGGCGGTTATATGATATGCTATACATACAATGTAAGGCAACAATTTTACCATCACGTAATGAAATGTTATGCAAATAAATTGGTCAATATCAGCATGTCAGCTTTGGATTTGGAACTCTTCGATGTGAGACACTATGCAGGAGATTTCACCGATGACTTTACACGATTTTTAAAAATAGGTATTTTGAATTAGAAAAGCGCTTTTTCGGCATAGAATTGCCAGTAGTGTAGTACATCAGCATGTAGCTAAGATGTGCTATCAGGTTGGTTCAAACTAATAATGAACAATACGCGTTTAACTCCTTAGGCTCCTTAATTATTGAGAGGCGTGTAGCCCACCGTAAGTAATATTCATATCAGTTTTTAGAATTCCGAGAACACTGTTACCCTCCGCGCTGTGGCCCAAAAAATATTCTCTATTTCGGCTAGTTACGTACACTGGCGAGGTTGCTTTTCCTGGAAGCTTCTCGAAAGCGTATGTATTTTTCCGCGAGCTATTGTATGTGTTACATCGTCTTTATTAAACGCGATATGCCGTGCATTACACGTACTACAAAAGTCGAACACACAGGCACGGTACGATAACTTGCCTTCTGAATTCGTTTAAGAGATGGTATATATGAGGCAGACATATTTGCCACCGAAACGTGAACTAACTTTAGCCAGGGTTAAAATATGCCTACGCTGCCTACGACGACGCGACCAAACGCATGTTGCTAGCTGTCGTATCCAGCAAGTCACAGTATTTTGTGTATTCTGTTTAATTGCATAATTAGTCGACATTAGTTAACCAAATTACCAATCAACGCAGAACAGCAAAAATTGCAATTAGAAAGTTGTAGAACGGTCCGCAAAACGTCCGATTGAACACCTAACTTTCGATTGGTTCTTATATTGGGAGTATTTCAGAATATAGAAGGAGTTCAACAAAAGAAATCAGCCACCATTCTGAATTGATCCCAGCCCTTTTCCGTGCAGGCCGGCACGCAGTACTCAGGCCACGAAAGGTTGTCAGTTCCAGCGTCTTAGACGTGCGCCGAGTGAACGTGTTACGTTATGTTTGAAGGTAAGTGTGTTCGTGACGTCTGTATGAGTATGCAGTGGCATAGCATGTCGGGAAGTGCAACCTAGATAATGAGTGGCAAGATCTGTTGGTTCTTATGTGCGAGATTATGGTTTGTGTAACTATGTGGCTGTGCAGTATGTGTTTGCTGTGTGGAAGTATTCAAGCTGTGAAGTTCGTCGTGAGAGCCCAGCACGAAGCAGTCTGTGTAGTGGATGCGCGAATGTTGTGTGCATGCAAACATCGTACTTGATGATCACAATAATGTCAATGTCAACAAAGTGAAAAAAAAAGAATTAAAAGAGACAAACACAAGGAGAATGCGCTATCGCGTACTCTCACAAGGCAATGCTTAAGCGTCCTCCTAACTTTTTTAACAATATACGCACTGGAACACGTACTGTGCTTCCGCCCTCGTCTCCGGCAGACACGCGCTTCAAGTGGAACCCCTTCCCCGTCGTTCTCACATCCGACACAGGCACCATCTCACGCTTCCTCGTTTGCACATCGGGCTTCTTTCCTCCACGCCATTTCTCTCCCCCTACCCTTTCAACTCCTATTTCCTCCTTTCTACGCTCCGTATCACCTTCTGGACTCCGGAATAATTGAGGCCACCTAAAGAACTTTAATGAGAGTGCGCGTCAAAGATACCCAGGTGGTCTAAATTATTCAGGATTCAGGAGCCCTCCACTACTGCACCTCTTTCTTCTTTCACTCTCACCTTCCTCCCTTTTTCTTACGGTGCGGGTGAGGTGTCCACAGAAAAGTGAGACAGTCACTGCGCCTTTGTTTTCCTGGTGACAATTTTTCCCGCCATGCCCTTCTACTGCTCGCGCTCCGGAACTCATCATCATCGGCAGCCTGACTACGCCCACTGGAGGGCAAAGGCCTCTCTCACGTCGCTCTGATTAACCCTCTCCTTTGCCAGCTGCGCCCACCATACGCCCACAAACGTCTTAATCTCTTCCGCCCACATAACTTTCCGCCACCCGCTGCTACGCTTGCTTTCTCATAGAATACACTCCGTTACCCTTAAGGACCAGCGGTTATCTTGCCTTCGCATCACATGCCCTGCCCAAACCCATTTCTAACTGTTGGCTTCGACTAGGATGTCATTAACCCGTGTTTGTTCCCTCTCCCACCCTACCCGCTTCCGGTCACTTAACGTTACACCTATCATTTTTCTCTCAAACATGAATGAGAAATTCGGGTATCTGTTGCTGCAGCAAACATTGGGCGGACGTGCATGCTTCGACCCCCTATTGCTTCATTTTTTTTTTTGGTGTATGATTATAGGGTATATCTGCTGCTTCAGAAACCGCTAGGGCGGACGTGGCTGGTTAGACGTGCTATTATTTCAACGTCGTTCTGTCCGCACATGGCAGTGATAATGGCAGCGCAGGTGGAGGTATACATTTTATCGTCGTGTGGACGGACGTACGAAAAAAAAAGTTGGAGGAGACAGTTGATCTCCGCCTTAAGCGTATGACGCGATAGCGTAATGGGTTAATTCCTTTATATGCCGAAGGTCATTCTCTACTTTGCATTAAAATATCCTTGGGACTCCTTGTACATCTGGCGGAGTGGTGCAGCGGTTAAGCGATTCGTCACTTCCCTGCGATGGCAGGTGCTGCCACCGGTGGGCTTTGTGCAATCCAGGTTACTGTTCCGGAACGACCAATCCATAATTTACTTATTGGCAACCATGGTGGGCAGTTTGCTCTCTATCCGGTGTGCAGGTTGTGATGACGCCGTGATGTCACGTTACCTAGGCGGCCCACTTGCCTCCTAGTTCGCTCTCTGGGAACAACCTTGCAGAGCCATGCGCGTGAATTTTCTCTCACTATGCCGACAACAAATTTTCTGGTGAACCGAGTCCTTAACGCTGTCTTGTTAATATGCGGAAAAAGAGAAGTGAAAATATAGCAGTTAAATGTATTCCTGCATTAAAATACACAATTGCCGGCGCGGTTCAAAGCGCCCTTTGAACTTTATTAAAGTTGCGAACTGGGCGAGTTGGTACTGATTCATATTTGAACAGCGCAATAAAACAACAGAACACAACGAAGAATGGACACCACAAGCGCTGCTTTAGTCGCAACTAGATTTTTATTCACGCCAAAGGCATCTTAAATACTAAGTACACCAAACACAAACAAGAGGGAAAACCAAAAGAAAACAACACAAAAGCTAGTAATCATGCCCACAACGGTGGCAATCGCACGAGCGCGAAGCTACACATCTTGGCCGGATAAGAACATCATCTCTTTATCAGTCAGTGTGACAGAAGGATCACTAATGCAACTATCTGATTCCAAGCGGATGTGAAAAGCCTCCAAAATCTCACGCGTTAGGCTGTCATTAGGTTTTCCTAGGATGACGGTGTTAGACAACACGTGTTAATTCAAACAGCGCGCAGGGAACCTTAAACCATGCTGGCAAGCCTAAAGATTCGTTCCGCAGAAGAAAGCATTGCTTTTCAGCGCCGCCAAGGCTCAACGGTTTGGTGAGCTTAGCTTCGAGCACTTATTAAACATCGCTAGGGGGCTACAGCATGCATAACTCAGCGAATATTCTTGAAAACCCTCCCAATTAGTGGAAAATCCATACGGGCAGCATTTATTAGAACATGCTTTAAAGCTACCCAATCGTCGCATTTTGTTTTCGTACGGCCTTAGAGGTCAGAAGCCAGTATGAGAGCAAGATATTGCCAAACAATTATGTGTGAAACCCTGTCCGTCATGGAAGGAAGATCTCTACATTTCCTTTTCTTCTGAAAATGTGCGGCCAACTCGCATGTTGTTCCGTTTCTGAATCACTATTTGAGGAAAGGTTTGCTCAACCTTCAACAAATGAGCGAGGGCTAAGGACAGAGCCTCAGTCCGCTGCCAACGTTTCGACAAGAGGGCTCGTCTTTCAGTGAGAAAGCACCCCAATTATCGAAGGCAGAGAATTAAGCAACCGAGCGAGATGACGTCAGTACAGTGAAAAGTGACGCAGCTGTGCACGTTCAAGCGGCTTCTTGTTTCTTTGATAATAACCACGTATTGGTTCTCCTCTGTCGCTAAAAGGATTTGTCGATTTCTGCGTATGCCCACGTAACTACAGTGAAAATTAGCCTGGAAGGGTTGACGAAGGGTCCCAAATTCAATCGTTTATTTGCTAATGTTCTGCCAAGAATTAAAAAAAGAACAATCTCAGATAACACGAAACATACCTTCGACGTTGTTCAATAATTTTTTGGGCGTTCCACATTCCTGAACGGTAACCGCGTCGACGTTTTACAGATGAGTGTGGTAGGTGTATCTCAACTGCCATCAAAGTAGACGGGATCCGCATGCTGCCGACCAAGATATTCAAATTACGTGTTAAATTAGCACGTACACTTGGCGTAACAACCTTTCCACGTTTCAGTGCAAAATATGAGCAGAAAAAGAGAAGGATGTTCAGTTCTTGGATTTAGTAGCTCGCTAATATAGCATTTTTTTTAAACCCGGTGGAGAATTGCGCGGCACCAGGATTTGAACCTCGGTCCTCTTGCACGCGAGGCGGATGTTCTACCTCTACGCCATCGCTGCATCGCTGCAAAAAAAAAAAAAAAAATCCGCGTGTCGATGGAATTGCATAACCAGGTCTGGAGTGCGGCCTGATCTCGGTGACCAGAACCGATAACGCACTCTCTCACCAGAGCAGGATTTGGCCACCCTGGTGTAGTATTTGGCCACAACCTTCTATGATCAAACCAATTAACCCTCGGCCCTCAGTCCCCAGCGGCTGCAGAGCAACTGACCACGGCGGCGGTCAGACATGTGACGCAGCGGAGGGTGCTAAGAATCTCTAGCTCCGGACAGGCCGCCATTGGAATCTGAACCTGGCAACGTTTAACGCTAGAACTTTAGCTAGTGAGGCTAGCCTAGCAGTGCTGTTTGAGGAACTAGCGGGAATTAAATGGGATGTGATAGGGCTTAGCGAAGTTAGGAGGACAGTTGAGGCGTATACAGTACTAAAGGACGGACACATGCTGTGCTATCGCGGGTTAGAGGATAGACGAGAACTTGGTGTGGGATTCCTCATTAATAAGGATATAGCTGGCAACGTAGAGGAGTTCTACAGTATTAACGAGAGGGTAGCAGCTATAGTAATTAGGCTGAATAGGAGGCACAAGCTGAGAGTGGTGCAGGCCTACGCACCCACATCCAGCCATGATGACCAGACCGTTGAAAGTTTCTATGAGGACGTAGAATCGGCAATGAATAAAGTAAAATCGCAGTACACTGTACTGATGGGCGACTTCAATGCGAAGGTGGGCAAGAAGCAGGCTGACGACCACGCGGTAGGTGACTATGGGATAGGCTCTAGAAATAGCAGGGGAGAGTTATTAGTTGAATTCACGGATAGAAATAATTTACGGATCATGAATACCTTCTTCCGCAAACGAGAAAACAGGAAGTGGACCTGGAAGAGCCCCAATGGTGAGATTAAAAATGAAATCGACTTCATACTATGCGCTAAACCTGGCATCATTCAGGATGTGGCCGTCCTCGGAAAGGTGCGTTGTAGCGACCACAGAATGGTAAGGTCTAGAATTAGCTTAGACTTGAAGAGGGAACGGAAGAAGCTAGTGAAGAAGAAGACCATTACGAGTTAGCCGTAAGAGGGAAAGCACAGGAGTTTAGGATAGCGCTGCAAAACAGATATTCGGCTTTAACTGAGGAAGACGATCTTGATGTTCATTCAATGCACGATAATCTTACATCAATAATTACGGAGTGCGCTGTAGAAGTAGGCGGTAGGACAGTTCGAAAGGATACCGGGAAGCTATCTCAGGTGACGAAAGATCTGATTAAGAACCGCCAAAACATGAGGGCATCTAACCCTACCGATAGAATAGAACTAACCGAGCTATCAAAGTTAATAAATAAGCGCAAGGTAGCCGACATAAGGAAATTTAATATGGAGAAAATCGAGCATGCTATAAAGAACGGAGCTAGCCTAAAAACAGGGAAGAGGAAACTAGGCATAGGTAAAAACCAGATGTATGCATTAAGAGACAAGCAGGGCAATGTAATTAGCAATATGGATAAGATAGTTAACGTAGCCGAAGAGTTCTACACAGACCTGTACAGTAGCCAATGTAATCAGAGCGTTAATGAGAACGACAGCAGTGCACAGCAATGCGTCATCGCGCCAGTAACGAAAGATGAAGTAAAGAAAGCCTTAGAAGCAATGAAAAGGGGAAAAGCAGCTGGCGAGGATCAGGTAACAGCAGATCTGTTGAAGGATGGAGGGGACATCGTGCTAGAAAAACTAGCCACCCTGTATACGCAATGCCTTATGACCTCGACTGTACCAGAAGCTTGGAAGAATGCAAACATTATCTTAATTCATAAGAAGGGAGACGCCAAGGACTTGAAAAATTACAGGCCGATCAGCTTACTATCCGTTGCCTACAAAGTATTTACTAAGGTAATCGCTAATAGAGTGAGGGCCACGTTAGACTTTAATCAACCAAATGATCAGGCAGGCTTTCGTAAAGGATATTCCACAATAGATCATATTCACACTATCAATCAGGTGATAGAGAAATGCGCAGAATATAATCAACCTCTATATATAGCTTTCATTGATTACGAGAAAGCATTCGACTCAGTGGAAACCTCAGGAGTCATACAGGCATTGCGTAATCAGGGGGTAGAAGACCCTTATGTCAAAATACTGGAAGATATAAATAGCAACTGCACACCTACTATAGTCCTCCATAAAGTCAGCAATAAAATTCCAATAAGGAAGGGCGTCAAGCAAGGAGACACAATCTCGCCAATACTGTTCACCACATGTTTACAGGAGGTATTTCGAGGCCTGAATTGGGAACAGTTGGGAATAAGAATAAATGGAGAATACCTAAATAATCTGCGATTTGCTGATGACATTGCCTTGCTGAGTCACTCAGGAGGTGAACTGCAAATGATGATCAATGAGTTAGACAGGCAGAGCAGATCGACGGGTCTAAAAATTAACATGCAGAAAACCAAGGTAATGTTCAACAGCCTAGCAAGGGAACAATAATTCACAATCGGCAGCGAGAGCCTAGAAATTGTGACGGAATACGTCTACTTAGGGCAGGTAGTGACAGCTAATCCGGATCATGAGAGGGAGATAACTAGAAGGATAAGAATGGGGTGGAGCGCATATGGCAAATTCTCGCAGATCATGAGTGGCAGTTTACCAATTTCCCTCAAGAGGAAAGTGTACAACAGCATAATCTTACCGGTACTCACCTACGGGGCAGAAACGTGGAGGCTGACGAAAAGAGTTCAGCTTAAGTTAAGGACAACGCAGCGAGCCATGGAAAGGAAAATGATAGGTGTAACGTTAAGAGATCGGAAGCGGGCAGAGTGGGTGAGGGAACAAACACGGGTTAATGACATCCTAGTCGAAATCAAGAGAAAGAAATGGGCTTGGGCAGGGCATGTAATGCGAAGGCATGATAACCGCTGGTCCTTAAGGGTAACGGAGTGGATTCCAAGAGAAAGTAAGCGGAGCAGGGGACGGCAGAAGGTTAGCTGGGCGGATTGGATTAAGAAGTTTGCAGGCAAAGGGTGGATGCAGCTGACAAAGGATAGGGTTAATTGGCGAGACATGGGAGAGGCCTTTGCCCTGCAGTGGGCGTAGTAAGGCTGATGATGATGAATATAGCATTCCTGCCCCCACTTAGGCACTTTATCAAAGCGGTCTCCTTGTTGTCATCTTTCACTGTAACTAATACAAAAATTAAAGCTTCGGGCGCCTCGTTCCTTGGATGCAAAGAACGAAGGCCGCCTTCGTAGATTCAATTTTGCCGGCTGCAAGGTTGTCACCAACATCTAATCAGGGAACGACTTGACGCCAGCCGCAGTCGTGGCAGCTCTAATTCTCAACCGCTGGGAAAAGAGGAAGAATGCAGAGAAGGTTGGTCCCACGGCTCATTGTACATGCACAAGCCTAGCATTTGTATACCGCTGCTATTGCGTTTCTCTCTAAATATCGTCTTCGCTTTGCTTTACGTCAGCAGTAATTGAGCGTTCTAAGCTTATACTGTCGATGTGGTCTTTTATTTCGTGGCGCAATCCGGTAGGCACAGTGTAGGAAAACTGCAAGAAAATCACAGTGAACAATCTCTTTTTGCTGTTTTGCTTCGCAGTATTGTAATTTCTACTTTTCTATTACTTTAGTTCAGTGCTTTTTAATGGCTTTGTGATAATGACAGTCGATCTTCAACCGCAGTGGTTTGTTAGGAAGTGAAGGCAGGTTTGCTGGTTAGATAGTTGAGGTGAAACCTTGCCGGCGCTCCGGTCGAAATCCACGAACAACCCCTTTCTCCAACTGGTTCAAGCATGCTCTCAAGATAAGTTAGATTTTTGTTTTACAGCTAAGCAACAAGAGAAACCGCACACTGGTCGTAAGGCGTTTCGTGCCAGGATGATGGAACTGAGATTGTGCGTCAGCCTTCGCATGAGGAACTAAGCAGTAACATAGGTTGTTTTGCTTTCCCTCTATCAAGTCTGTAATTGCATAACACAGACATTGTAAAGCATACAGAGGAAGGTCCCTATAATGTGCGACCTAAATGGAACCTCCGAATAACTGCGACAGTGAAAACAGTATGTAAACAAAAGCACTAAATGGCTGCAATAAAGGCAACGAAAAACGAACATATTGAATAGATACAAAATAGAAAGCAACAAAAACACCGATTAAAAGGTGTTAAAGGTGACAGTGAAAAAAGTATTCGCAAAACTAGAATGAAGAAACAACAAAGAGATCCATATGAAAAAAAAAATTATTCAACAAAGAATTAGGAGTGCATACTATGCACTGGTAATTTTATTGCTTAGAGAAAGACAAAAACTGTCTTGTAAGGGGTGATGCAAAGTCAAATATTTCTTTCTCGATAGAAAACACTAGGGTTTATATTTGAAAGTGTGCAATGATGATATTGCTGTTAGTTTATCAATTTCTGCATTCCACAATTTTACAGCATCAAATGAGCAGGCCTGCTTTTTATATCGCGAATGCCGAGTGAGAAATTAATTTCACAGCAGATTCACTGCAGTTGAAATATCTGAGCGAATTTTTGACGATGAATTCTTAAGAGAGTCGTTTAGTACGTAGTCTAATAAACAGAATCGAAAAAATCGCCTTATTTTGTATGAACAAGTTGGATGCTGATGCAATGGCTGGTCACGAAGTAATAGGATCGCATTAAGGTGTGAGCCATTTTTCCCGAAAAAAAAGATAATACCAGATAAAAAAACATTTAGTTGTATGCCCTGAGAACGATGTTGTTTCGTCCTAATCAAAGTGTGAAAACGGACGAAAAAATTAACAATTTTTCATTTTTAAAAAAATCTACTGAGTTTAGATCTGACGACAGCAGTCATCACTTTAACTTAGTTCACTGCAAGTCAGATTGCTTTAGCTGCTATACACAAAATGGCATTAGCAGTGCAAAGAACCAATATGATTACGGTGCCATAAGTAGAGATTGTTTAGTAGTTGAATGACCAGAAACAATGGCTTCCGTGTAAACGTCTTTTAAGAAAAATGCAGCAGTAAGCAAAGAAATTGCATGACTAGTTTACTTAGTGCGAAACATTGGGTAGCCAGATATATAAGAAATAGGCGTATGAAGTTTCAATAACGTACAGGGGTAAAGTTAGGATTTCTCGCGTGTCCAGTAATGAAAAAAGTTAATTTCAAGAAAAAAACAAGAAACGAGATTAAGATTAAATACAAATGTCATAAATCAATATCCAGAACGGTTAAAATCCACCACACTATTAGCTCAGCTCCTGTTTAGTCTGAAATTTCCTTGATTTTGCTCGCGTGCCACCTCACGTTATTGTTTTGCAGCCTTTTTTTGCGACGTCAGCAGACCAAAAGATTTCCAGATAACTGCTGTTCACCTGGCTTTATTAATATTGCGGACCATGGGACCACATGTTGCTAAAATATAATTCGTTTTTTTAATACACTTTTTTTTCTTGAAGGAGCGTTCCTCAAGTTATTTTAAACTTTGCGCTGTCTCCAGTGCGCCCTTCGTAAAGTCCATCATACCACGCACTGTAATCGAGCGAATAACCTATTAGCAAACACGGCCATCGAATCTAACATATCTAAATTTCATGACCTATTAAGCAGTGTTTTCATTTAACAAAAATCTTGTTTCTTTTTTTTAGCCTTGTACTGTTCTGTTGTACTGTTGTGTGTGTGTGTGTGTGTGTGTGTGTGTGTGTGTGTGTGTGTGTGTGTGTGTGTGTGTGTGTGTGTGTGTGTGTGTGTGTGTGTGCGTGCGTGCGTGCGTGCGTGCGTGCGTGCGTGCGTGCGTGCGTGCGTGTGTGTGTGTGTGTGTGTGTGTGTGTGTGTGTGTGTGTGTGTGTGTGTGTGTGTGTGTGTGTGTGTGTGTGTGTGTGTGTGTGTGTGTGTGTGTGTGTGTGTGTGTGTGTGTGTGTGTGTGTGTGTGTGTGTGTGTGTGTGTGTGTGTGTGTGTGTGTGTGTGTGTGTGTGTGTGTGTGTGTGTGTGTGTGTGTGTGTGTGTGTGTGTGTGTGTGTGTGTGTGTGTGTGTGTGTGTGTGTGTGTGTGTGTGTGTGTGTGTGTGTGTGTGTGTGTGTGTGTGTGTGTGTGTGTGTGTGTGTGTGTGTGTGTGTGTGTGTGTGTGTGTGTGTGTGTGTGTGTGTGTGTGTGTGTGTGTGTGTGTGTGTGTGTGTGTGTGTGTGTGTGTGTGTGTGTGTGTGTGTGTGTGTGTGTGTGTGTGTGTGTGTGTGTGTGTGTGTGTCCAAACACGTGCGCCGTTACTTTTCTCGTTGGTTCTCGTACCCTAATATTGTTTCACCTACTTAGGTTTTGTTTTACAGTATTCATTAATCTTCTTTCTATCTGGTTTGATTTCTATTCCTGTTCCTAGGTATTCAGATTTTAATACCACGTTACCACTAGCCAGTCAATTCCACAATTTTATTGTTCTTGTTGTTTGTTATATTGCAATGTTCATTAAACTTCCGCTCGCTATGTGATACCCTTAGTTAGGGCTTTTAGGGGCACCTTACAATAAATAAACTAGAGAAATTTCCCCTTCGCATTGCCGAGGAGATGCTGTTAGCTTTTGTCAGCAGGTGCCACAACTGTGTTATGCATTTTTCGGATGCGACTCTGTTTAAAAATGTTTTCTACTTCCTAGGGGTGCGGTTTATATTACTCTTTGGCACATAGCTTCTTCCAACGTGAAATAAACTTTGCATTCACTGATCATGGTTTCGAGCATCGACCTACATAAAAATGCGCGTATGCACTGATCGAAAAATTCTCGATAAAATCTTCTACAGTACTTCTAACAAAACTGTTGTTGAATCGAGCGCTTTAGCCAACAAGCTTTCCATTGCCACTAAAACAACTGGGTGCATAAAATTCAGTGTTCTGCCCCGTTAACTTTGGTTGAGTAAAATGGAGACAAGTGGAGTTAGGCGCCTCAAGTCTATTAATTTTAGGCGTATGTGCTCACTTTCACTTTCATTTAACGTCGAAGGAAAAATGTGTTCATTAAAGACCATTATATTGTTTTATGTTACAAAGTGTTCCGAGTGCATGATGTGCACCGATCTTTAAATTATACGTGCAAATTTTGTTTCTAGGCGACTGTTTCCAAGAGACAAAAGCATAGAACAGACTTCTTTGTTAGCAGAGGGTGAAAGACAAGAATTAGTAGGAGCGCAGCGAGACAACTCGCTTCTTTCTGTTCGTGTTTGCCCATGATGGTGTTTCGCCGTCTGTGCCTTTGGCTAGCAATGCTCCTCGGGGTGTGCAGCTCAAACTACTTGTGTCGCGGAGGGAGGGTTAACACTGTGTTTTTATTCTGCTCTTGTGCAGGTGTGTGTTCTCCTCATTCTTAATATCGCCCATCCTACGAATCGTTGTTTTGTATTGTCGCACTGCCTATTTTCTGGATCTCGCTCTTGAAAATAATAATTGATTTGAAAGCAGTGCTCGTCTGTGTCTCTCACTTGTTTCCTGTTCCCTCTGGGCTGTGCGTATACTCATCACTCTGTCACACCAACCAGTTCAAACTGCCTCCTTTCGAGAAACCGCATAATGGGTCCAATAAACTGTTTGGACGTAATTGCAGGAATTGTCTACAAAGGATAGTTGTGTGATGGCTCCATCGTTATATCTTGTTTTATCAATAATATTGTCAGTCTGTAGTTTGTCATTCTGTGGTGTGTGCATGTCGATGCTTGCTTCAGGAAACATAGCGTGCTTTCAGGTTCCAAGTAATGAATAAGCACTAGTTGTTTCGATATGCAACCAACTTATAACGTGAACCTGATGGTCACGCGTATTGCATTCGTTGTATCCGAGGTTTGTATTAGGCAGACTTCGATGTTGCAGCCAAAAATACAAGGTCGAACAGTGGTAGTCGTTTATGCGCGTCTGCTGTTCAAGCTACCTTGTTACGGGCTTTCTAGGCTCTCGAGTTTAGTCATACTCCACGCCGATACGCTTCCAACAGGATGCGATATTAATACTCACGCAGGGAGCAGTCAGGGGAGCAGGTGGTAAGGCGGCCTCCTCGTCATCTCTCTCATCAGATTCCTAGCTGTGTAATAGTTCTCGGACATCGTAAGTACTAACTATTTTCGTCAGTTCATGGCTTTTCGATATCGGCGTCATCATCCGTACCAACGAAGTCATCCGAGGCGACATCATCACGGACCATCCGGGTATAGACGACGCGTTGGCAACAAATCCACATGCGTCCGATAATCTGATCTTCGCAGCATCCTCCATCGTTCCTGTGTCACTAAAGGATGTCTTACGGAAGAAGTTCTTGGAGCACCCCACTGTCAGTACAATCGACGAGACTATCATTTTACAGTGGGCAGCAAAGAAATTCGAACTGGTATGACGCGTCACCTATTCGGTTAATAGCTATTTGTATGCACTGGTGACGCACAGCCGACAGACCACATTGAGCACGTAAGTTATGACCATGTCAAGTGGCTGGACTTGCCCGTCGCGTTCGGTGTAAGAAATGCGTGGTCACCGCAGCTAGGGAAATCAGAATGTCGGACGGTTCTCGAGCATGAGAGGGACTTTCCTATTTTTCTTTTGCCCTCATGGCATTGCCGAACTAAACCACACATTTGGTGAATAAGACGCCTGTCACGCACATACCCCCTCCGAAATTGTGCTTGGTGGCACACTCTTAGAATAAACGAAAAAGTCGCGCAGCACACAGGCCTTTGTGTCGTGCATGTGGAGTACCAGAACGTAGCTTAGAAAGCACTGCGCCTCGCGAGTCTTCCTAATAACATACTCCGACCAACAGTTGGTGCCATTCATGCTCGTGCACAGAAAGCCACCATTGGGAAACTTACTCCACCAGCTCAGGCATCACCTTTCCAGGCATGCGTTTCGAACGGCCGAATATGGTAAAAAGTTATGCCGGCGTTACATACGTCTCGTATTTATTAATTGTTATTCATTTTTATTGTTTCTGTTTTTGGTGTGTGTCGCGGCGTTATTTACATAGGACGTGAAGAGAAGGTGACATGGAGGCTAGGAGACGCTCGTCGCTCTGTGCTCCTGCAAGAAGCGGCGGTTTTCGACTGCGGGGCTGAGTTTACACCGCCTCCTCGTTAGCTGTAACCGAGTTGTGTACCAAGAGTGTTTGTTGTATGTGAGACGCAATGCCATTGCCCTAATGCATATTTTGACGGTTGCACCGCCCTGGTTCATAATAAGCGAGCGTTCGTTATAACTGTCCCTGTTCCAGGTGAACTAACTGGACTGTATCTGCTCCTGGCAGAATGGTACACCGCTTCATTCGTTCGACTCAGTCTCTTGAAATGGTGCTAAGACGGAAATATGCCATATGACATGCACACAGTGCTACCGACTATATTATGTTCGCAGTTATGTTTTCATTGGTTTTGAGGATCTGCTTGCGCCCTTCCATAGAGGTCAAGGATCCCTGACAAGTCTTGATGTAAAGCTTCTGGCGTCATGACATTAGAGACAGCATCACTCATTTATACAGTGACCCAATTGCGTGCAGTAGTCTACAAAAAGTTGAATTCGTATAGCAGCTCATGGTTTTCAGGGTATTGTGCACGAGTCCACTTCCTCTCGCAGAATAGACCACTTTGTTTTCACACAAGCGTTGTGTCTAAAACCTAGCAGCAATGGCAAGATGAATGGTGCTTTCTCTGCAAGGGTATGCGCCGCTCGAGCGCTCTGTACTGCTCTGCTGCAAGATGCAGTGTCATTTTGCATTGGGTGATATAATTCTGGTAGCAGTGTGCAATTCAACTGATATCCCATATTTAGTAAGGCTGTAGTTGAACAGAGATGGGCTGTCTGAGGCAAAGGGTAGACGAGAGCAGCTTGGTAAAATTAATTGTAACAAAATCAACTGGGAAAGGAAGTATGACTTTTGTTGCAGGTATACATACTACGGACCGTACAAGCCTCTTGATAGCAATGTCTGGCTTTGGTAGTTTGTGCTTTATGTGCAAACATGTAACCCTGGTTGGCATATACACGTGCAGGACACACCGACGCATGCAGTGTATATTGGCTGCGAGGGTCGTTTAATAATGTTGCATTCTAACAGCGGAAGGGACATCAAGGACAGGAAGGCGTGTTGTAATAGTGGAGCACTTTCGGCTTCCCTAAAGATTAAAAAGTGCTCGAAAGTGAGAGGTAGGGTTCGCCTTACTTTGGAGAGATCTAGAGCTTGGGAATTAGCGCAATGGCTCCGCTAAGAGACTGAGAAGCAAACCATGATCCTGGTTACTTCTGTCAAAGGTGGTTCATCATTAGAAATTATGGTGCTTATTACACGCTATACTTAACGGGACGAACACCGAAGAAAGGAAGGAACTGACAGGACGGAGCGCGAAATGACAACTGCTCACTGAGTAACTAAGGTTTTCCATTTTAATGAATACTTAGGGCATGTAGTGACAGATGATTCGTATCATAAGAGGGAAATAACTAGAAGGATAAGAATGGGGTGGAGCGCATATGGCAGGTTCTCTCAGATCATGAATGGCAGGTTACCAATATCCCTCAAGAGAAAAGTGTACAAAAGCTGTATCTTACCGGTACTCTCCTACGGGCAGAAACATGTGTCATGGATCCCCAGAGAACACTCGGGTCGAGAGAATGGACTAGGCGACATGTGTACCCACACAGACGCACATTTAGTACAACCTACGTCACAAAAACACTAGCAGACAAAACTAACACACTAAAACAAAACACAAAGATTACCGATGCACAGGACCCGGGAACACCCAGTCTACTAGCGTTCGACGTTCGTGCTAGAGGTTCGGTGCCCATGAAGCGTTGGATGGGCCCAGTCCGTGGCATCCAGGTAGAAGGCGTCGAGGTGTAGTTCGAAGTTCTCAGGCCGGCGTCGCTGGCGGCGTCGTTGGCGGCGTCGCACGAGCTCCCGGCCCAAGTGCCCGTGAAGGTGATTCTAGTGATGTTGGCATTGTGGGCACCACCCGGATGGGTGGCAAAAGCTCTGGAAGCACCCCAGGCCGTGGCAGGTGGTCACGTCAGCCGTTGACTCCCCACAACGGGCTCAGAAACGGCAGGAAGACCACGGTGCGACGCCGTAGAACTCGAGATCACCGGAGCAGAAGCCGACTCTCTTCCATGCCAGGTGTTCCTCACCCGCCGGAACACCCGCTTCTCTGTTCTTTCCTCCCCGTGCCATGGTATCTCTCGCGCTTTTATAACCTTGGCGTTGGTACACGTCATCCTTGTCGTTGTCGTCTTCGTCTTATCTTCACCAATCATCTCTTCCCACCACACCGAATCTTTCTTCTTCATTTTATTTGTTCTTGGGTTAATACTCGTCATGCTATCGTCATCCTCGTCGTCTTCTCCAAACTTATTTAATTCATACTCCACTTTCAAGCTTCCTATCACATATGACAAGGGCCCCCTCTCTCAAGAGTTTTTTCATAAAAAGTTGATCACATCACCCTCATCTTCAAGCCTTCCAGCCATCCGAATATCTTCTTTGGCGATGCTAGACACAGCACACAACAAACCGCAGATGTCAAGCACACACAGAAAGCACACCACTGACACAGCACACCAAATTGCATTTACAAAACATTAACACACCACTGCCGTTGTCCGTGCGGTGCCCTTCTTAATAAACATATTGATGTCCACGACACAGGCCGTTGTATAAGCACACAGCAAGAAGAACAAAAAGATACATCCCAGATATAGCTAAAGCTGTTTAGTTGGCTCTACTCATGAAGCCCGCTCCAACGTTTTGTCCGCCTTTAATATATTGCACTTGAAATGAGCGTTCTTGCAAGGCCGAGCACCATCTCCTGAATTTACAATTGTTTATTTTGGCCTTGGTTAAGTATTCAAGCGGCTGATTATCTGTTTGAATTCTGAAATCTCTCTCATAAAGATAAATGTAAAATTTCTTTACTGCCCACAACACCCTCAAGGATTCCTTTTCAACAGTGGAGTAATTGCGTTTACTCGCCAAAAATCACTTAGCGTCGAGGATGGCGTCACACTGGCCGTGTTAGGAACACGCAAAAGATGCCTCTTATTACATAAATGCGGCTCTCCCTCATGTCACATCGCACTGGTGGAATGCCAAAGCCACGCTATGGTTTGGCACACCTGACGAGATTTCCGGGCACTAGCCTCGTCTCTGGACATAAACTGTGCCGTGGTTGTGCGCCGAATTGGCGGAGCAATGACCCTGCAGTTCAGCTGGACTTGATGTGACTGCAGCTGTGTGGCTAGCGGCGATGCAGCGACTAGAATGGTCGTACCTACTATTCGTCTTTATCTCCATCACCTCCTGTTGCTTTCATCACAATATGTAAAGGACAAATAAAATAAATAGTTGCTTAATACGTGTCCAGGATGTAATTATTTGGTGAGAAACATGAGCCAGGCATCACCTGTACCAACGAACCACTACTTGTCAGCTTCGTGTACGTGGTCACGGCGACCATAACAGGGAAAAGCATTGAAGCACCAAGTCGCGGACATTCCTGAGGGGTGGATGGATGGGTGGGGACTGCGTGTGCTGTATGCAGGCACAGCCTTTGTCAAAAGTTTTGAGGCTACAGCGTTCAGTTGCAGCAACATGAATGTTTCTAGAATGCTCCGTGTAGCAGATCATTCAGAACCAAGTCAAGCAGGCAGCTTCTCTACCGCAGTAAGAAACCTTGTGTAAGAATTTCAAAGTAATTTGGTCTTGAACACTGCTGTAATCGCTCTGTTATGCGGTTGAAGCAAAACGCCGAACAAGACGTTTGACATTTGACATTTGCAAGACATTTGCCCAAGACTGCGCCTTATGGCGATAATTATACGCTTCTGTCTTCATTGTAGCACAGATGGAAAAGTCCTCGAAAGAGAACGAAATTGAAGCTCAGCACCGCAAGTTTTATGTGGGGCGTCAACGGTTGCCCCTTTCTTAAAACGCAATTAAAACGGCGACGCGATAATGGTCAAAAGAAAAAAAACACATTAATATGGTCGTTCCAACATAACTTGCCTATCGGCGATTCTCTTGCGCGCGACGATAGAGAGGCGTGTCGATTGCGGGCGTGCGACACAAGAAAGAATGTGATAATGCACGAAAACGAGATATTAGTTGAGGCCACCTTGTGCAACATCCTCTAGCAAAGGAGGCTTGCACTGGACCGCGGTTTGTGCGTTCTCATGTACAGCTAATGTTTATAGCTCCGGGATAATGTTTCTAAGGCGTGTCGTAGGACTCCTGTGCTGTCAATGGAAGTCGTAACCTTCGGCGGGGTGAGGAGGAATTTGGAGTGCTTCGGATGCATAACGGACACCCCTATGTGGGCGAGATGCAAACCGCCCTAGGCTCTCAACTTTCGGCAAAGGTTGTTCATGCTCTTGACCATTCTGCGACAGTGCCCCGTCGTGACCTACCTGCTGCTTAGAATTCATTACAGTGTTTTTCTACGGTGTAGGTTACAATGTCGCTGCACTTACTTCAAGGGGGCTTCGATAGAAATCCGGGTATTCTTCTAGACTGTCATCTCTCCCCCTTTCTCTGTCCCCTTCCAAGCTCACCGGAATAATATGTACAAATTAGCTTCCCACCTAGGCAGCCAAGAATGCACTGAACGATATGCGTGGCTATGGTGTACTGCGAGTTTGTAACCCTAGCAGCACAGATCATCGGCTCAATATCGGAAATGTGCTAGCAAAGGCTGGTCCTTTATATAATCGACCTTTGCGTCCAGATTTCTATTATTGTGCCGATGTTCTGTGCGGTTTGGGAAATAAATGAGCGCTCTTCCGTTCTCCAAGTGAGCTTCAACCTACATTGTCATACAGACAAGATGTTCTCCCAGTTGTTGTTGTCCTCAATGGAAAATTCGCGCGTATTCACTGATAGGAATTTACCAAGACACAGGCGACGACTGACAGATGCTCAAAAACGCACAATAAAACAAATTGGGATATTAAAATTAAGAACAATTCGGTGAGATCGGTGACTCAGGAGAGGAAGAGGGCTGTACGAGCAGAGTTTTGGATAGCTTTGTTTGCGGTTGGTGCTTGTGCATCAGCAGATAGAAGCTTCAATTCTGAGAGATTTCAGGATGGGAGTCGTTTCGTTTCTAAAAGGCAACTTTAAATGGCGAAGAGCAAATTTTTGTTGCTGTGCCCAAGCGCAGAAGTGCCAACAAAATGAACAACCTCAATGGACAAACTCAGACCCAGATATGAAACGGGTTTTCTAGAAGGTGCCTTCCGTAAAGAGGAAAACCTGCGGCCGAGCAACACAAAATATATTGTCATGTTCAGCGCGGAACGCAGCGCAATTACTCCTGTTGCTCCTACATCTGGTTTTAGTTCCAAGGCTCTCTGCACAACACGGATAATCAATTGGTTAAAATTCGCCCGCCACCGTTTAATGCCTCGTCCGTCATAAGCCACCTCTGGCTTCGCGACATTAAAGTCTATAGATAATTGCTATCTGAACTCGTTCCAGCATGTTCATGCTATGTTAATACCGCAACCATGCAGCTAGAGAGAGGAGTTGCGGCTGCTGAATTTTTTTTTTTCATTTCTACTTAGGAAATGGATGCCGACTTGCCAGACTTCCTGTGCTGTGACAATGCAGTCTTGGTCGAGATTACTTCTATACTTAATAAGTTCAGCATGCTTTGTTAGCCTTATAGAGCACGTAATTTTACAGTAGTGAGTTGAAATGATTTTAATGCGGGAATCGTGCGCAACTAGAATGGCTTGAACATATTCACTCATAACAATATAGGAGTGCGTTTGAATTTCATTTTATTACCATTATGTTTTGTTGGATTCATGCGTACAATATCGGGAGTTTGTTTATGTCTGAAGGCTCAATTTATTGTAGTGTTCCTTTTTCTTTCTTTCATATTTGCCACGTGCGCTGTGTTCTGAACGCGTAAGCAAGGATGGCTTTTATGCCACTTCTTTATAAATGGGGGAAAAACAATATCCGACAACCACACAATATGTTCGAGTTTTTACCGTCAGCTAGCTGCTTAGCCCCCTTTGTTTTACGTTAGTGACAAATGAGGCGCTTAATCGTATCGCTACCACTGAAACAACATTTTTGAGGGTGTGTTGCTCAACGAACATGTAAAACCGAATCCAACGGTGCTTAAATAACGGGGCAGCGACATACACTGATTCGGCTGCATGATCCTCGCGCACTTTATAATGCTGAGCCGTTATCTTCTCAAGGCTTAGCCAGCTCGCACAGAATGATGCTCTCGCCGTTGAAGAATTCATGACGGCGTTTGATTCCGCATCCTAACGTGTTCACGGTTGCGCTCATGAAGTCCGCAGTGCCAGGCTGATCGCCGCCTCCACTGAGAGTTCTGAACTCGAGATCCCAGCTGACAGTAAAGGCAACCATCTCTGCAGTGGACAACTGTCTCTGCCCTCTCCTCTTTTTCGGAGTCTGCTTTGAGGCACACACCAAACAGCAAGAGTTGAGAGCGATTCAGTTGCGGCTTGCCCGTGAGGCAAGACACACGCCCCGTGCAAGGCGCTATAATTCGCGGGAAACGTGACTTCAACATCTTAAAAATGCGTGACTTTTAAAAATGCATAGCCCTCGTGTGTTGCGCTAACAACTGGCACTGAAATAACGCTTCTTCCAAAAGCGATTCGAATGGGAATCGAATATTTACGCAAAAATTTTACGATGTTGTATCAAATATAACAAACAAATTAGAGGTCCAGGCAATTAGGCCCAAAATCAAAACGACAAAACACACAATTACATCACCTCACGGCAGGAAAAACTCGCAATGAAACATCTGTGCAGTATCCACTACCCATATTGTCAATAGCAGTGTCAATTTTATGTGTCTTCACCCCACAGCTGCTCTTGTCTCGTCCTTTGTGATGACTGCAGCATATTAACAAACGAAGAACTGTGCGCAAACGGTGTGCCTTTTGCAGTCATATCCCAGTGTAGCAACCCACGGTATCGCAAATGCCAAATGCCGGACGCCGGGTTTCGTTGCTGATGATTAACATAAGGCATAACACTTAAAAAAACGCGACGACGAAATCGAATTCCTAGACGCATTAGGAAAGCCAGCTGCCCTCTATAAGCACCACTCACCTGTCACTTCCAAATCCCATCGCTCCAGGTAAGGGCTGCCCACTCATCCATTGCCGCCCTTCCACCTTTCCACTCTCAAGAAGCACCACTCATTGCCTACGTACCTAATCTTACCCACCTTTACCATCCGGAAAGATTCTGTGACCAATGTGAAGCCGCGGCTTAGGCTAAAACCCGCCGCGGTGGCTCAGTGGTTAGGGCGCTCGACTACTGATCCGGAGTTCCCGGGTTCGAACCCGACCGCGGCGGCTGCGTTTTTATGGAGGAAAAACGCTAAGGCGCCCGTGTGCTGTGCGATGTCAGTGCACGTTAAATATCCCCAGGTGGTCGAAATTACTCCGGAGCCCTCCACTACGGCACCTCTTTTTCTTTCTTCTTTCACTCCCTCCTTTATCCCTTCCTTTAAGGCGCGGTTCAGGTGTCCAACTTTATATGAGACAAATACTGCACCATTTCCTTCCCCAAAAACCAATTATTATTATTAACCTACGGGAGCCCCCAGTTCTCCTATTGACATGATTTTTTAAAGAAAAGTTTTGAAGCTGTCAGGCGCATTTTTTTCGCTGGTAGGGTTTGTGATCCACACTTTTCTGGCTGTTCTAAAAGACAAAAATCACAATCTGAGCAAGGAAAAAAAGCTCAGGGTGATTGTCAACCAGGCGGGCACCCTGAGTTGTTCCCTTCCTTCACTTTGTAATTGTCAAGAACCCCCCCCCCCCCCCCCATCTGACCAACCTTTCTCAACTATAACACATGGTAAGGCATTTGAGTGTGTGAATAATTCTCAAGGTGATTTCGATATAATAAACACGTAGAAGATGCAGTCCATATTTGTTGCTTCAATTTTAGCCAACCCTGTGCCGGAAGAGTAATCTATGCAATCTTTGTCATGGTAGATATCTCAAAACACGTTGCTGATTCGGATATAATAAACACTCAGCTTATTTTCAACGCTGATCGTTTTCAATATCTCTACAATTTAGCCCTAAAACCAACAACTTAAAAACGGGCTAATAATGCAGGCTAAATATTCATTTTTATAATACACTTAATCGCTAAACTATCACCCCTGTCATATAATCCGCATATTTCACAGATTGCAATAGCGCAATTTTCATTCAAAAATTTAAAACGCCATCTATAAGATGAGTACATTTTTACTGGACCTGAATTTCAAACATAGATAACGTTCACCATGTGGCTGAAAGATTTAGAGTGTAGCTTCTATTCGATGTGTATCTTTTATGGGAGAACCCGTAAGATGCAGGCAAATAAGGTTGTCGGGATATAATCTATTACCTCTAGTACAGTTCGCATCCAAATATACACCTCTTATATCGTTATGTTTGTGGAATATACTTTCCTTTTGTGTGCCATGCCCATTCCGTAGTTTCGAAGTTTTGCTGATAAGCATAAGCCCGGGGTGCCCTATAATTACTAAGCAAACAGAAACCCTCTGCCACGTGCTGAGCAGGTAGCGTTTTTTTTTTACGGGTAATTTTACTGTGCGCGCGAAACAAGCAAAATTCGTTTTGCACACTGGCGGGGTTATAGTACGGACACTACTTCGCACACGTTGCTTGAGCAATATGATAAGAAGCAATGTGGAAGGTTGAACGGCCGCTCCCCTTAATGGCACACCTTACGGAAATTGGTGTTGCCCTTATCGGTAGCCTGTTTTGAATCTGCCAAAAGCGATAAGAATTGCGCTCTCACAGCTGATAGTGTAGACAAACACCTTAGCTCTACAGGTTATTGTGCACGGGTCCGGGATCAAGTACCTATTCATTTTGCTCTCGGCTTCACGCGTTGGCTGCAACCGGCCCGTTAAGAGCGGATGTTTAATTATAAGCGTAATCTCTGAACACTCTGAACCATATCTGTGTAACAATATGAAAGCTGCAGACCGAGTTTGATCAATAGGGTCTTACACTATCTTGACAGTGTTGCACTGCCTTGAACCTGATTCACAGACGATCGAATGATATGGGTGGATGGCGAGCAGGGGGCCATTCGATGATTTCCGTGGCATAAAAAAATTGCAAGAAACAAGGTCAAGACATGTTTCATTATGCGCGCTTTCAAGAGCCGGACGAAATAAACAGGTCACAATTGCGACGATTCTCCGAATCAAGGTCGCTAAGTTCATAACCGGGCCTTAGATATCTCTTAGTTACGCGAAATGCTGGAAATTCCTTATGGCTGCAAGCTCGCAAGTGGGTTAACACTTATCTATTATTATGCTTTGAAGATAATTATCGCTCTTTTTCTGTACATGTTGTTTTTCTCTCATCGTTTATCGCGCTTCACGCACATTGTATATAAACGGGACACCTCTGCCCAGAGTTTCATCGGAAGCTTGGTCTGGGCACGCAGACTGCTGATCATACTGGAATCGCTCGTCAGCCAGCCAGCCTGAGAACAGTAGTTTAAGGTAAGCAATTCACAATATTCTTTATCATGTCTACTGTAGTAGAATCAGCAGACATGAAGACTTCATGGAAGTTTTTCGAAAGGTACCTCGAGGTTGCCACATTTTAGCATTAGCACAAGGGCAAATTTCCGGTTACTTTTATTTTTTCGTTTCGGACTCTAAATTGCCACCCACCAGTAAAAAAATCGTCTGTTTTTTAGACAGGTTAGAGGTATTATTCCTAGGAAATAATGAAATTCAGACCGGGGGAATGCACATCGTGCTCTCTTATCTGACACCAAAATTTCTCCGAGATACATCAGCCGCACTTATTTTGTTTTCGAAACCAAAGATTCTAAAGATGGGCTGAATTCTTGAATTGTTGCTGTAATAAGAACAACGTTGGGTGTGCGCCAAAAAAGAAGCAACAAACATGGTAATTAGAATTTTCGGCTGCAAATTTTTCCTTCAATTACAGTTATAAATAACAATGTTATTCAGAGCACTGAGCCTGACTGAAGAACGGTGGAGTAACAGATGCGTGGGATGCAAAAATTATTAAACGCTAAATTAGGTATAGCCACGGCTTCCGACCAAGCGGGGCGGCAGTGAAAGGATGATACAAGACACATAAGGCGGGATACACTGACTAACTCAGGATGTACCTATAGCAGCTCACTCGCGCACTACTAAAAAGAGAATTGGACCTAATAGGTTGTTCATGATGGTTCAAGCCGCTTCACTTTTTACAGCCGAAAATACACAACAACAACTTAGAGCGTACTCTGTGTAGTTGTGTATTTTCGTCTGTAAAAGGTTAGGCGCGTTGAACCATCTACGCGCACAGCGTTTCTTGAGACACACACCTTGAGGTGTGATATCGCTTCGGAGCAAAGCTGCAGACGTTTAAGGCTGCCTACAAACACACTGGCTACGTACGCCAGCCCAAAGTTGACGTTCTGCTCGGCTATATTCCGAAGTATGCTAAAATACATTAGCTGTATTAAATCGAATGCTTAAGGTGATCATGTCATAAACCATTGCCTGAAACACAACTTTAGCAGCCGCGGACAAACGACCTATTTGAGTCATGGAATTTTGCAGAATGCTTTTGTAACGTTAAGCTGTAAAAACTGGGCTGGGAGGCGATGGCAGAATATCAATAGTCAAGGTTATCCGCCCACCAAGATTCATTATTACTAAAACCAAAAGCTAAGAAAGACTTAATTTGGACACTAGAAGGTGTCCGCGATAGAAGCCTACTCGACCAAAACGCTTTCTCAAGGCTGCACTTGGAGCAGATGAAGTCTCTGAACAAGCAGTGGAGGAATGGAGCAAGCTTTTTTTTTTTTTGTAAGTAATAAGTGGTTGAATTCGTACAGTTTGTTCCAAGCGAAAGCGCATGTTCCTTGGCGGTACTAAGGTGAACAGTTCTGTAATAATATTTTATGGCCTGTAGTAGAAATCTTATGGCGCCATTAAAAAAATTGCGCCATGATTCCATTATAGTGCAGCTGAAAACTGCATGATGATGGCCATCGAAAAACTACTCTTGTTGTATTTTCCAGACGCCGTAAACCATACAGCCAGCCAAAATGGTGCTGCCAATCTTTGGGAAAGCACTCTTCTTTGCCATCGCGACTAGCATGGGCATCTGGTTGGAAGCGTACGTGAGGACCAACGTATACTTCCACGGAGACTCCATCCTCATTCCGAAGAACCGGACATATCCACCAGAATTCGACAGCCCACAGTATGGGGAGCACAAGTTCGTGAATCTTTCGGTAAGTGACTGCCACTAGTGCTTACGGTCCAGTCATCGCAGCTTGCGTGAGAATGCGAAGTCGCAAGCTATTTTTTAAACTAATACCTTTGAAGTATCACCGCTATTATAACTGATTCCTATAAGTCTCCCGTAAGTAGTTTTCTTAAGATGGACTGGTCTGTTAAGTGAGAGATATTGCGAAGAAGCTCTCTGAAAATACAGAACAGTTATGAATTTTTTATGATAGCGATTCTTGGCCAAAGAAATTAAGAATGCTGTAGTGGAGAACACATAGCTTGCTCCTGAGATCATTTCGTTACCTTAACTGACGAGTTTTCAGCCAACCATAAATAGGACAACAGCGGCTCGGTGTTCAACCAGCGCTGCTTTTGTAAGTCAAAAATGCTTCATACCCACTGGTATACCACAGTGGGCAAGTCAGCATTAAGTTCAGTGGGTCAGCATGAAACGGGGCAAATTATCCCCGAACACCGTTGTCACAGGTGATTTTTCCAAGATGTGCTCCAGGAAACACAGCAAGGCGCTGCACAGAAGAAAATGATTATCTTCATGCAGCATGAATTTTACCCAGCACACTGGAATTCCGTGCCAAAATTACGCAATAAAACATTTGCCGGGGGCATCAGATCATGCGGAAACGAACTCGCACAGCTCAGTTCACTTTGTCACAAAGAATGTAAAGGAATCTTGTTTTGTGCTGCGTTTTTTTGTCAAAAAAATATTCCTCTCCCATCATTTCTCGTCTTTAGGACATCAGAGTCCATTATGTAACCAGGGGCTGCGACGAAGAGGGAAATCGACCCATGCTACTCCTTCTGCACGGATTCCTCGACTTCTGGTTCATCTGGAACAGGCAGATACCGAAGCTGAGCGAGGAGTTCTGGTATGTGTAGTTTTGTGAGAATTATTTTAGTTTGAGCACAAAATTATATTAAGAAAGGAAATATTATATACAGCTCCCTTGCATGAAAACTGCTTTTTCTCGGAATTTGCAGCCAGTACATTACACTATGTTCGTGCTGTGAGGATAGGTACGATTCGCAGTTCATTTTAAGAAAGCATGACTTTTACACTCAGAAAGCTGCGCGAAAGAGGCAGTAATTGGAGAAATACACAAAGAATTAGCCAAGTTGATAACATTTAAGAAGGCTACGGCTTTTAGAACGCAACTGTCATACAGTCACAAAGGTTAAAGTGGCTTGAAACGTAACAAAATCAAGCAGGATTGTCCAGAGATAACGATGACATAACTACCAAAATATCTGACCTGTACCTTAATCATACGCTGTAAATAACGAGATATATTTTGAAAGAATTGGTCTAGAGTGTTGAATTATAGTCATTTCAGGGGATACGCGAATCTGTTGGGCGCATCACCAAATACAGCCTGAAGTTCTTGGCTCTTTGATTTGAGGTACACTTTGGTGTTTGTTACAAAAAGCTCTTTCGTCTAGTAGAGCCCTAGCCACGATCTCTGACAATCAACAACACAACTGGTCTTTGGGATATTTAAAATTTAAAGGACGATGACTTAAAGCTGGCAAGCGCCACCAGTTGTTAAATGATCGGTTTTGCGGAGACAATCCTCGGTCTGTACAGTGGGTCTTCGTGCAAAAGTCTAAAACGGAAGTAAGTGTGATTTTTTGTCACCCCTTTCCTTCACAGTCTGCTTGTTTCACATATATGGATTTTTCATTTGGTTAGGAGGTTATTTTTACCATGGTCGAGGTACTCAGAACGTCGTTTTGCTTGCAAGAACTAATCCATCTGCCTGACCTTCACAGTGTTGTGGCACCTGATTTACGTGGCTACGGAAACACCACGAGACCAACTGATACCGCGGAGTACCTCATGCCGAAGCTTATCGGAGATGTGAAGGGACTGCTTGAAGCTCTAAGTAAGTACTCGCCCAAAAAGGTGTTCCAGTAAGGCAGAAGCACATCGAGCAGAAAACTCAGCATTAACATTGGGCTCAGCCCAACGTTTTAGCACATGAATGCAGATGCCATTTGAAAAGCGTGGTTTTAAACCAAGTTTTGCCTATTTGCGCTCTGTGTATACCGGAAGTTCACAAACTTGGACTCAGTGCAAGGGATTTAAATAAGTAAGCGTTCCGAATATACTCGTTTACAGATGCTGCAGCTATAGGGAAAAATTGTATACATGGAGCTTTCATCTGTTTTTAAGAATCAGTTATTCCTTTTCATTTCACCTCTGATGGATTTGCAAACGCTCCTGCATAGTTTAGAATTACAACGCCCGACGACAGTTAAATCCACCACAATGTTTAAAACGTCGTGCGGATGCATCTAATACCACATGCTGACACAAGTGAAAACGTGAACATTAGTCGGCCCTCCTGTATCTGGAACAAGTAAATAAAGAAATATATAATAAAAAGACCATAGCAATAAATTTTACATGAAATTTTTCGTAAGAAACACTGAAAATTATTTCTTGTACTGCAGATCCCAACCACACGAGGAATGTTGTCCTTGTGGGGCACGACTGGGGTGGCATGATCAGCCTCTGCTTCGCCACATTGCACGAGACGATGATCGACAAGATGGTCATCATCAACGGCATGCACCCGCAGGCATTTCTGAAGCAACTGTTCAAGAGCCCAACTCAGATGAGGATGTCCTGGTGAGCCCATTTTGTTTGCTTAGTTTTCAGCGCAAGTAGCCTAAGATTCTTTATTTTACATCCCCAGTCTCATCCTCCTCGCGCTATTCTAAAGCACTCACATTCACATGGTCGAACACTAGGTGCACTAACAATGCAAAAAATTTTATACAATGAATATACCGTATTCTACATTAGTAATAAACAAGAAGCAAAAATATCGCTCGAGGAATTGCATATTATGAAGTAGATTATAGTACCTTGCGTTAAAGTGCCATGGCGATTAAACGACTTAAGTCTGTGCAACATAATTTACGGGAGCAGCTTTAACACTTAATTATCTTTGTACGTGATTTTCTTCAAGGCTAAGGAAAAAAAAGATCTGATGTCTCCAGGACAAAAACAACGCTCCATACAAGTGGCGCGTTGCGCTTTAGAAAGACCGATGTGATGAACTAAAGTTATCCTTCCGGTGTTTTCAAGCGTTTGCATTTTTTTTTGCATGCGCTACCGCTTCCCCTTTGGCAGAAAGGCGCGGAATTATAGGAACTCCGAAGACTTCATTTTGGGTAGGCTTTCTTGATCTGTGCAAGGCTGGACAATGAGGCTTACGCGGTTGGTTTCTCTGAGTGCCTCCACCTTAATAAAGATTTCCGCTTGTTCGATTGTAAAAAGATCGCCTCTAAAAGTAAGACTGTATGCGTCAAAACAAGCAACATGGTATTTAACTTCGTTTGAGTGAAAAATAAGTGCATTTCTGGGAGTTTATATTCCCCAGGTGGTCAAAATTTCCGGAGCCCTCATCTACGGCGTCCCTCATAGCCAGAGTCGTTTTGGGACGTTAAACCCCATAAACCAAACTAAACGAAACCATATTCAAATTTGGCGTAGGAAGCACATGTGCGGAGACTTACTCAGTAGCAACTGCTCTCGAGAAAGATTTGCATGGCTGTCAACATGTAAAGACTCTTCCGAGTACCTTCAGCGGCGACTCACTAACGCTCCTCATATGCGCAGGTACATGCTTCCGTTCCGACTTCCTGGTACCCCCGAGAAGTACCTCATCATGAAAGACTTGCAGTTCTTGGACAAAGCGCACAAGGGATTCACCGAGAGGGAGGAGTACGCCCACAAGTACGCCTACTCTCAACCAGGTACGTGTTTTAGGAGTCACTAGGACTAATTTGCAAATATCACTGAAAGAGAAAGGCCCACCCGGCAATGTTACGCCGATACGTTCACCGAAAACATTTAATCTGCCTTTTCATTGCGGTGGTTCCTATTTTTTTCAGCGCAAAGTTAAAGTGATCCTTGAGGGCCAAAGTGTGATTCATTTAGAAAATTCTCTGCGAAGGCGATATCAGATATTTTGCTATGGAAAATACAAACCTGGAAGCGAGGTTTTGAATATCTGAGTGCAGTTGAGAAACCACGCTACCATGAGTTAAGCAAGACCGCGAAAATAAAAATGGTGCGTGTCCAATACTGACAAAATGGTTACTGATATGCTCCCAAAAGTTCGCGTTCAAGGTTTCCATTGGATCCGTACCAATCTATCTCCACCAGCTTTATTATAACCAGGTTGCAGTTATATAGTGGCCGAAACTATCCCAGAGGCAAAAGACGTCTCGTGCCGCACGAAGTAGCAAAGAAAATGTCTGAATGTCGCTTTACAGTTATACATTCTGTTCGTTATTTTTAAAAGAATAGGAGAATGAAGCAGGCTATACGTCGTATTGCATGCCGCCAAATAATATTGGCTCCAGTGCTGCTTCTCATTGAAATTCTTCAGAAGTAATATTGTGTCGTGGTGTCTGATTATTGGGTCCTCTTTTTTTCTTGATGTTTTTTCGCTTAGTAATATTGTCATTATATTAAAAGTGTGTCCTATTAATGAAACCTTTCATGATCTGCAGTCAAGCCTAGCTATCATTACGATCGAGAGTATATCCGCGTAGTTATCACTCCCTATCCAATATTCTCACGCCAATGTAAATTATTCGCCAATACACGAAAATATTTTCTGCTTCCAGGTGCACTCACAGGCACCATCAACTACTACCGCGCCTTCAACAACGACAGTGATCAGTTTAACAAGCTGCCCTTCCGCAAGATCAATGTCACCACTCTCATACTGTGGGGCCAGCGTGACGCCTTCATCACCACGCCCGTCGCTCGATACAACCAAGACTGGCTTGCCGACTCACAACTGATTTACTACGAGGGAGCCGGACACTTCCCTCTGAGGGAGTGCTCCACGCATGTGACAGGCCGCATCAAGGAATTCGTGAAGACCGGCACCGTTGTCGTTAACAAAGAGCGCAGCTGGTGGCTTTGGTGGCAGCGGAGCACTGACGACCCCTGCAAGGAGTCGAAGGAACCTTCTAGTCATCAAGCGCCATCTAACGGGCCTGCTTTGCTTCCAGATGACGCGGATCTGCCGGAAAACATGAAGGCATGAAACGTTTGAGCTCACGTTTTCAGCAGGCCCTAGAGTAGCTAAACCACCTGCTGCGGCCCGAAATAAATTTTGATATTATATACAATTTCCAAGTTCCCCCTGTGCATTTTATGGTCTGTATTTCCCGTGCAAACTTCTATACAATATCAGTATAATATATCAGCCACTAACTGTTTTTCTCGTGAGCTTGGCACATGATTACCTTATTTTTCTGTGTGCCATATTGAGACTCGCGTAGCCCACCGTAAGTAATATCCATATCAGTCTTTGGAATTTAGCAAATTTTGGCTATTTCTACGTGTCACGTGCAATGGCGAGGTTGTTGTGCCTGCGAGCTTCTCGAAAGCGCATGTATTTTGGCGCGATCTATCTTCTATGTTACATCGTCTTTATTAAACACGATATGCCGGGCGTTACAGGTACTACTAAAGTCTAACACACAGGCACGCTACGATAACTTGCCTTCCGAATTCGTTTAAGATATGGTATATATGAGGAAGGCCTGTTTCAGAAACGTTGCCTTTAATATACAGGGCGTCACAGCTAACCATACTTAGCCAAGGTGTAAAAATATGTCGACGCTCTCTACGACGACGCGACCAAACGCATGTTGCTGGCTATCATATGCAGCAAGTCAGAGTATTTCGTGGATTATGCTTAATTGCATAATTAGTCAACATTACTTAACCAAATTACCAATCAACGCAGTTCAGCAAAAAACTGCAATTAGAAAGTTGTAGAACGGTCCGCAAAACGTCCGATTGAACCGCTAACTTTCTATTGGCGACCGGGTTGTTCAAAATGAAGCATTTTAAAATATAGCAGTATTTCATTAAAACAAATCAGCCACAATTCTGAATCGAAATCAGGCCCTGCTGAATGCCAGTCCGCCACGCATAGATATGCCGGTAAGGGTTATTTTTGTCTTTAGTGGCGATAGGCCACGAAGAGTAGTTGGTTCCAGCGTATTAGACGCCCACCTAGTGAACGCGTTGCGATGGTTATGACTGTAATGTAGGTTTGTGGGGTGTGTATGAGTATATAGTGACGTAGTATATCCTGAAGTGTAACCCAGATATTGACTGGTAAGCGGTCTTTGTGCTCAGGACATAGCTTATGATTAGTATAGCTGTGTGGCATTGTAGTGTGTGTGTGTTTGTTGTGTGCAAGTACTCCAGCGGTCAAGTTCATCGTGAGAACCCAGGATGAGACAGTCTGTGTAGTGGATGTGTGAATGTTGTGTGCATGCAACCATCGTATATGGTGACCACAATAATGTCTATGTGAACAAGGTGAAAAAGAAGAATTAAAAGAGACAAACACAAGGAGAATGCGCTATCGCGTACTCTCACAAGGCAATGCTTAAGCGTCCTCCTAACTTTTTTTAACAATGTACGCACTGGCGCACGTACTGTGTTTCCTCCCCCGTCTCCATCAGACACGCGCTTCAAGTGGGACCCGTCGTTCTCACATCCGACACAGGCGCCATCTCAAGCTTCCTTGTTCGCACATCGGGCTTCTTTCCTCCGCGCCATTTCTCTTTCCCTACTCTTTCTACTTCTATTTCCTCCTTTCTACGCTCCTTATCAGTTTTTGGGCTCAGGAAAAATTTAGGCTACCTAAAGAACTTTAACGCCAGAGCGCGTTACTGATCCCAGGTGGTCTAAGTTGTTCCGGAGCCCTCCACTACGGCACCTCTTTCTTCTTTAACTGCCTCCTCTATCACTTCCCTTACGGCGCGGATCAGGTGTCCACGGAGGTGTGTGAGACAGTTACTGCGTCTTTCGTTTCCTGCTGGCAATTTTTCCCGACACGCCCTTCTAATGCTCGCGCATTGGGATCATCAAAGATGAATGGGGCATTGGGGAATCTGTTACTGCAGCAGCTATTGGGCAGACGTGGATGCTTCGACCCGCCTATTCCTTCATTTATTTTTTTGTTTTGGTATAGGGGAGGGGGTTATAGGTGATATCTACTGTTGCAGAAAACGCTTGGACAGACGTGGCTGCTTATACGTGCCTATTGTCGCGATAACTACATTACGCTAGCATTTTGAGCCTTCAGCTTGACATCTCGCCACGTGGTCACGTTGTTAGTCACGTGGTGCGGAGCAGTTGCCGGCGGCGCGCGCCGGCGAAACCGAGGTGGGGTGGGGGTGGGGGAGAGGTAGGAAGAGAGTAAATCGACGTCCAGGGACGAAGATGATGAAGGATCGCCCAGCGAAACGGAGCTGCGAAAGACTGACGTTGCACTCTGAGCGAGTTCCACTAGGCCAGCTGTGGCTATCGCGTCACTCCAAGTTTAACCAGAGCTAAACCACAGCCATTTCTTTTTTATTTTTTTTAGGTGCCTTTTTTGTCAGCGGCGGCTCAGTTGGAGATGTGCATTTTTTCGTGGTGTGGACAGACAGGAAAAAAAAAAGCAATTAGAGGAGACACTTAAGCTCCGCCTTATGGGTATGATGCGATAGCGTAGTGGGTTAATTCACACATTTGCAGAACTACGTCATTCTCTAATTTACATTCATAGATCCCTGCGAGTCCTCATACCCCTCCTGGCGCAGTGGTGCAGGGGTTAAGCGATGCACCTCTGCGCTGCGCCGGCCGGTGCTTCCACCGGATTGCCTTGTGCAACCGAGGTTACTGTTCTGGAACGACCGATCATTAATTTACCCATTGCCTACCATGGTGGGCAGTTTGCTCCCTATCCGCTCGGCCGGTTCTGATGATGCCGCAAGGTCACATGACCTCGGTAGCCCACCTGCTACTTAGGTTGCTCTATGGTAACCACCTGCCAGCGCCATGCTCGTGTTTTTTCGTTCGCAACGCAGACAACACCTACACCAGACTTTCTGGTGAACAGGCCCTTTAACGCTGTCGCGTTAATATGTGGCAAAAGAGAAGTGTAAGTGTGGCCGTTATATGCATTCCTGCATGAGAATACATGGCGCCGGCGCTGTTCAAACCGCTCTTTGAGCTTTATTTCAAACAGCGCGCAAGCAACCGTAAACCACACAGGCAAGAGTAAACATTCATTGCGCAGAAGAAAGCACTACTTGCCAGTACCGCCGAGGTTGAAGGCCCCGTTAGCTTAGCTTCGAGCGCGTATTGAATGCTGCTCTAGGGCTATAACAGGCCTAAATGAGCGATAACTCTTGAAAACCCTCCTATTAGTGGCAAATCGTTAGGTACAACATATAATAGAAGAAACCTGAAAGCTGACCAATCACCATATTTTGTTTTCGTTCTGTTTTAGAGGTTAGAAGCCAGAGGCAGTGCAACATATTGCCAAACAATTCTGATACCTTGCCCGTCATGTGTCAGCTCATATGTCAAGGGACTAAGCAAGATCTCTACATTTCCTTTCTGTGTGTGCAGTTTTTTCTCTGAAAATGTGCGTCCAACTCGCATGTTATTTTCTTTGTGAAGCGCTATTAAATTAAAGGTTTGAAGGTTCGACAACAGAAAACAAAGTTAACAAGAGTTGAGAAGAGGGCCTCAGTCTGATGCCAACGTTTCGACAAGAGGACTCGTCTTTGAGTGCGAAAGCACCCCAATTATTGATGGCAGTTAATTAAACGACCATGCGAGAAGACGTAAGTACAACGAAAGGTGACGTAGTTGTGCAATTTCAAGTGTCTTCTATTTTCCTGAAAATAAGGACCCCTTAGTTCTCGTCAGGCGCTAAAAAGATTAGACGGATTTATCTGCGGTGAAAATGAGTCTGGAAGGTTGGCTAAGGTTTCCACATTCAATTGTTAATTGGTTCACGTTTTGCCCAGGAGGAAAGAGTGAACCTTCCAAGAAAACACGAAACATACCACCGACACTGTCGAGTAATTATTTGTACGTCGAAAATCCCAAGACGGTAACCACGTAGACGTTTTACGGATGAGTGTGGTAGGACTGTCAGCATCCTTCGAAGTAGACATGACCCGGATTCTGCGTACCGAGATATTCAACTTACGTTCAGAAGTGGCACGTATGCTTGGTATAACAGCTCATTTACGTTTAAGGGCAAAATATCAGCCGCGAAAAAAAGAAATTTTGAATGCTTGACATTAGCAGGACGTTAATGTACAATTCCTGCTGTGACTCACGCGCTTGATCACAGTGGTCTTCATTGGTTTCACCTTTCACTGTTATTATACAAGAAAAAAGCTTGAAGTGCCTTGACCTTCGAATGCAGAGAACCAAGACCACCATCGTAGAATCAGTTTTGTCTGCTGCTAGGTTATCATCAATGATGATAAAGCGACTGGATGCCAGAAGATGCCGTGACGTCTTCAAGCGCTGGGAAGATTGGGAAGAATGTATTGAAGGTTGAATCCACGGATCACTTTACATGCATAAGCCTAGCATTTGTCGCCCATTGCCACCGAATTTCGCGCGAAAAATTGCCTTTCCTTCAATTTGCGTAACCAGTAACAGAGCACTCTAAGCTCTAAAAAGATATGATCTTTTATTTCGTTGTGTAATCCACCAGGCACACTGGTGGAACACTACAATGCAATTCACAAAAATCAGAGAGAAGAAACGTTTGTTTTTTCTGCTCTCTAGCTTAGCAGTATTTTAGTTCTACTTTGTTGTTGCTTTAGTTTAGTGCACTTAAAGGTTTTGTGAAAATGACAGTGGATCCTTAACCATAGTGGTTAATAAGGAAGTGAAGGCACGTGTGCTGGCTACATAGCTGTTGGGCTGAAAGTCCTGCCGGCGCGCCGGTCGAAAACCACGTGTTCACCAACAACCCATTTTTTGGGCGACTGGTTGCAGCATGCTTTCGTGCTGAGTTAGATTTTTCTTTTTAGCGAGGCCGCAAGAGAAACCGTACCCTGGTCGTAAGTATTTCGTGTCAAAAAGATTGAACTTAGATTGTGCGTCAGCCTTCGCCTGCGGAAATGAGCAATGACATGGTAGTTTCGTTTTCACACCATCAAATCTGTAAATACATAACACAAACATAAAAACATACACAGAAGATGGTTCCTAGAGTTCGATACCAAAATGGAACCCTCGAATAACTGGGACCGTGAAAAGAATACGTAATCGGAAGAAAGAAATGGCAGTAATAAAGGGAACAAAAACAGACTTATTAAATGTATACAAAAGTAGAATACAACAATAAAACACCTATTAAAATACGTGAACTGTGACATTGCAAAAAATATACACAAAAAAGCATCAAGAAAGAATAAAGGGATGCACAGAAAAAAAAATTATTCAACGAAGCATTAACAGTGCATAATATGCGCTGGTAATTTTGTGTCTCAGCGTAAGACAAAAATGTCTTGAAAAGGGAAGCAAAGTCAAATATTTCTTTCACTATAAAAAAAAACACTTTGGGTCGCATTTGAATGTATTCCATGGTGATATTCCTGCTAGTATATCGATTCACTTTGTAGCAACAAATCAGCTGATGTTTTTTATACCTCGCAAGTGCCCGTGTGATAGAATAATTTCCCAGCAGGTTCGGCGCGGCGAACTGTGAGCGAACTTGTGACAATAAATTCTTAAGAATTCGTTTAGTACGTAGTAGAATACAACAATAAAACACCTATTAAAATACGTGAACTGTGACATTGCAAAAAATATACACAAAAAAGCATCAAGAAAGAATAAAGGGATGCACAGAAAAAAAAATTATTCAACGAAGCATTAACAGTGCATAATATGCGCTGGTAATTTTGTGTCTCAGCGTAAGACAAAAATGTCTTGAAAAGGGAAGCAAAGTCAAATATTTCTTTCACTATAAAAAAAACACTTTGGGTCGCATTTGAATGTATTCCATGGTGATATTCCTGCTAGTATATCGATTCACTTTGTAGCAACAAATCAGCTGATGTTTTTTATACCTCGCAAGTGCCCGTGTGATAGAATAATTTCCCAGCAGGTTCGGCGCGGCGAACTGTAAGCGAACTTGTGACAATAAATTCTTAAGAATTCGTTTAGTACGTAGTCTACTGAATAAAATGGCCTTGTTTTGTATGAGAAAGTTCGTGTCTGATGCAATTGGTAGATCACGAAGTAATTAAATAGCATTAAGGTATCAGCCCACTTTTCCGGAAAAAAAATTAATAGCAGAGAAAACAGAAATTTAGTTGTATGTCTTGAGAACGACGTTGTTTCATCATAATCAAACTGTAAAAACGAATGAAAAACATTTTTTCCTTTTTAAAAACTTAGTTTACAGGTGACACCAGTAGTCACAACGTTAACTTAGTTTACTGCAAGTCAGAGTGCTTTAGCTGTTATACACAAAATGACATTAGCTGAGCAATGAACTGATATGATTACGAAGCCATCTGTGGACAATGCGTAATAATTACTTCACCAAAAGCAGTTGCCTTCATATAAGCATCTTTTGAGAAAAATGCAGCTGTGAGAAAACAAACTGCACGATTATTTTATTTATTGTGATTTAATTCGCAGCCAAATATATAAGAATTAAGTGTACGGAGTTCCGTACCGCACAGCGACAAAGTTACGATTTCTCGCGTGAGAAGAAATGGCAAAAAATTGAATTTCAAGAAAAAACAAGAAACAACGTTAGGAATAAATACAAATGTCATACATCAATATCAAGGACAGCTAAAATCCATCACGCGTCAGCTCAGCTCCTGTTTATTGTTAAGTTTCCTTAGTTTTTCTCATGTGCCACCTCACGTTTTTTTGTTGCCTTTTTTGCGCCATCAGTGTACCAAAAGGAAAATTTCCAGATACAGCGTCTCGGTAAAATATCGCTCATTTGTTTAAAATGTCGCTTTTTTTGTTTGGTTGAGTGTCCCTCATGATTTATAAAACTTTACGCTCTCTCCAGTGTGCTGTTCGCAAAGTTTTGCGAAGGCAATGCCACGCACTATGATCAAATTTAATAGTCTATCAGCCCACATGGCCGTCAAACCAAACGCATCTAAATTAAATGGCCAGACATGTTGGAAATTTAAGAAAAAATTTTCTTTTTTTTAGACCTGCACTTTTCCGATTGTTTCTCGCTGTTTTTATGTCCAAAAAACGTACGCCGTTACCTTTCTCATTGGTCGTCGTGCTCGAATATTGTATCGGCTATCTAGGATTTGTATTATATTATTCATTAATGTTTTTCTCCGGGGTTTTGTTTGTATTCCTGTTCCCAGGTCTACTCTCATGTTATCACTAGCCTGTCAATTCTACCTCTTTTATGTTTTTGTTGTTCGTTATATTGCAATGTTCACAACCCCTCTCCCATCTATCTAATACCCTGAATGAGTGCCTTTAGGGGTACCTTGAAATACATGAATGAGAGCAATTCACTCTTCGCATTCCCGAAGATTTAGTTTTAGCTTTTGTCAGTCGATGGCGCCTTTATGTCTTGCATTTTTCGGATGAAGCGCAACCGCTGTCCACTAAAACTTCAATCGACAAGGTATACGTCACTGTGCCATAATTGCTTCGGGTATAGAAATAGAAATGAATCTGACTCTGTGTTAAAAATGTTTAATCACTGTCTGCAGGTGAGATTTCTATTAATTTTTGGTACATCACTTCATTCAGTGTGCAGTCAACTTCGGATTCGGTGATCATGGTTTACAGCATCGGCCTACATAAGAACAGGCACCCACACTGATCGAAACAATCGCCCGACGCGGTCGCTCAGTGGTTAGGGCGCTTGGCCAGTGACCCGGAGTACTCGGATTCGAACCCGACCGCATTTCGATGGAGGCGAAACGCAAAAGAATCCCGTGTGCTCTGCGATGTCAGTGCACGCTAGATACCCAGGTGGTCGAAGTTATTCCTCAGTCCTCCGCTACAGCACCAGTCTTCCTCTCATCCTTCTTTCACTCCCACCTTCCTTTCTTCCCGGTGTCCACCGACATATATGAGACAATGACTGCGCCATTTCCTTTCCTCAAATACCAATTTTCATTTTCTTTTTATTTGGCTCTGTAAAAATTTTCTACACACACTTCTAACAGAATTGTTGCGGAATCGAGCACCTTACAAAGCAAGCTTTCCATTGTGGCGGAAACATTTCGTTACATAAAATTCTGTGCATTGCCCTGTTCACTGAGGGTGAGTGAAATAGAGACAAGTGGAGTCAGATGCCTCAAGTTTTTTAACTTTAGGTTCACGTGGGCACTTTTACCTTTCTTTAGCGTTGAAAAAAAAAGTTCAATAAATACGTCATTTTTTTGTGAAAAATGTTAGAATATTCCGAATACATGATGTGCACCCATCTTTAAATGATACATGGAAATTTTATCTGCATCAAGATGACTGTTTTCAGGAGAAAGAAGAAGAGAGCAGACTCCTTTGTTGCCAAAATGGAGAAGATAGGAATTAGGAGGAGCGGAGGGAGACGACTCGCTCCGTTCTTTACATGTTTGCCCAAGATAGTACTTCGTCCTCTTTGCATTTGGCTAGCAATGCTTCCTGAGGGTGTGCTGCTAAGACTACGTGTTTCACGGAGGGAGCGTTCACTCTGTGTTTTTATTCTGCTCTTGTGCGTATGTGTATTTTCTCGTCGCTATTTATATGCCTTTCTGTCGCATCGTTATTTTGTTTCTTTTTCTCTCTGCACTCAACACCTTTTGTCCCACTGCCTGTTTCCTGGGCTTGGCTCTGGTAAACAATAACTGATTTGAAAGCATTGCTCGTCTGTGTCTCTCATTTGTGTCCTTTTTCTACTGGGATCTATACACTTCACTACGTCACACCAACTAGTTCAAACTGCCACCTTATCGAGAGGCCGCACGATTGGTCAAATAGACTGTCTGGATGAGATTCCCGAAGGGGTTGGCTATATATGGCAGCTGAAGGGTGGCATCATTGTCAACTTTTATTTTATGAAAGATATTGTCGGTCTGTGGCTAGTTATTCTGTGGTGTGTGCGTGTCGATGCATTGCTTTCGGAAGCCTAATGTGCCTTCTCTTTCCGGGTGCTGAATAAGCACAGCAAGTTTCTGTACGCAATCGAATTAATTTGTAACGAACGTGATGGTCATGCGGATATAATTCATTGTGTCCGAGGTTTCTAATAAGAGGACTTCCCATGTTCAAGCCGAAAATGCGCGGTCGAACAGTGTTATGCGCGTCTAACTAGACCTTATTACTGGGGCTTTCCACGCTCTTTAGCGTAGTCACATGCTTCTCTTCAATATCCTAACAACAAGCCTTTTTAGGGATGCGGTATAAGTAATCGTTCATGAAACAATCACGGTAGCAGGAGTTAGGTCGGCCTCCTTGTCATTTTTCTTATCAGACTGCTGGCAGTGCATGAGTTCTTGTACTTCGCTACTACTATTTTCGTTAGTTTATGGCTTCTCGATGTCGGTGTCATCATCTGCACTAAGTCGTTATCCGGGGCGACATCAGGACGGACCAGCCGGGCATCGACGACGCGTTTGCCACAAACACACATGCGTCTGATAAGGTTATGTTCGACAGCGTCCTCCATTGCTTATGGGTCCTTAAGCGATGTCTCACGGAAGACGCTCGTGGAGCACTCCGCCGCCAGTTATATCGACGAGACCTTATCATTCCGCAGTAGGGAGCTAAGAAGTTTGAACTGGGACACGGCGTAACCTAGTCGGTTACGCGGGTATCAGTATGCGCTGGTGACGCGCTGCCGACAGACAACCTTGAGCACGTCAGTTATGCCCATGTCAGCTGGTTGGCCTTGTCCGTCGCTTTCGGTGGCAGAAGAGCGTGGAAACCGGTCAAAGACGGAAAAAAGGTCCGTCGAAAGGTTGTGGAGCGTGAGACGTGACATTCCCAGTTACTTATTCGACAAGTGGCTTCTTCAGTTCGACCATGGCATGAGCCCTCATGTCTTCGTCGAACTATACAAACCAATTGGCAAATACGTCGCCTACCATCCACATCCCCCCGCCCCCTTTTAACTTGTGCCTATCGGTACACTCGCTGAATAAATAAATAATGCGCGGATCATTGAGGCCCCTGTGTAGTGTATCTAGCGTACGAGAACGTAGCTGCGAAAGCACGTGAGCTTGCAAGTCTTCCTGATAACAAACGGCGACCACGAGTCGCTGCACTTCATGCTCGTGCACAGAATTAAAGCCGCTAACGCAAAGCTTACTTCAACAACTCCATGTGTCGCCTTTCAAGACACGCGTTTCTGACGGCCGCATGTGTAAAAAGTAATGCAGCATTACATACGCTTCATATTTGTGAATTTTTATTCATTTTTATTGTTTTCGTGTGTGTAGGGACGTTATATCCAGCAATTCTAGACAAAAGCATTTTTGAGCGGGAAACCGTTTATGAACGCATTTTTTTCTTATAATGTAAGATTTTAATAGAATGATCAATACATGAGTAGATCACCTGGCAGCAGTCTGGTGTTTTTGTGTGTTAACGTTTTTGCTGCCATCGAAAGCGTTCCCCTCTGGTTTTCTGTGGATTTGTGTGGTTCTTGCTTTGAAGGGAATTTTTCTGCAGAGCGTGCAACTGTCTCTTATCAGAACGCCTTAACTGCACGGCACAGAGTGGGGAAGTGGAGTGATCGGAACAGAGTAGGGGCCGGATCCGTCGTAGCAAAGAGGAACGGGGCACGGTACATTTCGGCACCAAACTAGAGCACAGCGGGCAAGACGCGAGTATGACAGGTGGGGCGCACTGTTGAATTTCAGCGGTGGTCGAATGCGATGTTGGGGCGGAGAGCACACCACTGAAGCGCACTATATGCGTTTGTAGAGGACCGTTTCATAGATTAAACGAACCAACGCGCACCAGGCACTATTCGCTTTATGTGACGATGCGCTCAGGAACACAAGGCAGTCTATAGTTTTCTATGGCAGTCTTAATTGTCGACGCGTTCGATCGAAACACATTGAAAGAAAGATATTGTTACACATCTGAAGAATAGACCATTACGCCAATATTCCCATAACAGTGTCTTTTCAATTTTCAAAAATTTTGCCCGAGAATGCTGGGCATGTGTCACAGAGACTAGGAGGCGTTCGTCACTCGGCGCTCCTTCAAGAAGGGATGGTTTTGCACTGCAGGGACGAGTTTACAGCGCCTGCTCGTTCGCTGTAACCTAGTTGTGCAGCCACAGGTCTTCGTTGCATCGGAGACGAAATTCCATTGCAAAAATGCAAATTTTCACTGTGGCACTGCCCTAGTTCGTAATAAGCGATCGTTCGTTATAACTGCTGCCGTTATAAGTGAGCTGAACTGCACCTGCTACTGGCAGAATGGTATGATGTTTCATTCGCTAAAGGAAGACTCTTGGAATGCACTAAGGCGGAAACATGCCCTGCGACACGTACATGACTCTACCGACTATATTATGTTCACAGTCATGTTGTTATTAGCTTTGAGCATCTGCTTGCGCTCTTTAATAACGGCGAAGAATACCCCAGAAGTAATGACGTAAAACTTCTGGATTCATGACATTAAAGCAAGCATCACCCATGTATACAGTCATCCAGTTGTGTGCAGCAGTTACGATAAACTCAGTTTGTACAGCAGCTAATAGTTTTGAGGTACTTCGCACGAGTCCACCTCCTTTCGCAGTGTAGACCACATTGTTTTTACACAAGCATTTTTCTAAAAACTAGCGCCAATGGCAAGATGGTGCTTTCTTTGCAAGGGAGTGTGCCGATCGTGCTACTCTGCTGCAAGTTGCGCTGTCATTTTGCATTGGCTGATAGAATTCAGGCAGCAGCGTGTCATTCAACTGATATTCCTTATTTAGTAATGCTGTAGTTGAACAGATATGGGCTGCCGGAGACAAGAAGTAGACTAGAGCAGCTTGGTCCACTTAATTGTAAAACAAACAATTGGGAAATGAAGGATGGCTTTTGTTGCAGGTATACATACTGCGGACCGTACAAGCCTCTTGAGAGCAATGTCTTCCTTCGGTAGTTTTTGTTTTATGTGAAAGCATGCAACCCAGGTTGGCATATGTACATGCAGGACGCACCAGCAAATGCAGTGTAGATTGGCTGCAAGGGCCGTTTAATAATGGTGCATTCTAACAGAAAGACATCAAGGACAGGAAGGCGTGTTGTTATAGTGGAGCACTTACGGCTTCCTTAAAGATCAAGAAGCGTTGGAAAGTGAGAACTATAGGGTTCGCCTTACCTTGGAGAGATCGAAGCTTGGGGATTAGCGTAATGTCTTCGCTAAGGTACTGAGGAACAAACTATGATCCTGGTTACTTTTGTCAAAGGTGGTTCATCATTAGAATGGATTATGCTTATAACGCGCTATACTTTACGGGACCAACACCAAAAAAAGAAATGACACTGACAGGACGGAGCACGAAATGACAAGTGCTTACGAAGTAACGAAGGTTCTCTATGTTTGTAACGCGTAATAAACATCATGCACAACCAACTAGGCCCAGTCCTCGCCCTCTTAATAGAAAAGAACTGCGCAAAGCAAGCATGGACGAGCGGGGGTGGCCTAGAAGGGGAGGAAAGCCGCAAACCACATTAGTGATTTCGTGTTTAAGCCCCCTTCTCTTATGCGGGAGGTGCCGGGTTCGATCCCCAAGTCGCCGGGTACCCACAATTTTTTTTTAATCGTACAAGCTTTCCCCCGGTCTTGTGCTCTGCTTTTCTGTGGTGAAATGCTTGGTAAAACTGTCATTGGCCTACCCCTCTTCTGCAAGTCGCTCATGGGCCAAACCTTGAAGTCCGTCATATGCGGTGTATCCCATTTGTGGCCCTTTTTTACAGGAATCCAGGCCACTCCGGTTCCTCTTAAAAAAAACGCCTTTCCGGTTTCCCTCCTGGTCCATGTTTGTTCTTCTTTAATTAAAAGTACATGCTGCGTTCAACTTGGACAAACGCATTACATTCCTGCTCGGCAGCAACGTTGGTTTTCCAGAATTATCGTTACCATCATCTTTATAACGCCACAACAGTCATGATTTCAAACTTTGTTCGCCTCTAATAGCCTCTTGTAGTTCATAGCATAGAAGCGCAGTGGCTTAAAAAGATAAGGTGCTCATATCAGATAAAACAATTACTGCGTGGCTGTGAAGATAGGCGCTGACAAACCCGTAGACTATGGACAAGCAGGCTAGTGGAGAAGTCAAACTGAGCATTGGACAAACTAGTGTCCGCGTAGAGAACACAATTTGGCGACTACTACAGCAACAAGTGCACTCGGAATGCGTCTGGATCAAATTGCTCGGCGCACGAGAACGCCGCCTACAACATTGAGAAGGACACCGTACGTGGAAGGTTCTCCCACGTGTGCCCACGGTCATTCCGTAAGGACCTGCCCGCGTTTCGCGTAGTTGCCAACGACGATAAACAGCAATTCATACATAGTAAAACTTGCAGCAGCGATATTTCTGGCAATAAGTAGGACACTACAAGTGGTGAGATATTCAAACTCGATATTTTTTTATTTCATTTTAGGCCACAAAAAGTTGGCAGTTCATATTGAGCGTTTCTTAACTGTATGTGGACCCCTCATTCCATCATATTATTGGGTAGGTTAGCGCCAGCGGGAACTAAAGGTGGACCGTTGTATGGCGGCTCTTCACGCGAAGGCTGTTTGGATTCCCTGCAGTGGTCGTTGTAACGCTTCCGAAACCATCGCCTGTGCTCTTGACTAACGGCAACTTTTCCATTCTTTACAAATTCACTGATGCGCCCGTTTACATGGTCGGGGCATTCTCGTTGTGGGAAATGTCCCGCTCCTTCGTAGTAAACCAGCTGTGACCTCACTAGCCATTCCTGATTGTACCTGGCCACGCGTGGCGTGATGAACTCGTCGCGTTCTCCCCAAAGTATCAGAGTGGAGACGTTTATCTTGCGATAGTGTAGCTTGTTGAACTGGTTGCTGTCGTTGTTGAAGGCCCGATAATAGTCTATAGTCCCTGTGAGCGCACCTATAAGCAGAAAAAAGAATATTTAGTTTCTGACAGGTTACTTATACCGTATTGATAGCTTTGAGTCCGTAGATTTATTTCCGAATATTAAAAACAGTACTGCTGAAACCCTCAGAAGCATTAAAAATGCAAAAGAAAAAGCAAAAATATCTTTTCGATATGTCCGCCATGAATACCGCCCCATTAACGGTACCACTTTACATACCCAGGAATTCGGAACAACAGCATTTTTGAGCGGGAAACCTTTAATGAACGCAATTTTTTCATATACTAAAATATTTCCATATAACTATCAATACATCCGCCAAGCACCCGACGGCAGTCCTAATTTTTTTTTTCTATTAACGTTTTTGCTATCGTCGAAAGCGTTCCCCATTGGTTTTCTATGAAAGTCTTAACTGTGCGGTGCGACCTATAGAAACACTTTAAAAGGAAGATTTTTCACATTTCAGAAGAGTGGACCATTACCTTCAATATTGCTGCAAAAGTATCTTACAGTATTGCAATTTTCAAAATTTCTCTCCGAAATGGTTGCACTTGAGTAACTAATAGACAAAACAATTTGTATTTCTCACAATAATGACATTAACTCGGAAGCGCTTTCGTTTTCGGTGGCAATTTATTTCCCATAAAGAACGTATTCCATCACCTTGAGTGATTGATGGAGTATAAAAAGAATTTTTGAAAGCACTTGGCAAACCTTTGACCCTCTTTTCTAAATGGCAGCAGAGCAAATGGTACTATGTTTCCCATATTTCTTACTTCTTGATTCTTATGCTACATCATACAAATTGCATCAATGGCATTTATATGTGCCTACACATGAACAGCAGCAGTGATTGGAGGAGTGGTGAAGAAAAGAAAATGATCATGCAAGTAAGTTGCACTTTTCCATTCATAACAAGGAAAATATCGTGCGGTGTTGTATATATAGTTTAGGCGTTGCACTTTTTTAATATGTCGAAGACATATAAATGCTTTGACTGCCAGAGCATTGTAGTTTCGCTACCGCAGTTGATGATGACTGCTATGTTAATTTACTGAAGAGCAAGTATGGCAGTGTGTTTGTTTTTATTGGTTTTAATAACCTGGAAATGGTTATACCCATGCAGTAGTTAACGATTTTCAGTATATTTGTGTCCTTATTATAACTATCCGTACTGAGGCTTATTGTGGTTGAATAAATTCTGCTGAAAATTTTGTTTTGGAACATAAAAATATATCCAGGTTTCCCTCGTATGCAGCTCCAAATACGAAACTACTAGAGTAATTTATTCGGGGAGAGAACAGCGGTTTGTATAAAACTGCTTACTCTTCATTCCAGCGTATAGATTTTGTTGTCCTATCGGACATGCTTACATTCACAGCGCAAACACGAACACGGACACGAGGGGAGACACCACAAAGCACCCACCTCAACAACGTTTATTGCTGCGCGCAGCGAATGCACAGAGCACAGCGGGCATGCGCAGCAACGAAGAGGAAAGTCATGTAAGACCGGTAGCAGCGCCAAACCGCAAGAAAACATACAATCATAGGTACAAGAAAGAAAACATAACGGGGAAAACCTAAAAGGCAGGACGCAAACGAGAACAAAAAACACAATGCTCTAGTTAGAAATTCCTAAGGCGCGACGCTTTTACCCATAAAGAAGGAGCCGAGCCGACTCAGAAACGGCGGGATTTCTAAATTAGGGTACTTAAGGTTGGATATGGTTCGCAGTTCACTGTTACAGAATACAAAGAAAACATACCTGGCTGCGAGTAGACATACTTGTGGGCATACTCCTCTCTTTCGGTAAATCCTTTGTGCGCTTTGTCGAAAAATTTCAAATCCTTCATGATTAAGTACTGCTCGGGAATTGTGGGGCGTCGAAACGGAAGCTGGTACCTGAGAAAATTACAAGTTTTTAGGACCAGAAGAACTATTCGGCCTAGTTGATTCAATCTCAATAACAGATTTTTTACTTCTATTATATTACGCACAAAATTCAACCTCCTCGGTTTTGTTTCAGACTGCGCTTTGTCAATGGCTGGATAAGCGCCCATTTATTTTTGGGTTCTCATCAAGTGACATTTCTAATCATGTTTTCTTATTGTTGTGCAATTTTATTACAATCTTTTGAATGTCCATGATTATTTCAAATACTTGAAAACATAAGTATGCTTTCTTACACGCTCTGAAGAAATAAATTAATTTGTTAGCGGAACCTCACATAGTTGCGTGTGTGCCTCTTCTTGTCTATGTTGTTCATGTTGTAGTTTCTAACAAACTTTGTAGCTCCCTGGCAAACCAATTTAAAACTCGCTGCGTGTCTTTCAAGTCATGCGAAAGAATTTGCAAGGATTGGTACAAATGTACTTGCAGAGGACAAGCTAGAGAAGTGAGAACTTCGCAATTTTTCAAAAAAAACTCTTCAGCCTATGCCCACGCTGAATGCCAACTTCCACTGAGATTTCTCGACTTGCTAAAGCTTGGTATTCTAAGTAGCGAAGCTTTCCGCAACAAGCGAGTTCAATAATTTCTATGTGGAAGCGTTCAAAAAGTACTCCACCTAAGCCGCTTTAGATAAGCATATATTTCATAGAATTTAAGAAAGTCCACAATAGCATTACGAATCTTCAATAACGCTTGAGTTCGTAGAACATACAGCATTTCTGCAAATAATCGAGTCTAATTTTTAAATAGTGACGCAATAAGGTCCATGTATTTGATCTAAAAACCTTCCAAGAGTAATTCATCGGGTACAAAATACTGATGCTACTCCGTAAACATTATGCAAAGGGCTTGCTGATGAACGGTATGTAATGGTTTGATTGCTGCGGTGTGTAAAAAACTTTTGTTGTTAGATCGGCCTTGAATAAATGCAAATACTTTAGGGGAAATAAGTTGTGATAAAACAGGAAGCAGTGTCAGAGGGCCCACGCATTCGCTGCCATAGGACATGATGCAGCCTCTAATATTGTACGCCGCTATATGCGATTCAGCGTCGCGACACCCAACTTAATATCTGGTGATTGGAGTGGGTTACTAGAGACTAATTTTGCGCGTGGCATCTGTACCACTTCACCTCTAACTAGACGAGCCCAAATGACAGTAGTGTAAGCAGAGAAAGGCGCATAATGTGAACCAAATGGATATAAGACCACACAGATTCGGGCTCACCAGGACATCCTCATTTGCCTCACACTGCGGAACAGCTGCTTCAGAAACGCCCTTGGGTGCATCCCGTTTATGATGACCATCTTGTCAATCATCTTCTCGTGATAAGTGGCGAAGCATAAGCTTATCATGCCGCCCCAGTCATGCCCCACGAGGACAACAGGCCGCGTGTGGTTGGGGTCTGCATTGGAAGAAAAATGAAATTATTTCAGATGCGAAAAATCAATTAAATCAAACCCATTAAACACAGGCACACAAAGTCTTGCTTTTACAAACTGCAGATTGTTTCATCCACAATTACCTTTTTTGTCTGATGTAATATTTATTTATTAATCTATTTATTTATTTGATAACATAGTTTTCACATACTGCTACTTTTGAGTAGCTATGAAAAGGGGGGGAGGGGGCATAACAGTAAAACACCACAAAAATATCACTTTTTTCAATTTTAACGAAGGACAGGCGATATGAATGGAGACTGTGAAGGCAATTCAGTTGTGCAGTGTTTGAGCATCTTGACAAGTTCGGTCCCGAGTAAAAAAGATGAACACAATCACGTCACGGGAGCGGTGAAAATCGCACCGCGCGGCTGGTGCGGCACCGTGCTTTGTGAACACACGTAGCACACTTGTTGTCGGCGTGCTCGCAACCACAGCGCCGAGCGTTACTATCTGCTGCTCCTGTGGTACGTCAGTAGTGCAAATGTTTTTTTTTACTTGCTACTGTGCGACTTTAACCTCCTGTGTAGGTTGCCATTATGAATTCGCACCAGATACATGCATCTATATTTCAACCTTAGGGCTATATTTAGGCATCTGTGGACATTCTGGCTCTGAATTGCGCTTTCAAAGTTCTGTAGCAATGCCCTAAAAAAGAGGGGTCACCGTTGAGGCTCAGTGATTATGGTGCTCGGCTGCTGACCCGAAAGACGCGAGTTCGACCCTGTCCGCGGCGGTCCAATTTCGATGGAGGCGAAATGCTAGAGGCCTGTCTGCTGTACGTCGTCAGTGCACGTTAAAAAACACCAGGTGATCACAATTATCCGGAGACTGTCACTTCGGCGTCCCTCATAGCCTGAGTCACTTTTGGACGTTAATACCTATAAAACCAAACCAAATCCAAAAACATCAGGTGACCTAAAACAACTTGGACTTATCTACAATGACTTCTTCGCGCAAACTTTGCATAAGCGTGAGAAAAGTAACTGGCAATTTTAAATAGAATTTTATCGGTATCACGCTAACGAACATTTTTCCCCCCGATATGTTGTCCTGTGACATTTGCGTGCACATTGGTGAGTAAAAAAAAATCAGGCCATGTGACCGCTTCACCGAGGCGGCACAATGGCACCGGTTCCACTGTTAATTAATTGGCCTGCAGGGACATAACTGGATTTCACCACATTTACGTAGTGCCTCTGAACAAAGAAAGCCAACTGCACTGAAAATAAAAGAGGTCAAGCTGCGGCTCGAAGCACTACGCCTTTGGTGGTGAGCCGGGCGCGCTACCCATCGAACGCTGGGCTAAATCCGTTCGACGCGGTTAAAGTAGCGCCTTGTGTGTCTAGTGGTGAATGAGAAGGAAATGAAATGAAGAATAGTGTTTGTGTCTGCAAAGTGGCATGCAAAGATGACCCCAGGAAACTGAAAGGAGCCACTAACGCTATGACGTCATACCCTTAAGGCGGAGCTTGAGTGACCCGCAAATATTTTGGTTGGTTCATTAATAGTGTGATTATTTTGACTGCGTTTAGCGAATGTTTCGGGCGACAAAAGACTCTAGTATGCCTTGCGCAGAAATCCATGAAATGTAGAAAATATTGGGAAGTTTAAACCTGCGAGTAAAAATTGTCTGATTATTTACATCGATTTGGTAGTGAAGTTGCATGCAAGTACTTCACACCTGGTTGCTGCTTGAGTTAACGCAATACCTGCAGCTTCAGTGCATGTTTCAATGTTGGATGTAAAGCGTAACGCGCAGTTCTCAAGATTCCCTGTTTTTAGTGTGCACATTGTCAGTACTTCGGATGCCTTCACCTGTGTATAACAGGTGTTTCTGGCTTTTTGGAGTAAAAACATGATTTCTGCAGCATGTCTTAAGTAGTCAGCTGGTTAACTAATTTCTTAAAACAGTTCACCGGTTTTCTGGTGTCCGCGAACACTGGTAATAAAATGCTGAAAAAGCCATATTTTGCCCAAAAAATCCTATATTTGAGTATTAATATCTTCCCTGAAACACTTGGTATATTGGTCGCATCAGGTTTAATTGGGGAAAATACTTGGCAAAGCCCTGCTTTTGTAAAGTAGTTTCATGCCAGACATGCTTGCGTCTTTCCAGAGCCTCTCTGTAGCGAGTACTCACTCAATTTATCAAGCAGTCCTTTCACGTCTCCAATAAGCTTCGGCATAAGGTACTCGGCAGTATCTGTTGGCCTCGTGGTGTTGCCGTAGCCACGCAAATCCGGTGCCACAACACTGTGAAGGGAGGCAAAGTAATCAGACGTTAGTCAGAAAATGAGAGCGGAGTGTGGATCGAGATTTAAAGAGACCCTGAAATGATTTGGATGGGTGTATCCTAGTGCAACACATATATAGAGGTGGTCTTTGTTGCTATTCGGGTCAAATTTGCAAGCTCTGCATGTACCCTATAATTTAGAGAAAAATTTTAATAATCGCTGCTTGCATTAGCTCTCAACCGATTAGGGCGAGACACCTCACCTCCCGTCCCTTAGCCCGATGACATCAATGGGCCGAAGAGCCAGCCTTCAAGCTCGTCTCGTCTTCCCGCCGACGTCGTCGGGCAGGGGACGCGCAGTGAGGTGTGTCGTTGCCCTAATCGGTCGAGAGATGATGCGAGCAGCGATTATTAAAAATTATCTCTAAGCTATAGGGCCCACGGTGAGCTTTCAAATTAGACTTGAATGCCCACAAACACCAGTTGTACAGATCTGTTGCAATGGAATATGTCCATCAAAATCATTTCATTGGTATCCTTCTCCACAAGCGTGCAGCAACAAACCAGTGATATACGAATTTCACATTCCCTCCCCTCTTTTATCTCTTTGTGTTCATTGGTGCTTAGTGGAAGAGCAGTCTTGGTATCGGGATGAATGCCTAACTTGCATTGAGGCCGGGAATGTGAGCTCAATTGGCTTAAACTGTTTCTATGTAGAACAATCAGTTACATTAATTAGATATATTTACGCGTCTTTTTCGGTAACACATTTTAACAACAACAAGACCTCTCCCGAGCGTTGCCCATTCCTAGTGGCTTAGTACCTGGCCGAGCATTCGCTTGCAGCACTTTATACACCTTAAGGTATTCGGCCTCACTTACGACACAAATACCCGGGTACAGAGTGATTGGAGGTGAGAAAAGTACCTCTCGACATACGCGTGTTCAGCGCTTTTCTCAAGGCGTGGAAGGGACTTAGGTCCTTTTTAGTGACTCTGACTCCAAGGCGAATAGACACATCGAGTCGTTAAAAAATTGCTTTTTTCCAGTGCTCATCAACATCATTACCTTCGTAATAATCATTCGTAATGTTATGTGCACTGCTAGACAGCTTGTTCCTATTTATTTAAAACTAACTTTGTTCTTTCCAGTCTTGGCTACAGTCTTATACCTCGTAAACTTTCTAACCATCTCGCAAGGTACTCTGCTCATCTAGCATACACTTTTTCCTGCCCTTAGATCGTCCACTCTATCACCACAACAGGCTACCGGTCATTTTGTTCACCGCAGTACATGGCCTTCTGAAGTTCATTTCTTCTCGTAATTTCCTAGTTGCTGCGTAATTATAAATCTGCGTACGAGGTGAATGTGCTGGCCCTGCGCCGCCGCTGCAACATATTGGTTTGTCAAGCTGAACTTTTTCCTGCCTTCCGTTTGACTTCTCCCTACTCAGATAACTAGATAGTAGCACAGCATAGAGCTCTGGCACCAACGCAAGCGGTGGGCTTACGTAAGGGATGCTGCCTGCTCGACCTCAAAGTCCATGCCACTCTTACGACTTTCGCCAAGAGCGTATGTGCCACAGGCAAGTTGCCATGTTTGTTGCTGAGGATCGTTGCACTTCTGGCACATCAGGTCGGACACTGAAGAACAGGCCCTGCCTATTTTCCCAAAGCTGCGGATGTACTGCAAGGTGCCTGTTACATCTCTGGTACGGCTAAAATGGGCTCCGGCACCTTTGAACACGAGCACACTATATTGTGAAAATGACTGAGTCACACTGAACACTTTCCTCACGAATGCCACATAGCTTTGATAAATATGGTCATTACTACGACTCACATTTCCGTGCATGCTATCAATATGCGCAGATAACTTTCATTACTCATTCGAGCGTTTATCCTGTGAGAATTTCGGTTACAAAGCAGAACTATCTGTGCTAGCTTTGCTGCTGAGCCAATCATTATTGAACACATATCTCAGACACTGGTTGTCTGTACCTACTGCGCAGGTCCCAAATCTCCGAATACTTGCATGAAATTATATGTTGCGAAGATCGGTATACATTCTTTTAAGCAAGTTAATGTATAATTCAGTGTAAAACATGTCCAGCAATTTCGCACAAATATGTTTGAAAATTGTGAAATTGTACGATACTTTAATAGTAATATTCAAGGTAATGGTTCATTCTTCTCATATGGAGGAAAATCTTTCAAAGTTTTTCTTTTAAAGTTAAGACTGCCAACAAAAATTAGTGGGGAACGCTTTTGACGATAGCAAAAAATGTTATTAGAAAAACAAATCCAAGACGGCCTTCGGGTGATCTGCAGATATGTTGATTGTTATAGTGCAATCTTACATTATATGAAAAAAATGCGTTCAGAAATAGTTTCCCTCTTTATATACAACAAGATGTTCCCAACGGAATATAGGGGCACATGCCCGTGGTGCGGGGCCACACCCACACTATTTCACATAACATGGGAATGCGAACGAAACAACGCATTCCGAGAACACAAACCCCCGAGTGCGGAGCACTGGGAGAGCCGGCTCGTCAGCTGCGAGCTCGCCGTCCAAAAGAGGATGGTAGAGCACGCACGGGATGCAGCCAAACTCAGTGGAGCCCTGGCCTGAGGGACCACCCTTTGCTGAAGAAGCCTTCCCTGCAGCGCAGCGTGAAGACAGCGACACGCGAAGCAAGCAAGAAGACTTCTGATCGCCTAAATACTTATGATTCAATAAAAGTTTTCCTATCCTATCCTATCCCTCTAAACAACGCTTCTGTCCAGAATTGCTTTCTTCTTTCACTCCCTCATTTATACCTTCCCTTACGGCGCGGTTCAGGTGTCCGCCGATAGGTGAGGAAGATACTGCGCCATTTCTTTTACCCCCTCCCCCCCCCCAAAAAAATAAAAAAAAACCAAACCAATGTCGTCACAAAACATGCATACGCCAAGAAAAAGTTATCTGCTGTGAACGCACCAGAATTCCTCGCTGAGCTTCGGTATCTGCCTGTTCCAGATGAACCAGAAGTCTAGGAAACCGTGCAATAAAAGCAGCATAGTACGATTGTCGTTTTCCTGGCAGCCTTTTGTGACGTAATGAAATGTGATGTTCTAGAAGAAAGAAGAAGTAAAAGAAATGCGCGAAGAAACTTTGTGTTTCTTGAAAATATACAAGCACCAAGAGCTCCGCTTGATTTGTTTAGGACCAAGGATAATTCGCTTATTTCAAGTCGTAGAAATTCTGTCACATTTAAAAATATTGCAACGGATAGAAGAAGAGATGAATGAAGACTCTCGGAGGCGCGCGTGCTCTGGGTTTCGGTGCTCTGTGCCTGGTGCTCTGTGCGGGCCGCCCTGTGCTCTTGACCTGTGTGCTGTGCCCGGGCGTTCTCGCGTCGTTCCCGCCTGGACCACGTAACATCTTTGGTGGAGGTGCGGATTTTACGCTGCGCCCACCACGCAGCTTCGTAGTACTCGTCAGGCCGGGACTACCACCATGGCTCCACCCGGCCGGTCAAGGAGCCCCACTACCCCCACTACCACTCCTTTCGTCATCATGGCTCCACCTCGCGACCCCGGCACGTTTTCCGGCACAGATGGCTCGGACGTCGAAGACTGGATTAACATCTACGAGTGTGTCAGCAACTACAACAGGTGGTACCCTACGCTAATGCTCGCGAACGTCATCTTTTACCTCAATAGCACGGCGCGCGTATGGTACGAGACCCACGAGGAAGAGCTAACAAGTTGGTACACCTTTAAGGAAACGTTGGAGACGCTATTCGGTAGACCTGATGACCGCCAGCTCGCCGCCAAGAAACAGCTGGCTACTCGAGCACAATCTTCTACCGAGAGCTACGTGGCCTACATTCAGGACATCTTGGCGCTTTGTCACAAGGTCGACGCCGCAATGAGTGAGACCGATAAAGTGGGCCACGTGCTCAAAGGCATTGCCGACGATGCGTTCCACTTGCTTGTTTGCAAAGACTGTACCTCAATTGACTCCATCATAAACGAGTGCCGTCGATTTGAGCAAATCAAAGGCCGCCGCATTTCGCCGTCGTTTTCTCGCCTTCCCAACACGGCCGCGACATCTTCCTGTGAGGACCACCGATCACCATCCCGCACGCCCACGGACGCCCCTGCCGTCACCGATTCAGTCACCCGGATCATCCGACGTGAACTGGAGGCCCTCGCACCTGTGATATCCCCGCCCTCCATCCCTGATACAACCCTGCCCGCTGTGTCGCTGATTCAGGCACCCTGCCCGCTGTGTCGCTGATTCAGGCCGTCGTGCGGCAGGAACTCGCTCAAATGAACCTCGCTCCGGCAGTGTGCGCCATCAGAAGCCCGGACACCCCCCAGCCCCCTCCCTCTGCTTTTCGTCGCACCTATTATTCTCAGCCCCGTTCCCGCAATCACAATGACTGGCGCACGGCGGACGACCGTCCCATTTGCTTCCGGTGCTCTCGCATTGGCCACATCGCCCGTCATTGCCGCAGACAATGGTCTTCAACGCCCCGCAACGTCTTCCCCTCCTTCTACAGTCCCGTCTCATCCCACAACTTCTCGACCCGCGCCCCGTCCGAACCGTCTGCACCAGCCGTACCCCCTCCACGCCGATTCTCCCACTCTCCGTCCCCGCAGGACCGCCGCTCTCGTTCCCCCCAGTCGCCTTCTCGCAGCCGCTCCCAATTGGAAAACTAAGTGATGCAGCTCCAGGAGGTGACGCTGCATCAACGACCCGGACTGCAAATCCTCTCTCGACCACTCGACCTAATCTTCTGAACGTCGCTATTGACCGTGTTCCTGTGCGCGTCCTGATTGACACCGGTGCTCATGTATCAGTGATGAGTGCTGCCCTCCTCCGGAAACAAATGGATTGCCGTTGCGACAGATTATGCTACTCGCTATGCCATCACGCGGGCCCTCCCCACCAGTACTGCTACCGACGTGGCCGATTTTCTCCTCTGCGACCTCATCCTCCGTCATGGTGCACCCCGCCAACTTCTCACCGACCGCGGCCGTTGCTTTCTCTCTAAAGTTGTCGACGACATTCTCCGTTCCTGCTCAACAAAACATAAGCTGACCACCGCCTATCATCCCCAAACCAAACGGTCTTACAGAGCGCCTCAACCGCACTCTCACGGATATGCTCGCAATGTACGTTTCCCCGGACCATCGGGATTGGGACATTGCCCTTCCATACGTGACCTTCGCTTACATATCTTCTCGTCATGACACTGCCGGCTACTCCCCCTTCTGTTGTACGGTCGTGAACCCCAATTACCTTTGGACACGCTGCTTCCGACATCTTCCCCGCCTTCTGAATATGCCCACGACGCTATTGCCCGCGCTGACCACGCCCGTCAGCTGGCTCGCTCCCGCCTACAAGCCTCGCAGGCCTCACAGCAGGACTACTACGACCGCCGCCACCGCATGGTAACTTTTTCCCCTGGAGCCCTCGTCTTGCTTTGGTCGCCCACACGCCATGTCGGGCTTTGCGAAAAACTAATGTCCCGCTATGTTGGCCCATACCGTGTGCTCCGCCAGGTCACCGCCGTCACCTACGGTATTGCCCCGGCCTTTCCGGAGACCACCTCCGGTGCATCTCAGAGTGACGTTGTCCACGTCTCTTGCCTCAAGCCCTACGTGTCGCAATCCCTTGCCCCGCCCTAATTTCCACCGAGACTGTGTTTTTTTTGCGACCGGGGGCCATGCAACGGATAGAAGAAGAGATGAATGAAGACTCTCGGAGGCGCGCGTGCTCGGGGATTCGGTGCTCTGTGCCTGGTGCTCTGTGCGGGCCGCCCTGTGCTCTTGACCTGTGTGCTGTGCCCGGGCGTTCTCGCGTCGTTCCCGCCTGGACCACGTAACAATATCTCACTCCAAGAATGGCAGAAAAGGAGTTAGACTGATTGCAAGCTGCAAATTGTGCACACGTAACGACAAATTAAATTGGTTTTTGTTCGTCCATGTTCTTGCATGAGCACTAATTCTTCTCTTTCTTTTTTATTTTTGTTTGGAACGCATGCAGACCACTACACAACGGGTGTACTGAACTTTCATTTCCGTGAGCACGTAATTTACTTATTGCAATGCCGTTTAAATGTTTTACTACAAATATAAGCTCCAGCTGAGCACTGAGTGAAACTCCACTCTACGCAAGAACATTTTTTAATTTGGTGAAAAGTAACGCAGCAATATAGCTTGAAGCAAGGGTGTAGTGGCACAGCGATCAGCAATACGATGAGTATGTTTTTAAAATTGGTGTCTCGCCAGTCACTTACGGACGCGTTCACGTATTTGTGGTCTCCGTACTCCTCGCTGTAGAATTCATCCGGTACTGTACGGTTTTTCGGAACGAGAATGGATTGGCCGTGGAAGTAAATGCTCGTCTTGACGTACGCTTGCATCCAGATGCCCATGCTGACTGAAATGCCGAAGAAGAGTGCCTGCCCTATAATCGGTGGCACCATTTTGACAGTCTGTTGTGGTCCTATGGAGCCTGGAAAGGGGGGGAGAAAAGGACAGCGCTTTTGCAGAGTATTGTAAATGGGAAGGTTCGGCAAATAGGCACATGATGCCAATACGCGCGTTATTTCATTTAGAGCGCACTCAGCTTAGTAATATGATGCACTTATCACCTAAAAATAGTCCTAAAAGCTTTCTTACCTACAGGGTAAGCATTCGGCAAGGCGGAAGCGTTGGCAGGTCTAGCATGCGTTTTCGTTTTGCGGCTTCTAGCGTGGACACCTTCACTTATTACCAGCGCTGTGTTTGTCCCTTTCTCAGTCCCGCCTTTCGTGCGCTGTGCCTTCATTTAGTACCATGTACCGACTAGCCCAGTCAAACACCTAATTTCACTTATTCATTTTCACCTTTTCTATTGCCTTGTGACGCTGGCCAAACTTCTTGCCAACTTCACATGGCACTGATATACCGGACGTAAGCTTCCATCAGGCGGCTTTTTGCCGTCTCTTACAAACTTGCATTGAAACTTGAGCTCTGGCGGCGCTGCCAAGCAAGGGCAGCCCCTGCCTTATCTAGAAGTGTGGTATATTTGACTATACTCGACAAATTATTCTAGCAGGACGCTAGTATTTGTTTTACATAGCTAGACTGTCTGTCAACCAATAAAACATCGACCAAGGCCTTTGAGGCCTTGGACTATCGCAATCATGTTTTAATAAAAAAAGCCATGGTCTCTCTGCTTCGCTATCTCTGGGGGCCAACTTTGGTGCACCCCCGGAGATAGCTCAAAAGCTCCGGCTTTCCCTGGTAAGAGAGAGTCGCAGCTTCCAGCCTTGTGCGCAGAAACAGCGTTGGTGCGCATCGGCGACTGCTCTATTCCTTACGACCAGTAAGGGATCAAAAGAAAATATATGAACGCCAAGATTTATTTCTTGCCACCTTCGTTTTTCTTATTTGACACGCACACAAAACGATAATCTATATAATGACAGCTGGAGCATGAAGCTCATGGAGTCCATAATGCATCATGCATGCAGTCCAGCATTTATTCTGAACAGCAAAAGTGGGCTTGTCAACCCATGAACAAGAAATTCCAGTGCCTTAATACTAAGGAATGACGCCGAACGAACGTGTCATGGAATCAAACTACTCCTAAAACGAAATTCTTCAGAAAGGCAAGGATGAGGCTGACTTTTCCTCACAAGATTGGTTGTCCGCTGTTTACCACTATATCTCTGCCACTTCGAGAGTAACATATCGAGAGAAGCAAGAGAGAGAAAAGTACGAAAGTCGTTCAGTGGCTCACTTAATTGTGAAAAAACGAGTTGGGCTGGCTCGAATTTTAGCATTTAACGTATTGCGGCACTAATTGTGTGCTTTCTTCAAACTCAAGATAAGCCCGGCTCAGAAAACATTTTTTTCCAAGTAAAACCTCCAGTGTGGCTCAATCATCGTCTTCTCAGTAGTCAATATATTTCGGGAAAAATATATCTAGTGTCACCTCTAGTTAGCTGCTGTGGCCACTTCGCGCCATTTAGAGCTCTCAAACAGCCTCAAATGCGGGATGAGTCAGCCAGAAGCTTGCGGCGACAAACAAAATCCGGACACTTCTGCCGAGAAACCATAACGCGAGACTTAACGAGCACCCAAATTTAACCTTTGGAGCGGCTAAGTGGTTTATGCGTTTATGGGATATATCTGTTCTTACTGATGTTGTTTTAGTGCTCTCTTTAAATAAAATAACCGTCTTGCCCCTCTAATTCTTGCGGAGCTACTTCAGTCACATTATGCGTTCAGAAAGTCTCATATTATGCTTACCAAAGGGAGCCTTGAAACATATCGCGTTGTGCAGCAAGCAAAGCACCCTGGGGTCTGTAGGGCGCGCTAAATGCGATACCACCCTGAAAGAGTTGTCCCCAATCCTCAGCAAAAACGAAGAAATTGAAAATGAAAATGCGTTTAGTTTTCCTTCCCTTTCGATATATCTTCTCCATCTTCCCTTGTCTAAGTTAGTGGTACTGGAACGAAACAGCGCAACAACACGGGACTACAGAAACGAAGAACACAGACACAGCGGCTTTGGTTGTAAGTCGTTGCTGTTTGTGTGTTCTTCCTTTCTGTAGTCCCATGTATTCGTGCTGTTTCGTTCCAGTGTCATGAACCAACTAGCCCAACAATCTTCCCTTTTGTGTTAGGGGACAGCGCTACTTTAACAAGAAAGGGGGCAAAAAGACAAAGCGGTATCTACAACGTAACGCAGCACAAAGTACTCTATTCCTCGGTCTATCTACTTCTAGCTGCTCTCGGCAGCGATAGAGCGCCTCTACCCCCCCCCCCCCTCTTCCTCACCGCCTCACCGCCTTGCACACTGCAACGACAACATCTTCTCTGTGTTGCCCGCGTAAGCCTTGTCATCTTAAAAAAAATATGTTAATTGGAATTCAAGTAACTATCCACGAAACCTGTCTTCAGCAGCGCCAACTGAGCAGTTCAGTGCGCGGGCCGACGTGTCCTCTTGTGCGTTCCAATGGCGGTGACAATGCGTCCCAATAATAGGTGGGAGCAGTAATCTCAGCTTCCTGTCCTTAGTGCTACGTCAGTGTTAAGTTAAAACACACCTCGTTGCCTAGACTAATTCGCAGTCGTCCTACTGTATTCCATCTTTCCTTCCTCTGTCATCATTTCCCTCACAACAAGGTAAAGCCCCCCCCCCACCCACCCACCCCCCGAGCGAGATAGTAGCTATTGCACCTTTCCTTTACCAGTAAAACATTGTCATACAACATCTCGCACCGTATAGTGTCTTGTAAAGCGGCCAACATGTTCACGGCGTCCGCTATCCGCTGAATGTATTCGTTTGCCATGTTTCAGGGGAATTGCATGACGCTTGAAGTGTGAACTGGGATGTACTAAAAGCTGGGGTATTCCTATGGCTGGTATAAGCCTAAAAAGATCCGAAGTAAAATTTTTAACCCGAAATAAAACGCACTTCAATAAAGACTTGCATGCGAGCAACTATATACTCACCTACCCAACTCCCCCTCTTCAGTAGGAAGGCTGTGTATTCGTTCTCTCGAAATAAGCTCTTTATATATGATTCAAAATAAGAGGCCTTTACATACACCATGATTGATTTTCTGAAAAGAAATGACAGCTTTAAAAGATTTGGGGATTAAAGACGTGACAGTGGCACAGAACATAACCTTAAGGGACTCGTTTGATATTTTTAATGTTGTATGTTGAAATAATGACGTAAGCCAGGGCTCACAAGAACGACACTTTGTCCAAAGGCTGTGCTGACATGATGAACAAAACAAATTCCCCGGTAGCGCTAAAGGTCCAACTCTTTTCTGATTGTTTGACGTCAAGAAAGAACAGTTGTTTCTGAGCTCCACATGCGCACATCGTGTCGGAGGTTTTCTATAAAAAATAAGACAGTTCTGAACATATTTTCCACGAACAAAACTGTTTTTCGAAGAAAACAAACTATTTTCAGCCACTGGCTCAAAGTTCTGCTAGCTTTCCAGCGTTGTTGTTTTGGACACTTATCGCCACAAGCATTTTGAGTGGTTATCTGCTGTACAGCTGAGAGTTACGTCTTTTTGTAGAGATCGAAGCTTGCCTCTAATTGGTGGCACTAGGTTCTTTGCATTCTAGGCTGCTAGGCATTGTTCCAAGATACCGACAAATCACCGAACCACGTAGGTTCAGAGACTAACTATAATCTTCTGTGCCACCTCAGATCTTGATCCTCGTTGCCATAAGCAAAACGTTTCTTACATACGCAGAAAAACACCTGTTCTGGGGACTTTTTCCTAGCAGCAAGTTGGAAAATCCCTGTATTTTCACCTGCGTTACATAGAAATAACCTTTTCTTTAGCCTTTGCTCTTTGTCATAATAAATGAAGTCGAATATGTAGAATTTCACAAGGTAATAATTCTCGTGCGTGTTTCTACCTTATTTCCCGCATTTTATTTTCTTTAAGCAGGGGTGAGCAGTTAAAAAAGTCGGTCGTTCATGCTACCTGAAGCTACCTGTAAAATAAATAGTTCAAGCTTCTCCTAACCAGAAAGAAAACAGACGCATAAATGAATAGCATGATAGTGTAACTAGCCGCCGCGGTGGCTGAGTGGTTACGGCGCTCGGCTGCCGGCCCTAGAGACGCGGGTTCGATCCCGGCCGCGGCGGTCGAATTTCGATGGAGGCGAAATTCTAGAGGCCCGTGTACTGTGCGATGTCAGTGCACGTTAAAGAACCCCAGGTGGTCGAAATTTCCGGAGCCCTTCACTACGGCGTCTCTCATAGCCTGAGTCGCTTTGGGACGTTAAACCCCCATAAACCAAACCAAACCAAACCATGATGGTGTAACTATAGTATGTAACTAACATGTAACTCATGCTAACGTCAGCTACAATATTAGTCAGTTCGTCGCATAGGCTGACAGCCAAACCTCGAGAACTGAAAAAAGAATACTACCTCGCCTGCAATCGCAAGTAGATGTAAGTATTAAATGTGTTTTATGACCGGCGCAGCACACTGACATGCCGCCGCTTTTGCTCGCCTGTTTTACTCGAACTGAACAATGTGCTCCGTTCCTCTCTTTCACTGCCTGTCGTTCCGCCGCCTTCAGCCGCTTTTCTTCATGAAACCGTGCAGCGCGCTCAGCATCTGTCGCTGCCTTCCCTGCTAGTCGCGCCGAAGCGATCGCCAGCATTTCTGCGCCCTTACCTTGACGCTCGCCTTTCCTGGCGGCCCTGTGAGCCTTGTGCGCAGCCGCATAAGCCTGGCATTTCCGACTCAGTCGAGTGGTGTTTGTTTCCATTCACGCGTTCGTCGTGTCGGCCATGCTCTCGCCGTGCTTCGAGGAGTGTGGGCGAGGTTTGAGTGAGTCATCTTTTTTTCACGTGAAGAACGTGGTCAATAAAAATATTGGACTTGAACAGAGCGCACTCCTGGTGCACTCCTGGTGGTGAGTCTTGGTGCGCTCCTTCTTTCACCGCTTTAATATATCATAATCAGTTTTATATGCGGATGCTGGCTTACACAATACAGTGTGTGTTCCCGGTACACCTGCTTATATCCTGGTGTTTCATTTTTAACCTAATGTGTTATGAATGCAGCCGGTGCTCCTAAGCTAAGAATCTGCATATTTCAGCCCCTCTATTTTGACACTATTTTTATCGTTTTTAAGCAACACCAATATCTTGAAAATTGCGGCCTTTCAGTGAAATGGAATAATAGAAAAGCAAAAACAATTTTTTTCTTCAAAAAGGCAGGTTTTCTTGATATTAGAGGATTTCAATTTAACGTTAGAAATTGTAAGCACCGTTCAGGAGAGCGTTCGCTACCCGATTGCCTCGTTTCGGCTGTTCTTTTTTATTTACCCTTACGCAACGTTTTACCAACTGTTACCGGCGGCAAAGAAGTATCTATGACTATATTATTGCAGGAACAGTCGCAAAGCATGAAATTAATAAATTCAGGCTCCGTACCATAGCATACTAGCCCCCATCGTCAAGGTGTCTCTGGTCGCAGGCCCACAGCACCTGCTTTAGCCGCCGACAGGTATAACTCGTGAAAAAGCTCTTAGGCGTTCCCCTGAGGACCGTTTGAATGTGTTGGCATTTTTCGTTGCTGCTGATTCTCTTGTAGCTCCACCTTATGGGCATGAGGCGAAAGCGCTTATGTGTTAATACCCTAATATGCGAAATTGGTCGTCCTCTACTTTAATTCATAGTTCGCTAGAGGGCAACGAACCACTGTGGGTTGTTTGCTCACAACCCGGTGAGAGGTTGTGACGAGGTTACAAGGTCACGCTTGACGGCGATGTGGCCACGTGTGACAGTGGTCGCCATTTCCACTTGAGTGGTCACTCTAAGGCATTGATATTTTCCAGAATCGGACTTGCCCACCGTCTACTCGTTGAAACGCGTATTCAAAAACACACGCACCCTCCCAGAAATGTAGTCAGCACAAAGCTGTTGGCTCTGACGGCCTCAAGGCTCAATTGTCAGAGGTCTCTTGATTTAATCCTGATGCCTAAGTGTTTACTACGGCTGAACAGTCGGCTTTTTTATTTCCAATACCTGGTGAAGAATAATTTGTCTAAAAGACATGGCAAGACGTTGCGCGGTCTGGGGTACACACGAGTCCACGACAAGTCCGTGCGTTTAGATGCTAAGCGTTATAAAAGCTTGTTGGGAGGCCTGGCTATAGATAATACGACTCCTGCGCTCGTCGTTAGGTTGTCACGAGACAGTTCTTAAGAAGCACCAGCAAGGAGCGGAGAAATTCTCGTTTTAGCAGAAGTCCTAGAATGTACCGCACCAACGGTGTTTTCAGCTTTGTTGTAGCGGCGATCAGGCTTAGTACGAAGTAGTACGTGGCGGCGGTGACTGTTCTGCGGCTCCAGAGTTATTACTACGGGACGCTCCATGATGTGAACACGAATCATCCGAGACCCTGCATGTGACTCTAATATACCTATTTGCCAACCGGCAAATCAACACCGCCGATTATTCAGTAGCTGTTTCTCCCGGCCACGGCTGTCGCAATTTGATGGAGACAAAACACTAGAAGCCTATGTATTGTGCTATGTCAGGGCACGTTAACGGACCCCAGAAGGTCGACATTTCCGGACTCCTCCACTACGGCGTCCTTCATAGCTTGAGTCGCTTTGGGACGGTAAACTCCATAAGCCGTGATAATCATTTTTTAAACCAAGCTGTTTCCTGAAGTGTGCATCGCACAAAGCGTGGTAAAACACTCAACTCAAACACCATTCTACAATGGCATCCGAACGAAGGCGGATCGATGATGACAGCACACCTTAAAAAACAGCGGCAGCGCCACTCTTCGGCCATCGATTTTAGCGCGAAAGCATTACTTAACGCAGTCCTAACCAAGCGCATTGTGTGAAGCCTCGGAGTAACTCGGGTAATCTACGGTTAGTTCGGAGGAGCAACGCGTAAACTGCAGGCTACAGGAGGAAGGTCCAGTAAGTTCGGAGGATCATCGCGCAACCTGCCTTCCAAGTGGAGAGAGGGTGTGCAGATGAAGAGCGATAAACGCGGTTGCGTGCACATGCAGGAGCCAGAAAGGAGAGCCTAAGGATGACCACACGCTTTCGCGTGTCTACTCGGTGTAATACGTTAAATCCCTACCACTTTTTTCTCCTCTTCAATGACTCAGAGGCCAGAAGAAATGCCGAGACATTTCAACACAACAGTGCCTGATAAACTGCCCGTCATCTATCAACTTACACGCCTAGCGTCAAAACACGCTTGTGCATAGCCCCGACAAAACACAAAGTTGTTGCTTCCAAAATGTGTTCACAGCTAACAGGTTCTTAGGTTTTGCTACCACAGTTCCACGAAAAGTTTGCCGAAGCTTTAAGCTTTGAGTGCAAAAACATGATTATTATCGAAGACGGCATTGGGTGACCCTTGGTGATGACGTCAGTGCAAAGGAAAGCAACGTAGCCTATCACTTTTGAGTGACTTGTTCATTTTCTCTTGGTCAATGTCCACATGCTCATCGTCGGGGCGCTAAGGCAAGCTTATGCTTTTTTTCATATCCCTGCATAGCCGTGTCGGAAAGAAGACATGATGGTGTACGAAGGCTTTCAAATCAGTTGAGAGAACAAGCGCCCAGGATGAAATTGTCAAACTCTATTGCAGTCACACTCGAAATTGAAAACTGTCGAGAAAAGAATGACTACTGATCTCGATCACGATTGTTTAACTAAGACGTATAGTTCTCAAGGTCAGACGGGTGCGTGCAAAAGAACAGTCCTGAGAGCGAGGTCGGCATCGTTCTCGTAAAATTCGGCCTGTTGTTTTTTTTTTCCTAGCATCGAATGTGACAAAACCAACTTGGAGGGTACCTAATTACCATTAGCTGTGACATTGCGAAGCCAGCAAAAACCTTGCTGCGAGCTGCCATGCACGACCACACAAACCATACCACAGGAGATGAGCACCTTCCTCTGTCCACTTTTCCAACTGCCAGCTGTGGCAGGCGGAAGACCGCACCTAGATCTTCCGTGCCCAAACTTTGGCAGGTGACAGGGTTATTTCCATGGCCACCACCTTCCGGATCCTCCATCCTCTATCCGAGAACAGAAGAGCAGGGCTTCCATCTTTACACGTTTCCACCTGGCAACCGTCGCTCTGCCTGTCTAAATCCCTGATCACGCCTTAATTGCAAAGCATGATCAACGCTTTCGACAATCTCGGTGGTGGACATGGCCGTAGTAAGTGGCGGGTGCGTCCCGTGCCCCTGATCAGGTCCCGAGAAAATGATTTTATTTATAGACTCAAGTTATTTTTTTTCGGAATATAGTGGCAGCAGATAATAAAGGCACCGTTGACGACTCTTCAATCATGTTCCAGGTGGACTCGGCAGCAGCTAACCCTTCTAAATTACATCTACATTGAATTCTCGTGTTTGATAATATTATATGCATCATATGGAAACACCACAGAAACAAAACACAAACTAAAAATATAACGCGTTTGAAGTGAGGAGTGCCATTATTTTGTTTTTCAATCGGCTCTTTGAGGTATAATATCACGTTTGAAGCTTAGTAATGCTATAGCTGGCGAACGCGTGGAAAGAGCAGAATTATGTTAACTATTAAGCATGTTCACCAAATACAGTTCACTTTGTAAATATTACAGCTTCATACATGATTGCAATTACCATTTAGTTGCTGACCGTTAGTAAAAGCCACTTGTTTTCTAGAATTTCGAATTTTCTACGCTCTGTGCGCGAGCAGCGAGCAGTGGTGAGCACCGCAGCGCGGAAAAGACGAGATCGGGTGGTACGCGCGCCGCGGAGTGACATGTTCTCGTGGACGTTGCTGTAAGCCCCCCTCCGACGTGCAATTCTTGAAGCAACTTAACACTGCCTGATTTGTGTCGTGAATTGAAGCTGGAAGCAATAATCGCGTGCAAATGTGCCGAAAAGGACTACATCGGATTCAACAGTATGACAATGTAAAACCTTGCATGATATCGCCAACGTTTCCTGGAAAGCACGAAAAAAAAACTTGCCAAACTGTTGACTGAGCCCATTTATTAGCCAGACAATGTATTATTAGCGGTATCTTAGGTCGTTAATCTCTGAACAAACCCTACTCAGGAGCCAGAATTAATTTAGATTGCCATAAGCAAGATGGAACTTGCAATCCTTGCACGGACAGTAGTTCCGTGTATAGAGATCTGAATTCATTGACTGCAGAATTCTTCAGTGCTTCCGACACTGCTCATAATACCAGTATCCTGTTCTATGAAATCACTGCTCTTCGTTAGTGCCGGAGGACTCCCAAGCAGATGGCGCGTTAATCAGCGACTGGTTTGTCGTCGTGTTCATATGAAATACTGACGCAAAATGCACGGGGACAATACAGACAGTCTGTCTAAATACGCTGCGAGCCTCCCGTGCATGTTTGAGCAGAGAATAATAAAAAGAACAAGGGTTCTTTTAGGATATATACGATGGAAAGCGACGCCTTTAAGATAAGAAAAAAATTTGGAGGGCGCTTAAGTTTCGCCTTTAAAAGCAGGACGCGACAGCGTGTTGCAGCATTGCAAAGGAATCCACGGAACGCCGTCGTCCTTCGGTGCGACCCCTTGCCAGGACAATTTAAGGAAAGGAGACATATCTTGGTGTACACCCTAACCGCATCGTAAGGCAAGGAAAATAAAAATAATTTTTTAAGGAAAGCAAAAGACGCCTGTCTCACATACCTCGATGGACACTAGAGCCGTGCCGTAAAGAATAATAATAAGGAAATTGAAATGAAAATTCGTTTTAAGGAAAGGAAATGACGCCTGCTTTACAATTATCGCTGGACACCCATACCGCGCCGTAAGGGAACAAATCCCTTTCCTTACGGCGCAGTTCAGGTGTCCACCGAGATGCGCCATTTCTTGCTCACGTCCAAAGACGCCGACGACACCGGCTTTTCTGCTACACGAGATCTTTAACGCTGTCGCATTAAAAAAACGTTGACTGAAATTACTTGCATTTGTGGTTATGTGCAGAAAGAGATCATTCCTTTTAGATTCCATCCACAAAAGTTCCATCCACCAGACTACTGCAGAACATTTTCCTCCACAACCTGACACAACATTCATGTACCTCCACCCACCCTCATCCTCCAGAAGCGCCATCCACCAGACACATGCAATACTTTATCCTGCACAAGCGCCTCCCACGACCCAGTCATGCACCTCCGCACACCCTCACCCTCCAGGGGCGCCATCGACCAAACACCTGCACAATTTTATTCTCCACAAGCACCTCCCACCACCAAGTCATGCTCTTCCGCCCTTTCACCCTGCAAAGGCACCATCCACCAAACACCGGTGCAACTTTATCCTCCATAAGCGCCTCCCACCACCCATTCATTCACCTCCACCGATCTTTACCATCCAAAGGTGCCATCGACCAAGCACCTGCACAAATTTATCCTCCACAAACGCCTCCCAGACCCACTCATGCACCTCCGCCCACCTTCTGAGACGCCATCCACCAAACATCTGCACAACGTAATCCTCCACAAGCTCCTCCCGCCACCCAGTAATGCAGTCATGATCCTCCGCCCACCTTCACCCTCCAGAGGCACCATCCACCAAACACCAGCATAACTTTATCCTCCACACCGCCTCCCTCTGCCCAGTCATACACCTCCGCCCACTCTCACCCTCGAGAGGTGCCCTCCACCAAACACCCGCGCAATTTTATTCTCCACAAGCGCCTGCCACTACCCTGTCATGCACCTCCACCGACCTTAGCCATCCAGAGGCGCCATCCACCGAACACCTTCACAACTTTATCCTTTCTTCACAAGCACCTACCACCATCCAGTCATACTCCTCCGTACACCTGCACCTTCCAGAAAATTTCTGTCGTGTGTGTGAAGCCTCAGATAAGAGTAAAGGCATTCATTGGTGTAAAAAGCAATCGTAAGTTGTAAATCCAGCTTCTATCGCAGCTCTATCGCATCAGGTTTTATAATCATCTAGCCCTTTTTTGGCACAATTTTCACACGTGGTATTTTGTTCACCGTAACTGTAGGCGCATGTGCAACGTCACGTTAACAACCCGTTGGTAAAAAGTCGTAACATTGCCGCTTGCGCAGGCTACGAAAGGTTGTAGTACCGTTATTGGTAGCATAAATTTTTTTTTTCGATTGCGTTCCTTACGCCGTGCAAACATGTGGTTTTAAGAAACCCATCGTCCAGGAAACACTAAATAAACGAAAACACACGCATTATCGAAGAGGACGCATAGTGTAACTTTGTGTGTAGGTGTCCGTGCAATGCAAAATGCACACAATCCTGTCGACTCTTTTCAGCGGCGGAAAAAAAACACCTGCCACGCTCTCCTATAGAGGTGAGTTCTGAAGATTAGTCTAATGCCACTGCTGCTACTGTCCGCCGAACAAATTAAAAGATCAAGCAGAAAGACCTTGGTGGCACTCTGACGTCAAGCTGCTGACGTCAAGCAGCTGTCAGTCCACTTCTAGAGCTCTTATAATTTTGCCCTTCAGACTTTCACCAACGATTGTTTAAAATCAGGTTGCACGTCCACATCACTTCACAGTTCTTAGAAGTATTGTTCTAATGTCTCTCCTGACTTGAAGGCACACCAATTATTCTTGTTGCCCAAGGTGGCCCTATTACTGAGCAGCCTACCGCAATGTTAGGGGAGCCCTGGGAAGAACACATACTGACTTTTGGACACTCGTGTCAGCTGCAGCCTCTCATTACGGAAGAGCCCGTTCTAACAACCGCCGGCGCGGGCTGGGCACTTTTATTTCTTTTTTCTTTTTCTTGCCCATTCTGACATATGCCATTGCCGAAGGTTGTGTAGTGTTGTCAACAACAAAAGAACGTGTAAACAACATCGTGATGCCTACTGCGAAATATCGCTACATTTTCCCGTGTGAGGGTCACATAGCGTCCGCTTAGTTTTTATCCTTACTCCTGTTTACAAATTTACCTAGAGAGCGTAGTTCGCCTCGATAAATATCATCGCAGCAGGTAAGCGCGATTAATGAAAAGCATAGGTGAGATACCTCAGGAACGGTGCATGAATGATCAAAGGAGGAGAAAAGTTGGGAGAAAACAAGCTCTCGACGTAACATCGACATTCTTATTTCCGGACATTTACCTGCTTGATAATACGAATTTAAGCGCTAGCAGGGCTCCCTCGAAACGATATAATGCAGTCGATGTGTTTGGTAGCTTCAGGTTAGGGTGTAGGAGGGGGAAGTGCAGGGGTGAAGGACAGTATTCCATCACAGTATGATAGGAGCCAAGCTCTTGCTATGTTCGCCCGGTGCCGACATATCTTCCACCACCACATAACAAAACCAACGACAAGAGAGAGAGATGGTTTATTGATAGGAAAGGCAGATCGGTTGGACTGAAAAATAAATATCTGGCCTGCTACTCTGCTCTAGGGGACGGGAAGAGGAGATAAAAGAAGGTCACGATGGGGGACCATGATGATGGGAGGAGGCAGATGAACAACTACTTTAAAAAAAAAACAACGACAAATTGGCGTTGTTGGGCAACCGACAGTTGAAGCTTCTACCTTTCAGTCTTGCAGGGGCTCTGAAACACCTTTCGAGGTGAGCGCATAAGCTCGTTCAATTACTGCATTGTATTGTCATGAACACTGGAACCATATAAGACACGCACGCAGAAGCGAGCCCTCAGGCGCGCGCGAAAGTCGGCGGGACCTTTCTGGCAACTTTTTCATCCTCGCGCCCTCCTCCATCGAACGCTGCTGTGTATACCATTTCAGATATGGCTATTGTTTGGGTTCTTTCAGATGTCACGCAGCTACGATTCGCGCCCAGTCCGCAGCGTATCTCCTGTGGGTCAGGCAGCTCCACTCCCGGCGGTGGGGCCGGCGGAGGAGCGCTGACCTTTCAGCGTGCAAAAAGTGACTAGAGGAAAGGCAAAAGCGCGAAGGCGTCGAAATTCAACCTTTGACTCAGATAACTCCGCTTATACTAAGGCATCAAAAAAATTCTTGATGGAAGATATCCTCGGTATACCGCAACTTTATTTGAGCCTCTTTCACAACCCCTTTAAGAAACGTGCTGCTGCCGAACATGAAGTGATCTTTGAACCGGCTGTAGGCGCGACAAGCAGCTTTAACATTGTCACTTTCTGCCTTCTGCATGCCGGAAGCAGGAGAAAATTGTTGCACTTGGAATCGATAACAGTTAAGGTGATATCGATTACATGTAATAAGGTGAGTGCAGTTGACACCGTTATTTATTGCCGTTTGATGTTTAGCCCCTCTTGTGGTTGAGGAAGTGGCTCAAGAATGTTTTTTTTTAGCTTGCAACCCATTTAGCAATATTTACTCACCAGTGATCGAACCGCAACGTTCCGAATATATTACACTTTTTTTATTTTAGTATGTTATGTGCGTAATGAACTTCTGACTTAAAGCCGGGACTCATTGACAACTGCGGCAAGAACAGATTTCGGTCATGAACTTCCCACATGAAGGCACAGTTTCACGGCTCGAACTTTCAGTGATCTACTCTCATCAGCGTTCAGTGGGTGTAGCCATACAAAATCATCATCTTTTATTAAGGACGCCCTCCTTGTGGGAGAGCAAGTAAACTGCATTTTCGTGCAACTGTCTTCGTGTTCGGGCAATGGGCGTTTTAAAAGAAAATTCATACTTTTGGCCAATGACCTTGGTGCAAAGGCTCCAGTATTTCTTCGCAGAGAGCTAGTTTTAATCGATTTCTTCTTTCTTTTCTGCAATCGCGCATATTTATGCGCTAGCTATTGTGGCTACTTGACAACTAGAACTTTTGATGTTGAGCCAGAATTTCAGGAAGCCACGGAACACTTTTTTTAACAAAGTTTAATATATGTGAAGTACCGCCTTTTGTAAAATATCCTGCGTGTCTTACTGAATTTTCTTCTAGTTCCGTGCTAAGAGCTGTCAGTTATTAAATCCTATCTATCAGGCCATGAAACTTAGTTTTTTCACTCCGTTGGTGGTGGCTCTGGGAACCACCAGTCGGTTCTCATAGTCATAGGTTCGCTCCCAAGCTCAAGAACATCGGAGCCTAGGGCTTCTTATCAGAGTGATATTTCCTCGTCGAGCAAGCCGGCGATGTTCTGCAAGCGAGCCAACCATTTTGAACTCAACGAGAGGGGCTGTGCAAAGTATGACAAGCGTTTAGAAGAATGTCAGCCGGGTGTAATGGATGATATTTAGCTTTCGTGTAGGCGTTCATACATCGATCACAGTGGCCTGTGTGTTAAAGAACGCTTGACACAGCACGCATGTCGCGTATGCCTTCTGTGCCAAACAACAACAACCCCACGGTTTAAAAAGTACCGAAAGGGCAGGCGCAGAGCAGTTTTTGACGAATGAAAAATCCTGACAAAAATCCACAACTTATGTTTGAAATGATTATTGTTATCACGATGATTAGAAATGGAACTGATTTTATCAGCGTACCCTCTGCCACCAAGATAGCAGAGCAGCATGCACAGCTAGACGCTAGGCAAAAACCATTATCTTCAGTTGTTTTCTTGTTGTCTTTTATCTTCGCGTTGTGTTTTTTTTTGTTCTAATGGTCTCTAATTCTTGGCTCTCAATAAACCTTAAGTTGTTAGATGAACACCTGTTGCCTAAATCTCTACGTGCCGTCTTTGCGCTAATTTCAAGCCTAATAAAAACCTAGTACGAATTAGCGTTTTCTAGTTTGCACAAGCTGCACCACACTGTTTTTTTTTATCTCTTCTTCTACGCCTTCAAGGCTCTTTTTTTTTTCCTCTGTTGCATGGATCGTTGTGGCATGGACCACAAGAATCACTGCAGCGAAGTACTGTTGTACGATATGCGGCCACACGACAACAGAAACATCTTAGTTGCCTATCGCCGTCAGGACAAAGAGTGGCGCCGGCTCGTAATACACGAAGCGCGCACACCTGATCTTAGAAAAATGCGTGCGGGTAAAAAAAAAGGCAGGTTAAAAGTTTGAATAAAATGTTTTATCGCCGAGGATGCCTTTGCTACTTTAAAAGCCGGTGACGTACCAGCGTGGCGGATTAGCAAAACCTGGTGAAAGGACAAAGAGAGCAACGGTGTTCCCCAACGTTCCACTCAGGTGACGATGGACAAGGGAGGGGGGGGGGGGTAGCTAGCATATTTCAAGGCCACTGAGTAGAAGGTGGAGAGCGCTGATCAGAAGATTTTGTGCTGAGATGAGTCGAGATGGCGACGTTATCTGTGGCGGCGACGTGTTAGCGGTGCAGGGCAAGTTGAGCCAGCGCCACCTCGAAGTTCTCCTGACAGGCGGCGGATTCCGTTCGTTATATCAGTTGTTCGTATTATGTGCACTCTCCGTAAAACAGCCAAAAATACTAAGGTCGCCAAAAGTGGCGTCTATTTCTTATAAAACTTCGTTATGCGCGCCTACTTGTGCAAAGCAGTACCTGCCGCGCCTGTTTCCAGGCCATCTACGGCGGTCATTTAATTCTCGCCAAGACCCCTGCTGCCAGCTATCAGGTTTAGGGACGGGATATAACTAATCGTGGTTCAAGCGTCCGTGGCAGCTGATGGGATGTCGACCACGCCAGTAAGCTTCCTGAAAGTAGTGGAGTACTGGTACTTGCCGTTCAACGTCTTCGTCAGAGCCCACGCCTGTGTGATTCTGTGGTCCTCAGGAACGCAGTCATCCGAGAAAACATCTGGCCAGCTGTACATCAACGAAGCGTTGCCACAAATCTATACATGTGTCTGATCAGGCGTGTTTTCGAGCTTCATCTGTCGTCCCTAGGCTCACGCAACGACGAAAGTAGCTCAGCGCTCGTTGCACAGAGTGCATCAGCTGCACTATCCGCTGTATGACGCTGCCTGCATGAGGTAGCAGCGCAAATAAGTCCTAAGCCGACTGGACAGACGATGCATACAGCAGGACCAGCATGGTCAGCAAGGCCTTCAAAATTCTCAAATAGCTGCTGTTAGTTTACAGGTTGATCCACGACCATGGTCAGTATACCTTCGCTTTCTACGATGTCCCTATCTTGCGCGCACCGTTCTTCTTCCACTAGCGGATGCTCTGCCCAGCTGGCGAACACACAAGCAACGCCGATGGCCCTCCTAGGCCATCGGCGCGGAATTGGCCGGCGGCTGCTTACTGTTTCAAGGCCGCTTTTTCATTGCATTTTTCGGCCGACTAGTTTTTCCGGGGCGCTGCCGTGAAGTGTGCGAGACCCTGTTCGATCTCCGCCCTTGCTGGAAGCCCCACTTCTTCAACTTCAGGGGGAGTTTACGGCGCCTCCACGTTCGCTATAACCGAGTAGTGCGGCCAAAGTTGTTCGTTGTATCTGCCACAAATTGCTTTTGCCCTAATGCAAATTTTGATGGTAGCACCGCACCCGCTCATAATAAGCGAGCGTTCGTTATATATGAGGCCTTTATAAGTGGGTCGACTCTATTTGATTTAAAAAGACCTTGGAGCAGAGTGTTAAATTTTTGGTTTGATGTTTTTCAGGCAGTCGTTGCATTCAAAGGCGCACAACTGGGAAAACACAGCGATGGCTCGCGTCATTCAACAATACATGCTGCATAACACTGTCAGAAGCCAAACGTTTGACAGCGCTCTCATCCCAAGTGCTCAGCTGATGCAAGCGTCATTTCCAATAATTTCAAGCGCAATCCATCCTTTAAAGCGCCCCTTATCAACAATATCCTGTAGGCCACGCACGATCATCCATGTTATGCTCAGCGCTTACCACAGCATATCTTCAGGTGTTTTCGTTAAGCACACTTGATGATAGCACTTATAACCTGTAACTTGTAACCTGTTCAATTTACCTGTAAACCGGCTCATTTATCGACAAGATCGGTGCACGTTTTTTTTTTTTATTGAAACAAAGACAATTCGGGAAAAAAAGGTTCGTTTCATTTTCAGATGCTTAGCTCTTCGGTCCGTTTCTCATGATGTTTACATTTCAGTTTTTTTCCCTCGAACGCGACAGCCTCGTCCCTTCTCTTCTTTATGCGTTAGTAGAAAAATTTCCAACTTTAAACCTGTTTACACACTTTTCGATGCGTTTGTTATCGTTTAGGCAACTGAGTGCGGCGCTTGGACTCCACAACCACCCAGAGAGAGAGAAACCCTTTAATGAAAAAGCAGAAAATTTAGCTAGCGTTTAAAAATCGCTGGCATGTTACTCGGCGGGGGGAAGGAATTTGGCAGATAAGGATGAAAGGAGAGCGGCGCGGAAAAGGTAATATAAAATAAATAAAAAGGGGAGAAGATAAAATGCGGACATTAAGTGTGTACAAAGGTGCATCAGTGCGTAATGACGTAACGTATGAAATGATGAAGTGCATAGTCTGACAAATGGGCTAACAAAGTTCACTGCGTGAAGAATACATGAGGATAACCTGCACGGTGAAATTGGAGCTTGTCAAGATGTCCAATATTATTTAAATAGGCAAAAAAAATTCATTGCTTCTCTCTGTTGCCTAAGGCACGCTAAGAGACCTAAAGCACTGTTCATTGTTAGGGGCACTGGCGCGAGCTTCTCGCTGCAATGTCCCTAGTGCGCACGCTCGTCAGCATACGCAGGGCACTCAAGCAGGATATGCTCCAGAGTATCGTTCGAGCCGCAGTTGCCACAAAGCGGAATGTTCATTTTACTGAAACGGTATAGAAAGCCGTTTGTAAATGCAGCGTTCAGGCAAAGTCGGTGATAAAGTGTTTACAGGTGGTGAGGAATTCTGAGTGGGAGTCTTGATCTGAGATGTGGGTCGAGTGAGTAAAGAAATTGGTAATGATGCGTCGGCAAGCTCGAGATCCGATATATTTCTATATTTCTTCGGAGGCAAATCTTTTTGTCATTTGGGATGCATAAAATTTCTTTAAAAAATCCCGAATGTACCTGCGTAAAGATTACAGGTTTGGAGCCTCATGCCTGCACCGGATATTGTTGATAAATAAACGGGCCGAAGCGGTAAGTTCATGAATTCTATTTCATGCGCAGTCCTGATGCGACTCTCAAAATGTCTGTTAATATAAACGAGGGTTGTATCTCTATAGCTTAAAGTCATATTAAAATCCGCTTGAGCATCATGCTCCAGTGCGACTTCTTTTAGAACCGAAAATACGTCGGAGTGCCTTTTGTACGGTTAAGGCTTTGTGCGTATACTTCTCGAGGTCTTAACAAGCGCATGATTGATGACGATCGCGATGTGGAGGCGGTCATTTGGTGGGAGGACCGCTAGACTACACGACTTTACTGCCAAACGTAGAAGCTTGCTGAAGCAAGATATACTCTTCCTCCCTTCGGTGTCTTCCGTAATCCACCTTAGTAGAGAATGAACAACAAGGGCCAAGGTACGAGAAAGCAGGCAGGAAAGGTGCTACTGACTTCCCATTCCTATTGACTTGTCCAACTGCTCAAATTAATTCATTGTCTGCAAGAATACCTAGAAGCTGAAAGCCTGAACGCGAATAGGTGTCCCTGTTCACCTCGTACGTTGATCTCTAGAGCGGTTGTCATAATATTTAGCGCACTGTTTAGGTTTACTTAACCTGATCAGCTTTACTTCATCTGTTTAGTAACGGAAAGCGTATGATGTCGATAGCTTACCTTAGTTGCAAATACATTAAAATATGGTCCCAAAGGAAGGTTTTTTAAGGCATGCGTTCACTTTGTAAAACCCCGACGGATCACTGAAAGTGAAATCACAATGATACATTCTTTTTTAGAATTTTCAATCATCTGTTAAGGTCATGCGTCACGGCATGTTTCAAATGAAATTCCTCTCTGCTTAGGTGTACAAGCCTCACATAAATTGGAGACTGGCAGAAACACGCAACGCGAACTGACCATCAACAAGGCGACAGGCATATAAGAACACAAGAACAAAGAACAAGAAGCTGAAAATTAAGCAACCATCAACAAAGCCCAGCGTCACCTGCAGGCGGCTTATTTTTTTTTTTTTTGCCTTGTTGGTCATCAATTCTCGACGCTGGTCAAGTGAACAGCGCGAATTTTGGCATTTATATTTATGCGTAATGCGTTTCTTTGAAACTTACAAGCATGACAACGGGGGAGAAAATATTACTTTCGCTTGTCCTAATTCTAGAGAAGAGAACAACCTCAAGCAAGGGACAGATGGCAAACAGGGTCACTTCCTTTATTAGACTGCGCATCATCAGCTAAAATTAGCAACCACGAGGCTGAAGCAGATGCATGGGAGCTTTTTTTCCTGAGATAATTACTTGTTTATTCTTAGGAAAGCTTCTGTAAAGCGTGACGAATGTGGTTTATTTCAGTTATGTTACCTAATCCAGCTTCGTGGCAATCCAATAAAGGCATTTTGATCCCAGTCTGTCATTTTTAACTTGCGATAAAATGCGTTGTTGGCGGTGGCGCATTGATACAGATGAGGGAAACAATACGCTTCCCAAGAAAAATTGCTGTTGATGTTAACGTGGTTACTCATACTAGGTTGTTTACTGACATTTCTCTCTTTGGTTCATATTCGGTTTCACCTTCACACTCGATGCACTCGTGGTCACTCTTGTTCTTGAAATAAAACTGCAGGCAAGGCCTTTATCAGCTAATTTGCGGACGTTATTTCATCGAAAATTTTTTTAAGCACAGCCAGCAGCCCCAGTAACATAAATTCTTTCCACTTTGAAATAGATAATTGACAGCATCTATGAAACCTTATGAGCTTTAAAATTACATCAAATATGACATGTTGTACAGTTCTGAACTCAGAAACGGCTGTTGCCTCTTGACGACACAAGATAAGTTCCTTGAGTTTTCGCGATTTGTTGCCACCCCGTTTAGGCTAGGACTTCAAAATTTTGGCAGAAACAACACCGAGGCCGCTCCTCCCAGCTTAACGTGCTCACAAAATTCGTGTCTATTAAGGTATGAAGCGTCCTGTAGGAGATGAAAGCGAAGGTATTTGCAGGATGCAACTTGAGGGCCAGCCATTGCGTTAATCACTAATTCGGCGTTTTTTCTTATGTGTTAAACTTAAGCTGGAGGTCACTGACCATGTCAGGATTACAATTCGACGTTTCGGATCCCTTAAGGGCTCCTTGTTCACTAAAGTGGCCAAAATTCAGTCATCGTTTAAGTATGTAATGAGCGTACGAAGATTGCCTGCAGATTTCCGTTTGTGCAATTCCAAGATTTGTCCAAGAATTTCAATAGGACAGATGGAAATTTGCCGGCAATCTACATGAGCTCATTACTTCACGTACTACATACTTCAAGGATGACCGATCCTTGGCCACCACAGTGAACAAGGAACACGAACTGGTTCCCACACGTTGAATCGTAACCTTGACATGGTCAGTCACGTTCAACTCGTTCAGTATCATGCCTGACGAGACGAACTTTCGCCGAACCTTGAACTACGATCGGTTAAACGTTGCACATCCGAAGGTGCGGGGAAGTCGCAACAGCGGGTTCCTGGGGAATATTTAGAGCTTTCAAGCAGCCAACTACGCAGAACTATGTTGTCACTGAAAGCTTGATTAAGCTATCAAAACTCAAGCGTATGGCGAAAGCGCACAGAAGCGGCTAGGGAAAGCGGCAGTCTGCTTAGCAGGCTTACCGACAGGCAGCGCAGAGGTCAGCTGCGCATACCATATAGCTGTGGAAGACAAACACTAAGTGCTTTCTGGCGTTTCTTAACCTCGTCTGGTGAACACGGAGCTAATATAGCCTCAGTCAGCAAGTGAAGTAGATAAATATTAGGCGTTATATAGCAAACTCAGTTCCAACGCGACCACCAGTCCTCTTTTGATTAGTCTCCTCCAGGGATCACTCATTGAATCCAACAAGTCTAGCTGAACATCCGCACTATTTCATGGAATCTCTTAAGCTATAAAATTTTCTAACAGAAATAACGCCCCTACGGTTGTATCGTCGTTTAGTTTGCAGCGGAATAATTTTTTCTTAAGCTTAGCTACATTTGTTTACGGTTGCATCGCATGCTGCACATCTCTCTGTAGAATTTATATATGTTGACAAAAGTAATGCCCCCGTCATTATCTCACGTTCGTATAACAGCCCTGCTTCATATGGCATATTCATCATTCGTACTAACGACAGAAAGGCGCCGCCTACTACTGTTAATTTGCTCTTTGAATTGTAGCGAGTACTGAATTTCAGTAAAACTTTAGTACAAGCATATTCAATACAGAAACATGCCCATAAAACCCCTAGAATTTAAATTCTAAAATCAATCGTTGAAAAAGATTCCACAAGTTTCGCCAACTATTGGTTGCATGCACAGAATCAAAAATCTGGTGTTTGTCGCTCATGTAGGTGAAAAGAAACCCAAATGGGATGTGTTGGTGACCTTTGTGTGCTAGCTACGATATGAAGACCGTGTGGGTTAAGTTCATTATCGGTTTTACTTAATTTCTAAATTCACTTAGAGTTAATTTTCTATTGCGCTACTAAATCCAGAGCAGCTAACGTCTTCATGATATTGGCCTATTATTTCTTTTCAACTCTTTCTTCCCTCGTTTTTTGTTCTCTTTACCATTTCTTCGTTTTCTTTTTTCTTTTCCTTTTGACATTATCACAAATAAAATCTTGGCATTTCTGAACATGGTGTAATAAAAAACAGAATTAACCAGCAGAAGCGTGGCTTCAAGAAAAGAGATAGATGGATTCCATACTAAAAACTTATATACGCATTCTCAAATAATTAAGTTCCTCTGCCGCTACGGTTTTGTCACTAAAGTTAATCGCCATATTCTACTTTTCCTAGCCAGTTTTTGTTGCTTTATATTCGAAAATTTCAGGTGTTTCACATTAGCAGTCATATATTTTATACTGTACTATTCCAGCCATTACAACTCATTTCCGTGAAGCTGCACGTGCACATATCACTGAACAAGAAGAAGAGAAGAATGCGTAGTGCAGCGAGCGATAATGACGACGCATCAGCCACAAAAAAAAGGCCCGACTTCTTCCCTTAAGTCCAAGTCGTCTTCCTCAGACGGCGTTGGCAAAACGAAGAAAGCTCAGCTGGTCCTCGATTCAGCGGCCACAGATGATGCGGCCAAAAAGAGCAGGCCGTTTAACACCGCCCAAGATGGCGAATGCACCCGCAGTGGCCTCACCGGCGCTTCGCCCATCTCCCAGCTCGCCGCGACGAATGCTGCCTCTTCGTCACTGCTACCTGATCAAGCCTCTGCGGTCTGCCAGCCGATCTCGCCGCTTGCTACATCGACGTCGCAACAGCCTGAGGCGATTTCTGCACTCTCAAATCCTTTCCCACCGCCAGCTTTGTCTACATCGCGACAGCCTAATGACGTCGCCGCGGTCTCCCAACAGGTCTCTCCGCTGGCTGTCATACCTCCACTGCAACAAACCCACGACGTCTCCATCGCATCTAGCCAGGGCCCGCCGCCAGCTACGTCACCAGCGCAGCGTTCTGATGGCTTGCCCGAGGTCCCCGGCCTCGACTTTTTGCCGGCAGTGCCGCCGTCAATGGTATGTACCGCTTCTTTCGGAGTATTTGTATTAACCAGCTCTTACTCTGTCCTTCCTGTGGTACACCAGAACATATTCGATACCGTAGGGGGAGGGGACAGTGAAGGGCGTTCTTGGTCCTTGTTGCTTAGCGCTGTTTTAATATTATGAAATGCTTTGAGTATATGAGATCTACATCCTCATCTATGCCGTGCACGAAAACAGCCTGACAACTGTGAGAAAACCTGGAGAGAACTTTGGCTTCTCTCTTCTTGCGCGACTGCCTGTGTCGTCGGCTGTAGTGATTTTGTGATAAATGCTAAGACGAAGGGCTTGTTCCTACCAGTCCAATTTTAAGGTAAAAATGCTTTGCAGGCGTCGGATGTTTCACATAATGCCATACCGTAGCATCCTTACGTTTGTACTAGCGGCTGCAAGGTACTGCCTCTTTGGCCGGACTTTGTTCACGGGCAGCCGGCATACGACTTTCGTGGACGGCGCAGTCACATATCTGCTGCCGGGAAAAGCCGCTCCTGAAAATTCACATGGTATCTGTGCGGTGAATGCAAGAGTGACCGTTCTTGCAGAAATGCATGGACATAGCGTGCTACATTTTGGGAATTCAGCCTCCTGGCAGATGCCTTGTAGAAGAAGGAGCGCTGGACTTTTCCAAAAATGATAAGGCGCCTGAGACATCTAAATTCCTATATTTGTATAAAATATTTTGTATAAATTCCTCGCTATCGAAAAGGCCATCCTGTCTGAGGCTGATGCCTTCATCTGCCACCTGCCATGACTGACAGGTGGAGTGCGCTAGCATTTTTGAGTCACTAGAGAAAAGGAAGTTACGTGTCCTGGTGAAAGTTCTACCGGCCAGCTGCCCCTTGCCACAACTGGCAGGTGACGAAGTGGAGAGTGTGAAATCCCCTCTTCACTTTCGGAGGAGAGAAATGCAAGTGAAGAGAGCGAAATCCCCGTTTTCGTTTCGTGGGCTAGGACTAGCTAGACACTAGAAAAAAAAACTTTTATGTGTCCCGGTGAAGCAGAAAATTTTGTTTCGCGGCAGCTGCAGCCGTGTGGAAAGGAAGAAACCTTTGCCCGCCAGCTGCAGCCAACTGGAACGGAGCATAGCCGGCCTGCTTCAGCCTATTGGAATGGAAGCAAACCGGTTTCGTGGTGCTGCAGCCAAGTCGAAAGGCAGAAACCGCGTTGCGCCAGCTGCCACTTTTCATTGTCTGTAAAACAGTCACAAATAACCTATGCGAATGGCCCATACATATTGTGCTAGTGCACCTCCGTCGCATGTTTAACGAAGTAAATCAGGGGTTAATAGTTTGGCAACGTGGAGTCGGAGGTCATAGATTAAAAATGCAACCACCATTTTCTTGCGGCTTCTTTGAACCCGAATTGTTTCGCTGTTTCCCATTGACGTGCACCTTGCGAAAGCATACCCCTGTTAACCAAGCCTACTTCTCGTCGCCACTGCCCACGGCAGCTCCTACTGCATCTGCTGTCTGTAGCAGCACAACCGCCTAGTGGAAGAGCTGGCCGGCTACGTCGGTTATTCTACGGCGCGTAACAGTGGTCAGAAAGCAGGTGCCACGAAGGACGGTGCCCTGAACATGTACTCTCCTTTCTAGAGCGCACAGTGTTATACAGGACCTAGATTTCAGGCGCATATATTTAAAGCGTCGCGGTCTGTCTGCTGAATGCACTAACACAACATGCTTGGAAGTTAGTTCAGGTCCTCTTTAAGGCGGCACTCCATATACAAACCGAGATTAGCCTTTATAAATAAATTTGGCCTTTATAGTGACAAAGAGGAAAGTTCCTCTTCATGGAAAACGGCGCGTTTATGAGATAGAAAAATTCGAACAATAAATACTGGTATCGCTAAACACGCCTGCTTTTAGAAGTAGACTGCGGTAACGAGTCAAGACCGGGTTAGACGCCGATCTATGAGGATTAAATATATAGCCATTAATTTCCACACAGTGATCACGTAGTAATTTTCGCTCTTGACTTGTCAGGCTTGAACCCAGGGGCGAGAAATATGTCCCATTTTAAAATATAAGTTTCAGAGCAATAAATTCGTCTATCCCTGCTTTTCTGTACACAGCATTCAGGACAGAAAGTGAAATAAATGTTCGGCACCCTTTAAGAAGGTCTTGCCGGTCGCATCAGTCGGTAAAATATTGTGAAAGACGCTCTGCCTGCAACGTTCCAGGTGGTCCAGACGTCCACAGCAACCCAGCGGCGCCTCTCAGCGCTTCGCGCGAAGCGGGAATCCCGTGCATCGGTGTCTTCCAGGGGGAACAGGAGAGGCAGCTTCAACGCGGACGGCTACGAAGCGCGCGACGGTGTCGGAAGCTCTGGCTTTCACTCTTCGTTCCTGGTGAGGAGACGCTTGGCATTTTTCAGTTTTTAGGCAACTTCTAATCGGAGAGGTGCGTAATTTAAAACACTTATTGGGAGTTTTCAAGCATTATACGGTTGTAGGCGGGGCCAGCTGTGTACATTCTAGTTTTCGCCCGTGACAGGCATGTCATGTCAGGATTCATTGTCCTTTGCTGGCGGTGGCGCTCCTAAGGGGGACCCCTCGTTTCTCAGAAGCGTTTTCACATCTTTACGAACGTCCCTTTTCGGGCTTGCGCGGAACAAGCAGGAAGATTTCCCGCCACTCATTTTTCCAATGCAAGGTAAACAAAGACCTCCGAAGCAGCACACTCGGCCAGGACAGTGCGTGGTCCCAACAAACTCTAAAATAGTGGTCCACTCGACACAGTAACGAAAAAGTTTTTGTGTAAAGAAAGTAAACCAACGAATCATTGTTGTGAGATTTTTTTCTTTTTGATATAAGAAAGTCCGTCCTACCCCCCCCCCCCCCCCCCCCCTGAAAACCAATCCCTGGGACCGCCACTGTTGACAGGCAATAGAAAGCAGTGCGCTTTGTCGCGTGTGATAGTCTCAATCCTTGTCTTGTTCCTCACCCGCAGAGAGCGTGTTTCTGTCACCTTACACGAAGAAATATTACCGCACAGCAATAAACACTGCCAAAGGTCACGCTATTCGAGACCTGTCTTAAAAAGACGCCCGTAGACCAAAATGTGGTAACTTCATCTCTTCGCCAAGCCAAGCAACGATAGAGAAATTTTCTTCAGTTAGAATCTTGGAAATTTTCCTGTTTGACTTAGGCTAACTCCAAATAACTGTGCTGTTTACTTTTATTCCACGCAAGGTTTTCCGCTATTTTACATTATTCTAGTTGCTATAACGCAAATTTGGCCGCACGTTCTTTCAAAATGGCGCAATTCTTAGTGCGAATTGATCGTATCGCGAATTATAACGCTTTATCGTTATGCATGTGGCCCATTTGAAACCGTAATAGTTTTGAGCGCGCCGTGCTGCAAGTCTTATTTTTCCACTTCTGATGAAAACAAAGCCACATCTTGAGATTCATTACGACGATGGACAAACACAATCAGGCATTGCCGTGGATTTTCGCTCTGCCGGACATTCCCTATTAGTGCACAGCTTGATGGGTTCGAGTGGACGGGCCTCTCGGCTGCGCTTTTTGGAAACGCTGGCAGCCACATCTTTTACGAACGCAACAGGTAGTGGCTATAAAGATGAGTTCACGGGGACGGGTGTCCCGGTCGTGCATTTCACAAATTCGCCCGACCAGACAATCGCAGTTTCTTTCCGGGGTCACATTACGAACGCCATTGAAGTGCAAGTTTCAGATAAATTCGAATCTCATCCATGTATAACATGTAGAGCATGCAAAGTGTTTACAGTAAACTGTTGACGTTGGCTTTTTTCTGTTTAACAGCATGGGCATGCTATTGGACGCCAGACGCAAATCGGATTATGTTCATACGGTGAAGCCTGCTCCTGCTTGGGGCTATTGCTAAGGTTCTGTGCGGACGACACGATAATGGCTCAACTTTCTCGCACCAACTGATTCTCGAAAACACTCAAGGAAAAGAATGACTTTTTCTCACACAAATCCCTCTGCTGTCGCCGCTACCTCAAGGTCTTCTCGGTGCAACAGTCAACTCTCGATCAGAGGTTCTGCCGCGCGGTAACTCTAAGCAGCTGCTTATTCTTTTACACTGCCGCTTGATTACTCTCCAGTGCGAGTTTGCCAAATAATCTCCTTGGTGCTGAAAGTCATGGCATCACTGCTTTACATATGACGCTTTATAAGCCGTTACCTGCCGCCACGGTGTCTCAGTCGTCATCATGACACACTGCTGACCCGAAATACGCGGGTTTGATCCCATCCGCGGCGGTCACATTTCAATGGAGGTGAAATTTCAGAGACACGCGTGCACTCTGCGATGTCAGTGCACGTTAAGGAACCCCGAGCGGTCGAAATTATCCGGAGCCTTCCAATATGGCGTCCGTCTTAGCCCGGATCGCTTTGGGGCATTAAACCCTATAAAATTAAAGCCAAACTAAAAACCATTATCCAAGAAACAATTTGAAATCAAGAAAAAGCGTCTGAAGCATTTTTCTCGGCTTAGACGCCTGTACATAAAATTTGTGCGGGCTGCACGCTAGGCAACGATTCATACATGATCGTTGCGCAAGTTTCTTGCATGCGCCTAGGCCGCAGCCCTCAAAGGAGGCAGTATTCTCTCTTGTTACGGAAAGAAGACCAATGTTTTTTCATGTTATTTGTGCAGCATACTTTTTTTTTCGCTCAAGACCAGCAGCCTAGAAACGCATCGAAAAAATTGAACACAATGTGTCCCATGCAATTCGCTTGTGTATTTCAGCACCATTTCTAGCCCTCTTCGTGCATTCACACAACAAAAGTGTAGGGGGAAAATGAAACAGTCGCCAGTCAATACCAGAAATAGAGAGCACTCGGCCGCCATGGGAGGACTTGACTGTAACAAACCTTGTTTTTCTTCGCTTCTCAATGTCCGCTTCTTTCGTTCTCGCCCCAGAACAGCCCCAGTGTAACACAAGACAAAAGGATTGCATGTTTAATTTGCTTTATCACCGGCTGTGCAAAAATAGGCTTTAATCTAATCCCCGGAAAGATTTCCACATAATACGCCATCTATATCAGATCTTTTTTTTCCTGACGAACTGTTTCTCTCCTTTTAAGTGCTGCTAGTTCTTAGCACCGACAGGACTTACATATAAATTAAAGCAGATGTCTCCTACTCGCGAGTGCACAGTTTGCGTATGACGTTTTTCGTCTCGTTTGCAGGAGCTGACACAAGAAAACCGTGGTTTCTCAAAATACCTTTACTGTCTGGGAACGAAGGCAGGCGTCGCTTTCACTTGCGCCTGCTTGCTCGCTCTGGCCGTGTTTGCAACCGTGATTCTGCAGAGCAGCTACGGCAGAGGCGTAGGTGGATGGCTGTGCTTGACACTGGATTGCACGACACACAGAAACCTCCTCCTCGCCGTACTCAACAAGAGCGTTGACCCATGCCGCGACTTCGAAGCGTTCGTCTGCACTCAACGCAAGACACAATCAACTGGTGCATACGCCGCTGACGTTTCAACGTCCACCTTTTCATCCATGCGCCAACACTGGCTCGACGGCCTTCAGGAATTACTTGAAAACGGGAAACTGTACGTAGCAGTCGCTAATAAGGCGGCTGCCATGTACACTAACTGCCTGGCTCACAAGCCATCAACAAAAGATGCCGTTATGCAGTTCATGAACGCGCTTAAGATACGAGGGCTCGAACGGGACAAGCCAGGAGCGAATGCATTTGGTGTCCTTGTGGATGTTGCATATAACTGGCAGGCGCCGCTGTGGATACGGGTTGCTGTCTTGCCCAAAACTGCTTTCCAACCACTTCGCAGAGTCCTTATCAGCCGTAACCGGCAGATGATGGAATGGCAAGCAGCTCTGGAAGGAATGAATGGCAGCGGCGAATACCACAGGCGGTGGAAAAAAATGAAATTCATGCCTGCCAGCGACAGCGCCATCTATCGCAGCTACGAGACAAGGATGACCATCTTTCGCATGTTCTCGGATAAGGTCGGGTCCAAACGAGAAGCGCTGCCTCAGTTCTCTTTGGGAGCTGCATCCGTTTATACCAGTTTTTCTAGTGACTTGACGCAGTTGCTTAATGAGCACATTAAAACAAATCTGAATTTTACTAAAGACGATGTAATGACATTTGAAGACGCTCACCTCCTTGAAGTGGTCAATGCGGCTTTCGCCAGGTTCAATAACGCAGAACTGCTGCAACACGTCCTCTGGCTATTCATAGATGTGTACGGACCAATTGCAGACCCCACTCTGCTGATATCTCCTGGAAATGGCCAAGAATCAAACAAGACTTGGCTCCGTTACTGCTCGTTCCAGGTGGAATCCAGTTACTACCTACTGGTCAACGCACTCTTTGTCATCTCGCACTTAACGCCTGTTGAACGCCAGTTCATCAGCGAGTTGACAGGGACCATCCATCTAAAAGCAGTGCAGTTGATAAGAGATGCCAACTGGCTCGAGTGGCGAAGCAAGAGCATGGCCATTGCAAAACTTGAGGGTCTCCAAACTGTGCTTTGGCCTCGTCATGAGTTTTTGACCGAAGACAGCCTGAGTGATATTTACCGTTCTTTCCCCGACAACGCGTCTTCTTTCAGCGACTACTGGCTGAGGACTAGGCAGGCCTTGAGAAATTACACCGCGCAGAACCCTCAACTAACCTCAGAGCTTCTGGGTGCTCCAGGCGGCTATGATCAAATCATTAGCTACGTGCACGTCCTGAACACCGAATTTGTTTCCATGGCAGCCTTAGCGAGCCCTCTGTTCTATGAATCCGGAACACAGGCGATGCTCTACGGAGGCCTTGGTTACCAGTATGCAAGACAACTGGTGCGGGCGCTTGATAGTACAGGGGTTACCGTTGACGCTTACGGAAGCATTGTGCCCCAGTGGCTTTCTGGATCATCTGCTGCCGACTATTGGAAGCGCGTGAAGTGCCTTGGAGCGGTGGACGATGATATCTTCCCAGACTTGCCTGCGCTTGAGCTGGCCTACCTGGCGTACATCTCGGCCACGCAGATGCAAGGACCTAAGTTATTTCCTTCGAAGACCGAGGAGCAAGTTTTTTTCATGACCGCCTGCCTCGGGATGTGCAAGCACCAGCGAGGACGTTCGGAAAAAAGCTGCAATAAGGCTCTCGTGGCCTTCCGTCCTTTTGCAGAGGCTTTTCAATGCGACTCGTCCTCAGAGATGAGGTTCCCTGAAAAATGTCCATTTTTTCGGTGAGACCCGTCGAATCATCAACTGCACATAAAAGTAGTAGCTTTGTGGCCCTCCGGTTACTTCAGTTAGTCGCGGGGCTGTTGAAAAAGAAAGTGCCCTGTAATATGCGTTTTCGGCAGTCATGTTTTACCGAGATATGTATGCAAGGCAAGAAAGCAAGCTTCTCGAACATTTGTTTTAAGCGGTGACTTTCGCCTGTGCAGGTGGCTTCAGACTACTGATGGGTTAGAATTTTTATGGGTTGCATTTAGTGCACAGCGCGGTTTCCTGTTCCAGAATGGCTACGGCGCGCGCTGGTATGGAAGCTTGCCCGGCGCGATGGTTTTCCTAACGCGCGCCGAATTTTGTGACAACTAGACACTTCGCGTGGACTCACTCTTTTTCTGAAAGTAGAAAATGTCAGTCGTTTCCATACATAAAATGAGCTTGCGAAATGCAGAGGCTGCCTGTCATTCAAAATGCTGTCTGAAGATTCTGCACGGATTGAAACCGTAATCAGCCGGCTGATCATTGTACTCGGCGTGTTTGTGCCATGTTACAGAAGCAGATATTCGCGTCATGCTCTCGCTATGCCTTGTAGTTAGACCAACCAGTACCCGGCGCTTAGCGGCTAAGAGACATTCATCCCTCCTTTTAGTCTTCATTAATTGCGCAGACTTGTCTTTATATACGCATTTTATTACATTTGTGCACGGAAGCAAACAGCACTTTTCAAAAATCTTTCAAAGCTTAATGCGGCACCGACAATAAATTTTGGTTCTTCGTCACCTTTGCCACTGGTGCGCAAGACCTTTTTAAACAAATTGCCGCTGGAATTTTAAAGGTGTCTGTTAAATAATTTATACTTTAATTTCTTCTATGTTATCTGCCTTCGTTTGCAAAACTCGAACAGGCTTCGCAAATTCATCGCTGACTCCGGGACAAGTGATGTCTGAAAAAAGCGGTTATTACAACTGTCTGTTTATCCGTTGCAAAGTCGCCGCGGTGGCTCAGTGGTTGCGGTGCTCGGCCACTGACCTGAAGGACGCGGGTTCGATGCCGGCCTTGGTTGTTTGTATTTCGATGGAGGCGAAATTCTAGAGGCCCGTGCATGGTCCAGCGAGCACTAACGAATCGCGGCTTTTCGAAGAGTGAAATAAAAGTTAGTGTCGTGCTCAGTTTTCCCGCTAGAGTCCATACTGCCTTGCATTTCTGCCACTGTCTACATTCAGTGATTGTTCTTCCTCGTGGTCACCTGATCTATGGCTCTAATAATAATAGTTGGTTTTGGGGGAAAGGAAATGGCGCAGTATCTGTCTCATATATCGTTGGACACCTGAACCGCGCCGTAAGGAAAGGGATAGAGGGAGCGTAAGAAGAAAGGAAGAGAGAGGTGCCGTAGTGGAGGGCTCGGGAATAATTTCGACCACCTGGGGGTCTTTAACGTTCACTGACATATTAAAGATCCCCAGGTGGTCGAAATTATTCCGGAGCCCTCCACTACGGCACCTCTCTTTTCCTTTCTTCTTTAACTCCCTCCTTTCCCCTTTTCCTTACGGCGCGGTTCAGGTGTCCAAAGATGTATGGAAAATGAAGCGCTCTTTGCAAATGTGACAATTCGCCCGCCTTTCGATATAAATGCGCTTTTCACTAAAAAAATGTTGGTGCGAAAAGCTGAGTCGTAATCGAGTGCTAGCATAGCTTTCCTCTCCTACTTTTCACCCTAGCAGCCCTGACATTTCTCGAACTGTCAGCGCTTTGAAACTTCCTTTTTTTTAAACAGTTCTGCACCAATAACCAAAAATACCAAGCGCTGCCAAAAAAGAAGCAAAATAAACTACTTTGTATAGCATAAGTACTTCTTAAGAAGTACGGTTTTGTTATCAAGTGCTTTCCTTTTGCTTACTCAGTGTATGCTCGCTTCTTTTCTAAGTAGTTTATACTGGTTTAGATTATGTTCAACGAATAGTATTTCGTAAGCCATTTCCGCATTTCTGTGTAAGGAACAAGCAGAACGATGTCTAGCGCAGCGGTTGGCAGTGTCGACGGGGCAATAGCAAAACATTCCTCTGAAGTCTCCGCGCCGCTTTCACAGCTTCATGTCTTTCATCTCGGACTGCGCTAGGAGACCGAGGCAAAGCTCGCTTGTTCATAATACATTGGCCGCCTAAGATGCAGGAAGAAAGGGCAGCACTATGAACATGGGCCGTTATGGCAGAAGCCCCCCAGCAGACGAGGTGGCGCTTCTGCGCTCTCTACGCCCCTCGGACCACATGCAGCGCCGCCACCACTGCTTCCGGTCGAAATCCCCGCCGTCTAAAACCACGTCTCGCATTGGTGCGTCATCACAATACGAGCATGACAATACAGACGTATTCTGGAATTGTTTCTTGCAGCTAATTTTGTCCTCACAGCCACAGCTCAGGAACTTCTCAGCGTCCTCCAACCACATACCCAGCAATTGTGGACAAAAACATTTTTGAGTGAGAAACCGTTTAAGAACGCAATTTTGTTTTTTTCGTATATTGTAATATTTTAATCTAACAATCAGTATAGTCGCACATCATCTGACGGCAGTCATGTACTTTTTTTTCTATTAACGTTCTTGCTATTGCCGATAGCGTTACATATTGGTTTTCTACGGCAGCCTTAACTGTTCGATGGGATCGATGGAAACACTTTAAAAGAAAGATTTTGCTACATATCACAAGAGTGGATCATTACCTTCAATTGTTTCATAACAGTATCTTACAGTTTCTCGACTTCCAAAATTTTTGCCCTACAAAGTTTGACATGCGCATTGCAGCTAATTTTGATACTTGCGCAAAATGGTGTTTACACCACTTCAGAGCGCAAAAAATGTTTGCCGATCATTTCACTTCTGATTTCAGCGACTTTATATGTAAGCCAGTATTCTATGTAATCCAGAATTGTAGAAGATTTTTCGCAGTTTATGAGGGAAATTAGAACCACAGCGCTCTTAATTCTATCGCGGGGCTTCTCCAGAAGCTTTTCACTGAAGTACACCTGGAGCATTCTGTACCACATGAAGTGGTGGGCGAGTTAGTCAAACACTGGAACATGTGGGCACATTCTGCCTTCATTGTCCTGAATGTTATTTCTTACAAAAGCACATGCTGAAGTGGTGAAAAATCCTTCCCTCTTTAACAATACGTCTCAGAAACTTGAAGCGCTTAGGTGATGTAAATTGGGCTTTTTTTGAAGTATGAAATTTAACTATCACAATTATTTACTAGCTCCATGCATCTTGCCTTTCATTTCCAGTGACACCAAACCAATTTAAATTAATGAGAAATTTCACAGCGTTCCTGTAAACGTTCTGAAAATATAGTGCACGGAAAGCGCACGCTGAGAAAAAGGAAAAGTGCGGTCCGGAAAATGTCTGTTATAAGCCTCACGGAGTGATATCAAGAACATAGACACAACATATTGATTTTGTTCTCAGTGAGCTCTCATGAGGACTCACTGAGAGAAAGATCTCAATGTTCTTTTTAGTTTTCTGTATCATCCGTGGTGCTTCCTTTATCTCATTCGGGCCAAAAATGGTCAGCACTCTTTTGACTTTACGCCGAACTGATTTTCCAGTTTTATTGCGTCCGTTCACTTGCAGTCAGGTGGCAAGGTGACCTAAACGAGCCTTTAATGACATGTTGGATGTGGTTTATGAGACGTATCGTTTTCAAGCAGCATTCAAACGATGCAAGGAGGGACATCAATCGCAAAGCGTCGACTCGCATTATGCCGACACCGACTGGACCGTTAAAATCTCTTGTGACTCAAGAGAAGCTGCAAAAAGAGTAGTAACAACCCTTTCTGCAATCACATAAGCTTTTGAGTGATAAAAATAATAATTTTTTATGTATTCGGTACATTGCTTATGATCACATCACAGAACTGAAACGAGCTTGAAATTCAACGACACCATACCAGTTCCAGAAGTGCTGTAGATATGCATCCTGCCTTTCAAACTGGAGAACTGTTTGTAGAATAGCGCCTCTCCTAGACGCCGCCACTATGCTTTCAATAGAACTAAAATATAATGTGCTTCTATGCGCAGAGAATGTCTGCACGAGGCTTACAGCACACTAGCCATCAAAACTAACTCTGGACTTGCAGGTGGTGATATTTAGTGCGATGTTTTAAGAACGGCTAAGTTGTGCATGATCATTGTACGGTGTATGAGAGGCTCCTTAGTATTCATTCAACTCCAAACAGCCCCGTCATAAAGCGAGTCATTTTGAAATTGCTATTCCTGCTATCTTCCGAACCATTTAACACTACCGACGTCCTCTCACCTTTGCACCCCTGCAACGAGCGTGACGTTCACTGACAGAAGCGCTGCGCCGGAAATCCCTTGCCTAGCATTGGAAGTAATAGGAAAATTACGACCACGTGAGAGTATGGAATTTGCATTAGCGGGAGACCGCAAAGGCGCAAGGTCTGAGCTGCTACAACTGCACGCAAGGTTTTCCGGCGAGAAAGGTACGTTTAGTGGTGCAGCTTATGAAACGACGAGAAAGGGGAAGCGGTTCTGCCATGCGCAGCTTGCGCCTTTAAAACGTTTGCTTCACGAAGTCGGGCGTGAGCTTAACTGATATCTGTTCAGGAGTTAAACACTCATACGCGATTTTCCTTTACGAGTCCGTTAGACGGTACGTAATCTGGCTGCAAAGTAATCAAGAAGAATACCTTAGACATGTTTCCAAAGCTGTGTAGACAATATATATTTTAAGCGGCAGCGTGCTACATCCGTTACTACTAGAAAACAAAATAAAACAAATATCTTCACATTATGGACAGCACTGAACATTACGTTTGTGTTGGATTTTTAACACCATGGTAGCACATAGCAGCCAGTCATCACAGGTCACTTCTTTCACCAGTCCCCTTGTTGTCAGTGGTGTTACTCTATAGACCTTCGGGTCGAATTCCGTAAAACATCCTTCGCGTTGGTTAGTACAAAGCCATCAATTTTCTTTTCTGAGCTTGCCGTTATCACGCCAAGCCGCCATGGAGCCGTAACGGCCTGTCTTAGCAAAGGTGAAGCTCAAGCGATCTAAGCATCCAGGCGCACCTTTTGTCTAGAGTCTAAGTCCGCTCCTTTAGCTTCGTGCTGGTCCCCCATCTTTGCTCTTCCAGGTACGTCGGTCGTTCCGCGAGTTGCCTCCGAAGCCCACGTGGCAGTCTGGTTTAAGGCGAACAACCTCCTTTCTCTGTCTGTTGTGTCACTGGTTATAGAGTATCCGCCTTTTGTGAGAGGTGCACCGACGTCTCGCGCCTTGATCAGGAGTCCGAGGTTGAGTTGGATGTCTTCTCTGTCGCCACGAGACGTATGCCTTGCCCTCCCAGACCGCTTCCGGTCGCCGCCGTTGTCTAGGCGTAACACCGGCTCGGTCGTGCTTAGAATGGCCGTCTCGCCGTCGTCTACCTCCCGGGTCCTAGACAATCGCATGGCCGTGACTAGGAAGGACGCGAGAACTCCCAGCATTGCGAAGGTGGCGACCAGGCTCAGGATCAAGGGCAGCGTGTTCATTGCCTCGCCGCCTTCTCTGTACTTGAAATCGTATTGACGTGACGGATTGATGTCAAGCATGCGGCGCGGATGCAGCAGGAGAGGCAGCAATGGACGGCCGGTAGATGCATCAACTGCAGGGTCCGGTGGCAGCGCGATTCCCGCGATAAACAGTGTTTCACGGGGTGAAGGCCGGGGAGAACGGAGCTCGCGGCTCCACGTGGTCCAGCCCGCGGGACTGGTCGCGATCATGGCGGCTGTTATCTTGGGTCTGTTGTCCAGTGACGCGTATCGACCGGGTGGGATCCGCCAGGATTTACAGCGTGGCTGTTCAACGCCCCCTTCTTCTTCCTCACTTCCCGTATCAGCTGCCACGTAGTCACGAGAATTGATGACTGCAGCTCATCAAATTTTTCGGCTAAGCCTGAAAGTGGGCCGGTCAAGAAAAGGACCAATGCTACAAGAGGTCGGGTTGAAATAAAAGACGCTGCCCTGCCGTGACGCTTTCATTACAGCGAAAGTTTTATCATTGGTTTCAGGCTGGAAACTGACGCCGTCTTCGTGATATGATAGGACCCAAATTTCCCCGACGCCTCAGACCCTTCGTTCACCTACGGGTGGCAGCGCCCAGCTGATCCTTGGACTGAGGGCAACCGGCCATTGAGTAAAAGAGGACAAGATCGACAGAGAAGACTCCTGGAGATGCAACCAAGGAGAGAGAGCACCACTGAAGATGCCCCAAGACCGCAGAAAGAAGCACTAGAGTACAACAAAGTTTTTTCCTCCTACTCCTCCGCCACTGTGAGCACGATCGAAGTGGGCTCACACTCAGTTGTGCTTCCAAACAGATCTGCAGCTGGGCTATGGCTATTTCTGCACATTTACGAAAGTCGACAGCTGTTCGGATCTGGTTGGATTTATGAACTGGGATTTAACATTTACCAAAAAACCAACCGTCATCATAAACCAGCAAAGGGCTCTATGCCTGTTATGTTGTAAATGATTAATTTAAAGCCTTTGTCCTCGCCTTGTGTGCGAAACAGTTACCATTGATAATTTGCTTTTCTACAGCAGTCTTGCGCTAGCAAGTTCGTAAATGTGCTAATTGTTTATCACATTTTCTGTGAATTTCGGCTAGAGAATTCAAACGTTGCGCTGCAACGTAGATTAAGTTCGATGGCTTAGAAATTTAAAGACATCAGAAGACTCTGTGTATTGTTGAAACGGCGATACATTTTCTCTGCTGTTATACATTTGTCTTTACTTTTCGTGTTAATTTTGCGGTGAAATATTTATATGGCTTATTCCGAAAATTTGTTTACTTGACGTCCTTGGTACAGGTATTTTCGAGTATGTTAGAATAAACACCTGGATCGAGGTCTATATTTTCTGTAGTTTTGTTCTGGAGGTGTGTTTGGCAGCCCATACAGATAGATCATGGGACCATAGCTGACATAACCAATTCGCGAACAAATGCCCAACACGATTTATTACCAGTGATTTACTTCTATGAATCTGAAGGGAAACACGTAATCGCGTAGTAGTTACCTCACAGAGTTTTTTCTTGCGGTGTAATAATATGGCGACTCGAGCGACGAGAGTGCCATAATAGCGAAAAAGTTTTCCTTGTACTGGTACAAAATTGATTCAGAGATATCACCGAGGGAAATCAGAGAGGCAAAGGGGGAATCCAAAAGGACTAGTTAACGATGATTGCGTTAGTCGTGAGTGATAATAGGTGAAGTGCTCTTTTATTGCATAAATCTACACATCGCCCTTGAATTGGGTAGTTCCAATAACCATTAATGTGACATTTTGCAGCTTTTATTGTGGAGATTCACTCTTCTGACTCTTCGTCATTGGTCATACCCGCCCTTGATACAACAGCCGGCGAATGAAATTGCTGGCTGCCTGGCACCCATAGCGCCAAAGGCTGCAGCAGCCCATCATGAAGCGCAACACAATGCCTTGGGAACATAATTCTTGCAAGTTCCTGCCCGTACCTTTCCGTTCACAAGCAAACTGACACCCTATGAATACTTCTCGCCACTTCACAGCGACGATCGGCAGCGCCTGAGCGGTGCCCTCACGACTCCATCATTCACCGCGCAGGGAGCGAGGAACGCGGCAACGATTTCGTTGACCGCGGACGGATGCTCCAGCTGTGGCCAGTGACCCGAGTCGCGAAGGTAGTGGAGGCAGCCCTGAGTGGACCGGCGGCAGCTGAGCTCGGCAATTCCAGGAGTAAGGTACGCGTCCTTGGAGCCCCATAGGACGAGCGTGGGTACGTTCAGCTGACGAAATCGCGTGGCTTTCAGTTGCCGCTCCTTGCAGTACACAGCGCGGTAGTAGTTGATGGCCGCCGTCAGTGCACCTGCGTGATCAGTGGGTGCTGTTTAGATAATCCGTATTCGTAAACACAGGCGGCCGCCGTACGCGCAGAAAGAGAGAAGGTGTGCTGTGGCTTCCATTAAGCGCCTAAGAGCCATTTGATGAAACGGCAAGGTTATGTCTTGATAGCATAGATCAACCGAGGAGCAACAGGAATTGTAATGTCCGTTGCTCTGCAAAGATTTCATAGAGGTCTATGTTGTTGAAAGAAACCTTGGTTCTAGGCAGCAAAAAGTGCGCGTGATTCAATTAACATATAGCTGATTCTTCCTTTACAGTTCTTCTTGCAGGAGTAAACATATGCTTTGCTATTTGAGGAAGTAGCATTAATGTACATATTTGGCGCACTTGACTGAAGGAGCAGGCGCACGTTGCATGTTACAAGCACTGCGAAAGGTTGATAATTACAGAAAAACAGCACGCAATACCAAATATTTGCAATAAAGGAATAATTACTCATTAGCATTCACTCTAGCACATGAACGCGGCTTCAAAGGAAAGCTTTAAAGCTTGCATGAAAATTTTATACCGCTTCACCGGACCAGGACGAATTGTTCTTAAACAACGACATCCCTGTAAAAGCTTAACAGCTTTCCTTTGCAGGCTATGGCTGCGCTCGGGTGCGTGTTAATGCGTAATTACTCTCTTACAAATCTACTACACCTTGGGGGATTCCCCTAAAGAAATGACTGTTTCGACAGAATACCTGGCTTCGAGAACGTGTAATGGAGCGCAGAGATCTCCTCTTCACTGTGACTCGTTTTCCACAGGTGTTTCAGTTGAGTGAAGCCTTCCATAGAAAGAAATGCCTCAGGGATGATGGGACACTGGTACGCGACCATGTAGCTGCGGAGAGAGAAACAACGATGGCGCACTAAACATCGCGGCTTTTGGCAGGAAGCGAAAGGAACTTTAATCTTTTAATTAGGGACTAGACTACCCCGTGACTGAAACCCGCACGTGCGCAGGTTTTTCTGCGTACACAATTTATACCAGAACGTTGACACTTCCGGAATAATGCACAAAAGTCGGGCGAGTCGGCGATTCATCTTTCAAACCTGGCACTTCCAAAACAACGAAGACGACGAGATAAAACAAGCATCCGGGGGGTACAATCGCTGGAGAACCGTCGGCGGCACATTTTTTGATTTCAGAGTTTTGCCGCTCTTTTAACAAATGCTGTAAAAAAGGCATATCGCCGGGCATTAGCCGTACGATTGAGTGGCTTCGGTAAATACACGGTTGAATAGAGAGTTAAGCCCCTTGTAGCGTGCGGTAACCTTAGCGGCATGCCTAAATGTGTTGTGTAATTGTGCCTGGGCACATGTTACTAGAAGACAAGCCGCAAATCGCGGCCATAGCACTTGGCGGTCGATAGCGTAGCAAGCCTTGAGACACCAACGATGTGATCGGCAGCATTCTATTTTGATCCCGTTCTGCTTTAACGCGGCTGTGGAAGTAGCTATGAGACACGAAGTCTCCCTCACCGAGACCGGACCATCTGCGTTAGACTGCTTTCGAGCTGTTGCTTCATGGCGTCCGGGTGACCGCCGTTGATGGTGACCAGTCTGTCCACCATGTGCGGGTAATGGTTGGCGAAGCACCACGACACCACAGCGCCCCAGTCGTGGCCCACAAGGCTGACCTTTTCCCTGCCTGGAGTGAAAGGCAAACATTACTTTGGCAACTCAACTCCAATTTTAATCCAAGCGTTCAAGCCTTAACCTGCGAGCTTTTTAATCTGCGGGTTGTACCAAGACCAACTGCCGACAGGAAGGGTTGAGTGCAGCGCCAACTATAATTAAGCTGTCAATGACAGTTTATTTCGAAGCAGACTATATAAAACAGCCCAAAGCGTCAAATGGAAATTTGAAGGTGAACTGTATTGTCATGGTAGTCGGCTCAAAGACATTTCTTACCGCTGCTAACATTTTTGCAGCCCCACAAACGCTGTGTTCATAGTAACGATGACTCCAAAGTACAACTTCCTGATTGCAACTATAATATAATCACGCAGAGCGGCACCTTAATAACATACACTAAGTGCTCGAATATTAGCGGAATGTCCTAGTTGTGTGCCGTTTATTTGTGCCATATGTACACAGAGTGTGAAAGGTAGCGAAAAGAAATATTTATATACAAGAACTAATGAGTGCGTACTTCAACATTGAACTCGTGTAACAAGGGTACTGGTTAGAAATATTGGGACTTTTTGGCTTCCTTACGGAAGCTGAAGCATCTATACATGTTTTCCTCCTGCGTTTTGTCAGAGTTCCTTTCCTCATGACATAAGATGTCATCAAGCTTTCAATATTATTGCATAATATAGAACTGGAAACTTCATGAATTAATTCGGGGTTAGTTGCTCAGAGGAGCCTCATGCCGCAATATCCTCTACTACTTTATTCTCTAGTCCAGCGTTTTCTGCGAGGCGCAGAAACTAAGCTGATTAGTTTTTATAATGACTTCTCCTGAAAGAAGAGAATTAAATATAGCATAGTTGAGACACTGTAAGCAGTGCAGTCACGATGTGGACATATGAGGACTCTCCAAAAATTCCAAAATGAATCATCTGAGATAGTGGAGATTTTGAAGCGAAAAGCTCTACTACGCCAGCTTTTCGAGCTATCAGCGGGGCCGAAAGTTTCACCTTAAATATAGCTAGAGGTCAAACCATGAGAATAACTGGTGGCAATCACGTTCGACACATGAAGTCAGCTGCAGCAGCGACACCAGCGGCTGTTGCACCAACTGCCTCGACTTGAGGTACCTCTGACCTTTGACTGATCACTTTTGACCTGTGATCATTGACCTTGACATTTGACCGGGAGGTAAAGCAGGAAAGCGTCTGCCGGCATCGCACGCGCAGGTCATGAAAGTGGGTACTGCATAAAACGCCGGTACATTTGATGCGTTCAGCGGAACGCTAGGTGTAATCGATGCGACGCCTGCCGTGGAGATCGACACTCGAACCGTGCCTGTAAGGGAAGGGAAATGAAGTGAAACTAGGTTTTAAGGAAAGGAAATGACGCCTGTCTCACATATATCGGTGGACACCCAAACTGCACCGTAAGGGAAGTGAAATGAAAGTTGGTGTTAAGAAAAGGAAATTACGCCTGTCTCTCATATCTCGGTGGACGCCCCAACCGCGCCGTAAGCGAAAAAAAATGAAAGATTGACACCGCCAGTCGCTTTACCACAAAACATGGCCAGGGAGATGCAGCTTTTCGCTTTCGACCAGGGTTAACTAGAGCTAAACCACCAGCAATTTTTTTCTTCCAAAATAATAATATGTGAAATATTTACCTCACTTTTGCGCTTTTATTTTATTCTTTCCTCTTACTTCTTTTTTCAAATCTCCTCTTTTAGCCATATTAAATCCCCTCCCCCGTTAACTCCTACAGATGCTCCAGTCTGATCTGGCATTACGTTCTCAGGCGAAAGCATTATACGTTTTGTTACGTGCGGAGATTTTTCTTATGAGTGGGATGTGGTCAGGTGCCCGCTCTGCAGCGTGTTCGTAAATAAATGGGTTGACCCAGTGAAGTGATAGAGGCACGGCATGTAGATGTGTCAGTACGGCGTACTGTTTAGTGCACTTATGATGACCATAGAATGGTAAGGTCTAGAATTAGCTTAGACTTGAAGAGGGAACGGAAGAAGCTAGCGAAGAAGAAGACCATTAACGAGTTAGCCGTAAGAGGGAAAGCACAGGAGTTTAGGATAGCGCTGCAAAACAGATATTCGGCTTTAACTGAGGAAGATGATCTTGATGTTCATTCAATGCACGATAACCTGACATCAATAATTACGGAGTGCGCAGTAGAAGTAGGCGGTAGGACAGTTCGAAAAGATACCGGGAAGCTATCTCAGGTGACGAAAGATCTGATTAAGAAGCGCCAAAACATGAAGGCATCTAACACTACCGATAGAATAGAACTAACGGAGCTATCAAAGTTAATAAATAAGCGCAAGGTAGCCAACATAAGGAAGTTTAATATGGAGAGAATCGAGCATGCTATAAAGAACGGAGGTAGCCTAAAAACAGTGAAGAGGAAACTAGGCATAGGTAAAAACCAGATGTATGCATTAAGAGACAAGCAGGGCAATGTCATTGGCAATATGGATAAGATAGTTAACGTAGCCGAAGAGTTCTACACAGACCTGTACAGTAGCCAATGTAATCAGAGCGCTAATGAGAAAGACAGCAGTGCACAGCAATGCGTCATCCTTCCAGTAACGAAAGATGAAGTAAAGAAAGCCTTAGAAGCAATGAAAAGGGGAAAAGCAGCTGGGGAGGATCAGGTAACAGCAGATCTGTTGAAGGATGGAGGGGACATCGTGCTAGAAAAACTAGCCACCCTGTATACGCAATGCCTTATGACCTCAACTGTACCAGAAGCTTGGAAGAATGCAAACATTATCTTAATTCATAAGAAGGGAGACGCCAAGGACTTGAAAAATTACAGGCCGATCAGCTTACTATCCGTTGCCTACAAAGTATTTACTAAGGTAATCGCTAATAGAGTCAGGGCAACGTTAGACTTTAATCAACCAAATTATCAGGCAGGCTTTCGTAAAGGATATTCCACAATAGATCATATTCACACTATCAATCAGGTGATAGAGAAATGCGCAGAATATAACCAACCTCTATATATAGCTTTCATTGATTACGAGAAAGCATTCGACTCAGTGGAAACCTCAGCAGTCATAGAGGCATTGCGTAATCAGGGGGTAGAAGAGCCTTATGTCAAAATACTGGAAGATATATATAGCAACTGCACAGCTACTATAGTCCTCCATAAAGTGAGCAATAAAATTCCAATAAGGAAGGGCGTCAGGCAAGGAGACACGATCTCGCCAATGCTGTTCACCGCATGTTTGCAGGAGGTATTTCGAAGCCTGAATTGGGAACAGTTGGGAATAAGAATAAACAGAGAATACCTAAATAATCTGCGATTTGCTGATGACATTGCCTTGCTGAGTCACTCAGCAGGTGAACTGCAAATCATGATCAACGAGTTAGTTAGGCAGAACAGATCGATGGGTCTAAAAATTAACATGCAGAAAACCAAGGTAATGTTCAACAGCCTAGCAAGGGAACAACAGTTCACAATTGGCAGCGAGAGCCTAGAAATTGTGCCGGAATACGTCTACTTAGGGCAGGTAGTGACAGCTGATCCAGATCATGAGAGGGAGATAACTAGAAGGATAAGAATGGGCTGGAGCGCATATGGCAAATTCTCGCAGATCATGAGTGGCAGTTTACCAATTTCCCTCAAGAGGAAAGTGTACAACAGCATAATCTTACCAGTACTCACCTACGGGGCAGAAACGTGGAGGCTAACGAAAAGAGTTCAGCTTAGGTTAAGGACAACGCAGCGAGCCATGGAAAGAAAAATGATAGGTGTAACGTTAAGAGATCGGAAGCGGGCAGAGTGGGTGAGGGAACAAACACGGGTTAATGACATCCTAGTCGAAATCAAGAGAAAGAAATGGGCTTGGGCAGGGCATGTAATGCGAAGGCAAGATAACCGCTGGTCCTTAAGGGTAACAGAGTGGGTTCCAAGAGAAAGTAAGCGTAGCAGGGGGCGGCAGAAGGTTAGGTGGGCGGATGAGATTAAGAAGTTTGCAGGCAAAGGGTGGATGCAGCTGGCAAAGGATAGGGTTAATTGGAGAGACATGGGAGAGGCCTTTGCCCTGCAGTGGGTTTATTAAGGCTGATGATGATGATGATGATGATGATGATGATGATGATGATGATGATGATGATGATTTTTATTTGTGCACTTGTATGTCTGGGAATCATCAGCAGCCAGACTATGCCCACTGTAGAACAAAGCCCTCTCCCATGTCTCTCCAATTAACCCGTGTGCCTTGTCACCTGTCTGCCGTGTGCCAGCTGTGGCCAACGTATCCCTGCATACTTAATCTCGTTCGCCCACCTAACTTTCTGCCACCCTGTGCTACGCTTGCTTTCTCTTAGCATCCGGTCACTCATCCTTAACAACCATCGATTATCTTGATTTCGCATTACATGCCCTGCCCAAGCCCATTTCTTCTTTTGATTTCGGCTAGGTTGTCGACTCTGCCGTTTTCCAGCCTCTTAATGCTCACCTGTCATTGTCCTTTCAATAGCTGGCTGGGTTGCCCTCAATTTAAGTTTCCCTTTTCGTTTACCTTTATGTTTCAGCCCCATAGGTGAGTACTGGTAACATGCAGCTATTAAACACTTTGCTTTTGAAGGATATTGGTAAACTGCCATTCATAATCTCACAAAACCGGCCAAATGCGCTTCACCGCATTCTTATCATTCTAGTTATTTTCTTCCCATGATCTGGATCTGCGGTCACTACCTGTCCTAAGTAACGTACTCCTTTACCACTTCCAGCGCCTCTCTATCAATTGTTAATTGGTGTTCCCTTTCGAGACTGTTGAACATTACTTTGGTTTTTTGTTTTTCTGTATATTAATTCTTAAACCCACCGTTCTGCTTAGCGTGTTTAACTCATTGTTCGTGCTTTTCGGTTCATCTCCTGAGTTACTTAGCAAGGCAATGTCATCATCTAATAGCAGACAACTCAAGTATTTAACTCCTGTCGCCAACTGTAACCATCCAGGCCTCTGAATACCTCCTGTAAGCAGGCGGTGAATAGCACTGGCGAGATCATGTGTCTCTTTCTGGCACCCTTCCTTACTGGAAATTTATTGCGTATTTTATCGAAGATTATGTTGGTTGTACAGCCGTTATAGATATCTTCCAGTACTTTCACATAAGTCTTATTTACAACCTGACTGCCGTAGCTCAACAAAGTGACGGCGTTACTCACAGTAGCGCAAGCCTGTATTTTTGATGTTGCTAAGTGCCACAAATCTTCCATCGCTTACCTGTCTTTTTTGATTATCAAAGTCTAGTCTGTGTAGGCGAGTGTATCTGTGAGGCAGTTTATATATGAGGGTTATTGCTGCTTGTATTGTGTGTGTGTCCTCTGCGTGCCACCCCATGAGACGGCTCTCCGCTCTGAATTATCCCTTGTTTTACTTGCTGTAGGATCTTCTTTTTCAAATATTTAGCGTATTTTACTTAGTAAAGGTTATCTGGAACTCCGCAAGCAGTTGCCTTTGCCTCACCAAGCGACTTCAGAAGGCCTTTTATGTCTTCGATGAGGTACGATACTTGGTAGGCTTCAATGCTGTGGGGCTTTGATGACTGTCCGTATCCTCGCATGTCGGGTGTAATTACCCTGGAAAAAAGGGAATGTCCTCAGTGCATGCCAAAATCATATTTAGATTACTGTCTATCTGACACAAAAGTTCTTAGGTAATTTTAGTTTTAAAAAATCACTTTTCTGTAAGATTAACCTATTCTAAGCGTTTTTTGTACGCTGCGAAAGTCAAATTAAGTTGTCTCTCTAAACATGTGTGTAGAGGCCCGTGTGTATTTTGCGATGTCAGTGCACGTTAAAAAACCCCAGGTGGTCGAACTTTCCGGAGCCCTTCACTACGGCGTCTCTCATAGCAAACCATAAACTAAACGAAACGCTTTCATGAACACTACGAACATGGCACGATAAACGGCGAGAAATCCCCATTAGTTACGGAGAAGCTAACCGCGTGCAATGGTGGCGAACCGAAAATGGTAAGGCTGAGAGTCTGCGCCTTTAATTAAATAGCACTAATCTGGAAACGTACAAAACGAAAATTCGCACTAATTTTTGTGTCATGATACTGAAATTTTAAAAAATTATGGATGACCATTGCTGCGCATTTTCAACTCTCTTGTTTTTATGCCCTTCCCTTCCCTTGGTCCCAGAAATGGAGGCTATAAAATCTGCCATTTTCACAAGATTTGCACCCCTTGAGTAGTGGCTACTGGTTGAAAGCAAACACTCGTGTGGGACGCAGGCGCGATTTGGTTCCACGAGGATCCAGCAACGCTTACGAAGTGGCAAGTGTGTGCTTGACAGCTGCCGCCATCGGTCGCATGCGCCTGTCACTAATGTGAACTGGGCATGCGCAGCAGGAGCAAACTATATTTGTTTTCAGCCAGTGCAGGTGAAGGCGAAGAGGCGCGGATGCGCAGAGAGGCCTTGTGGAAAAGGCTGAATCCGTTAACTGGCTATTCATTTAAATTGGAAGGCAGCGCAGTTACCAGAAGTTTTTCTTGAGCTCAACAATCTGTTTGTGCCACGTGTACCAGGAGTCGGGGAAGCCGTGCAGAAGAAGCACCAGGGGCATGTCCCTCTCACCGGCAGAGACATAATGCAGCGTCACACCGTCCTTCAAAGGGAAATGAGAGAAAAAAGAGCTTTAGTGAGAGCTGCACACTGTCGAAAAGCTTTTAGGAATATCCAATTAAAAACTTGCTACAAAAAAAAATGTTTTTGACGAAAGGAAATAGCGCAGTATATGTCTCACATCTATTTGGAGTCAGTTTCCGAAATTTGGATCTTTTGTCAAAAATTCAGAAATTTGGATCTTTTTGTCAACAATTCAGATTGCGTCAAATTAAGCTGCAACCCGTTAGTAGAAGAATACGACGCTAGAGAAAGCCTGCAAGCCTAGCTGTTTCTTATAACCAGATTGCGCAACGAGTACTAACTGCTGTTCGACTCAGCAAACGTTCAGCTTTTCTTCTGGCGCTCAACTGAGCTGTAGTTAACGTAGCTAACATGCAACGATTGGTGAAAGTCAGACAATAAAAGATCACGTCATATACACACTTATTAGCTATAAGCATTTGTAACAGGAATTACTTTAGCGGCAGTGGCAAACTGATGCCTCTACTAGTCAGGACAGCAATCTTTCATGCGATTTCAGAACATATGGGAACGGGAAGTGTCGTCGAAGCGGCCGATACGTCGGGAACCATTGGCCACCATGCCATCTTTTAAGTTGATCGGTTCAACTGAGACCGCTGAGCTCAGTAGAATTGGTCTAGTTGGATGTTAACACTAATAAATGCAAGATCAAGTCAACCGCCGTTCATAACTCAGAGGTAGCAAAAATATCGTTAGTAAGAAATGTGTGTATCTGATAACATCTACAAACATGTTTAAAAAAAAGAAAGTGTTTAGAAGTGGCTTTTTAAGAACTCCGTTGGGACAAAGCTATCGCTTCCGTCCGAAAAACGTCTACCAGGTGGAACATTGCAGGGTACGGGCAATTTCGCGCAATGGAAGCTCTCCTGTGGCGCCCTTTTCGCTTTATTTACCCTCCAAGTACCGTAAAGGCTGGCTGAAACGAAAAAGAACTGTCCACAGCAGCTCTTTTTATCTTAATTCTTTCGTTTTGCCAGAATATGTAGTGCTGCTGCCTACTTTAGTATGTCTCCGCTGTTCTAACACCCTGTAATATTATCGTCATCATCATCACCATCATCAGCCTGACTACATCCGCTGCAGGGCAATGGCCTCTCCCATGTCTCTCCAATTAACCCTGCCTTTTGCCAGTTGCGCCCACCCTATGCCTGCAAAGTTCTTAATGTCATCCGCCCACCCAACCTTCTGCCGCCCCTGCTACCTCAAGCGACATCATTCTTCTCTTATCAGAAGAATGCAGTCGAGGAGCGGCAACGACACGGCGCCTGCACTCTTCAGGGCAGCATCAATACACAGACTGGAAAAGTTTGCACTCCTTTTGATAACATCGATGATTTGTGTCAGGACCACTTTGTGGGCTCGAGGGCTAGCCGCTTAGAAGACATTCTCCCTCTTTTTCACGCGGCATGTGAATGCCACTTAAAGAGCTATGCCCACTTAGTGTTCCAGCTCAGAGGTGCCCTCTTCACTTCCGGCAAGAACAACCCATGGCGGACGGCTGCAGAAAACTTACTTCGAGAGTGACAAACTCGTGACGTCCAAGAGCTGGGTCTCTGAGGCACTCGGGTTCGTGGAGGCGCTCCCGGACCTCAAGCACGGAGCGTCCCTTGAGGCACACCGCAACTCCTATCCGGATGCACATCCACAGCAGGTCGCAAGCTCCGAAGAGCAGGAAAATCACCCGGCCGCAGGCAGGCCGAAGAACGCAGAGCACAGTCGTCGCCATGAGCCAGGCCCTCAGCATGCTCCACAGCATGCCGACCCCTGGGAGCCCTTTCAAGCTTGAGTCAGGCGTCCTTGCTTTGAAGAGAAGTAGACAGGATGCTCGATACACTTGCTTGAACCGTAGTCCGGCCCTGGAATACGCTAATAATGATAGCATCGGGCAGTTTACAACAGTTGAAATGAGTAGCATTGTACTTATGGACCTCCTTCACCCCGCGACGTCACGAAGATGCGGTGGCGCTCATGTTAGCAGCGACTTTCGCATGGTAGGCAAAACAGGTTCCGCTTTCCCGTGCCTACCGCAGCTTCCGCAGTTACCGGCGGCTGCTTCAAGCCTGTGCACTGCAGAAGCAGCATATATTGACCAGCTGCATCACTGCTAGATCCGCGTAGTAGCATAAAAAATATTAAATTAGCCTCGATAGGTTTCTCGCGCATAAATGCCGCATTCGGAAACTGGCTAACAGGCATTGGGCCACGGTAGTAAAGCGCGAAGTCTGGGATTCGATAGGCACTGCCACTCAACGCACTTAATAGCATGCAAGTTACTGCGTTCATTCACCTGAACTTCAGGATAGTAGGCTGATAATTGCTCAAGGAAAAAAAGACATATGTAGCGGCACACGTATATACTTATCACCTTGAGCCGGAGTGCACGGGGCGCCGACAGGTTCACTCGCCCCCAAGGAATGCGTTTTTTTGTTAATAGCACACCATGTTTAAATGACGCGTTTTGTGACATTTAATATTTACTTGAAACTGTTTCTTGATATGACGACGTAATTATTTCATTCGACTAGAAAGAAGTCTGGTAAGTTGTGTCAATCTTGCGCGGTCGCGTTGGTCTGCTTAGTATAGCGTACCTTAAGTGTGCTAAACGCCATATGCTTTTTCATTGCATCATGCATGTGTCATGTTTCATGAGGTAGTACATGATCGCGAAGCTTGTTTGGAAAGAAGCAGCCGCAGGCGTACTACTAACAGACACGTGGCGAGATTCAGAGGGGACGCGGCAATGAAAGTGTTTTCGTTATTCATGCATGCGATATGTAACTAAACATGGTGCAAATATGAAATTCCTGCTCTAGTTTCAGTCATTCCTTTTATTTATAGCTATACCTGGTGGAGTTCTGGGTAATTATAATTAACACCGTCGTCAAGTCCCCCCAAGCTAGGTCTCAAATAATTGAGTAGATAGTGCGCAGTTTTTTATGCCAGCATGTGCATAAAGCGCTGTTCTGTATGATGACGCGATTAGTTCTTTTTCTATATGATCAGTACTTATGCATGCATAGTTACATGCAAACATTTCTTACAAAAAATAACTAACACAATACTGCACGTGTAGGGAAAAAAATCGAGAGATTTATTACGCTCCTCAACGTCTCACGAATAGTTTGCGACAAATGGAATCATTTGATTTTCATGCGAATTACGAAGGTGAGTGATCCAGTCGCAGAAAATGTGAGAGGTCACAAAACGAACCTTAAAGTTTATTCCCTCGTTTATGGCATCTTCGCTTTCGCTTTGGTCAAAGAAATGCGGCACTGAAATCAAAGAAATTACCTCACAATTTTTGATGACCACAATTATAAAAAGCGTAATTTATAAATTTGTACTCAATATTTTGCTATAATTTTTCGTCACGAAACTAGACTTCAGGGCTAGGAAAGAAAATAATTCTAGAAATCAAAAATTTTCATCAAATCGACCAGCTTAACAAGAGGACAAGTCGGCCTGGCTGGTTCGTGGTCATGCGGCTAAAAATAGCGCTAAGCGAGACAGGAGATCGGGGACACGACGCTGTCCCCACTTTTCGCGCAACGCGACATGTACGTATGTCAGCAGACGATGAGCGCATGTCTGCTCCGACGAAACAACGCCAGCACTTCCCCTCACTACTGTCCCGAAGTAAAATCATTCCGGCTAGTGCAGAGTGTCAAAGCTTGTTTTATTCAATGCCTAGCGCATAAATAAACGGTAGGAACGCTTTCTACATGTTTACTACTAACCATATATACAATGCACAGTGGCAAACTATTTCTCTTTATAGGCGGCACGTGGACAACGCGAGCTCGTGTACTTCAACAAATTACTAAGTTGGAAGCATCGACCATTGCTATGATTCGCAGAAACTGGAAACGCGCCTACAAGCCTTGAAAACCCGCGCACAACACCTATCCGCGACGCCACTCCCCGACCTTTTGCCTACCACGAGCTCGCTAGCGACTGCAGCGCCACCTCGTTTGTTTACAAACATGCAGGAGGTCCCTAATCTTACAGGCACAATACGGCGCCTCTAAAAGACCAAGACAAAGCCGCGTAGCGCCTGCACTAAACAGCAGATCTCCAATGGGAAACAGATCCACTCCTTGAAGCTGGTTGTTGGGATAATGTTATATTTTAGGGCCAATCTGGAAGACAGTTGCACGAAGAGAGGGGGTAGGGTGGAGCGCCCCCAAATGCTCCCCAGCATATCACACCAACGTCTTCCCCCCCCGAGCTGGCTTTCCCTCTATTAAAAAATAGAGAAACACTTGTCTTTGCATAACGACTGCTTCTTCCCACCTGACTTTTGAGTTTCGCGCCCCGTTCCAAGAACACGCTCTTTAATGTGCCTCAAGATAATAAGCTTGCCTTCTTTGATTTTTCGGTCGAGCTTTGGCAGAGCTAGGGCAGTCTTTTGAGGGTCGGCAAACCAAATATTGTCTGTGGTCTGAATACTAAAGATTGAAATTAGTTTACATTTCCAATGGGTGCCCTTTCACATAGGAGTCAACGGTAATGAGGTGGCAGACAATCTCGCCCATAAAGCTCTCTCAAGGATTCCATCAAAAAAGTACCTCAAGATGGAAAAAGTCTCTGCAGGAAAACGTTGCTCGATCACTTCAGTACTCTGGGGAGTGCGTCCCACAAGCCATGTGTGACCAAGAAACGGGGAAGATCTCAGGTGACCCTTCTACATCGAATTCGCACGGCCTCTGCTCGCATTCCTGCATGGATGCATAAGACGGGCATAGCATCGTCCCCGCTCTGCTCTTTATGTGGTGTGTGCGGGGATATCGAACATTATATTAAGTACTGCCCAGAGTACAACGCGGAAAGGCATGTGATGTTCGCTTCCTTCAAGAAGACAGGAACCCGTCACAGCACAGTTCTGGACATTGTCTACCCGAGTGGAAACCAGACATGCAGAAGGGAGGCTGCACGCCTTCTTTTAACATTTCTGCAGGACATGGATCTTGTTTCTAAATGGTGACAGCAGGAACGGACTATGGCCTACTGTGATTGAATGTGTGCGTAGATGGTGTCTTCCGGAGTGGACTACGTTATACTGTGAGTGAACGTGTGTATGGATTGTAGCACTACAATGGCCTATGTTCTACTGTGACTGAATATGTGCATAGATGGTGACTTCTGGAGTGGACTGTGAGGTGGACTGTGTGGATTGATTGTGTGCATAGATGGTGACTGTGGGAGAGAATGTGTGCTATTACAAGAGACTGTGCGCATAGCGGGGTAGATGCGACAGGCTTTAGGACATTGTTAATGTAGAAGGGACGCTACGGTGGAGCAGTTGCCGGAAGATAAAGCAAGGCTAGCCCCACCTGTAGCATTTAACACCTCGACTAAACTCAACTGAAATTAGTTTAGAAACTTCTCCATCCTCAGGTCTGCTCCAATACTTCGTTATACATTCGCAATAATAGGACAGGTCGCAAAGTGTCGCGAACAGGCACTCGTTGTTAATGGCAGCAATATCCAGACGCATAATCTCTTTGGTCAAGAAACAGTAGTGAACAAAAAGATAAATTCCAGTTTTTCGAACTCGACACTTTTTAACATGTTTAATCTTGCACACAAGGTTGTTGGGACGACAGTGTAATTCTCTTTATACAATAGCAACCAACATTTATCAGCATATTCATCATCATCAGCAACATCAGCCTGACTACGCCCGCTTCAGGGCAAAGGCCTCTCCCATGTCTCTCCAATTAACCCTGTCCTTTGCCAGCTGCGCCCACCCTATCCCTGCAAACTTCTTAATCTGATCCACTCACCTAACCTTCTGCCGTCCCCTGCTACACTTGCCTCCATTTGGAATCCTCTCCGTGACCCTTAAGGACCAGCGGTTATCTTGCCTTCGCAGTACATGCCCTGCCCGAGCCCACTTCTTCCTCTGATTTCGACTTGTAGGTCACTAACCCGCTTTTTTTCCCTTACCCACTCTGCCCGCTTCCGGTCTCTTAACGTTACACCTATAATTTCTTTTTTCACAGCTCGCTGCGTTGTCCGTGATTACATTAGGCAGCAATTTATACCCACAGAAAATCTATTGAAGAGCTGCTTTCTGCGCTGCGTGAAAGTATCTGCTGTATTATGTTTTTTTCTTATGTACTGAGGCAACAATATCAAGAATGCCTTTTCGCAATAACCTAATGGGTCAGTGCTTCATACACAAACCTTTTTCGTCGATCGCTACTTGACACCGCCGAACCTGGGAGTTCAGGAACATGTCAGGGAGCGTCTATAATCTGTTTTCCCACTTTTCCAGCAGCTGATCGACTTCCTGCGCGACGCTTTTGGCGTTTTTGTCTCTCAGACAAGGCGCGATGCTTACTCAAAGATTTTCAATTGAAATAAGTGCAGCAGACCGGTCGTTTCTGTAGTTGTTGCCTCAGAAGCGATGGCACATACCCACGGTGGTGGATTGGCCAAGGTTTTGTGCAGAACTAAATTGGAGAAAAAGTCATCCAGGCTAATCTCAAGCGGCTCATAAGTTAAAATTGAGGAATCTGGGAAAAAGAAAGGTGTGGTGAGGTGAAAGAGGTGAAGAATAATATAAATTGATTAAAAGCTAATAATAATAAATAAATAAAATTTGAGAGAGAAGTTAAGGAAAAGATTTAACACAAAAATTTTTCGGTCTCGATATGCATAGTAGTTGCGAACCCGCTCCACGTTCCATCCTGTCTGTTTCTTCATCGCTTGTTCGCGCAGTTACAAGGTGCATACAAGTTGTCAACCCGCTCCGCGCTCCGTCCTGGCTGTTTCTTTCACAGACTCGCCACTCCGTGAGGTCCGTCGTCCTCTTTTTCACCCAGTTTTTCACAAGCGTAGAAGAGGGCTTCGGGTCGTAGTTCTGTTGAAACACGCATCCAAATCCTAGATTTTTCGGTGCCTTTGAAAGCACAACCTATTCAAGAATGCCGTAAAAAACTCCTTTGCTTATGGTACCTTGAATATTCAGTCAAGGAGACAAACTCCAGGAGCAGAGAATCAGCCCCACGCTGTTAGGTTCCCGCAGGTGTGATTTAACTTGAGAGGCTGATAACGAGGTCTATGCACACAGCATTAGGGGCGATGTATCCAACGAATCCCATCTTTCCCGCACGAGAAGAACTTTGAATCTTCGAATGAAATCGCACATTTCCCCACGTCAGTTATCCACACTTGGCGTTGTTTACGTACACCATCCTGGAAACCTAATTGTTTTCACAGATATGCGGGTTTTGAGCTGGGCTTTTAAGCTCAGCACATTGCATATGAGGTCTCGCTGTCGATGAAGCCACTAAAGAGCCCAATCTTACAACGGCCCAATCTTTGAAAATGTCGCTAACAGACAGTTCAGAGTCTTTTTAGGCTCGCGCGGACAATGTCAGTCTATAGACAAGTTGGTTGGTCGTTCTGGCGTGCCTCCTGAAAAGGACGATAAATCAAACCTCAACTGAACCTGTATCTCTTCAGAACTTGTGAAGGCGTGCATTTCGCTGCTCTGAAATTCAGCGGAAGCTGACGGTGTTTCATCCTAGAGTTGTGGCCACGGATATTTGCCATTTGAGCAGTGCTTCTAAAAATATGCAGCAATGCAAATAATTGCAGAACATATCACTTGAAAACGACAGCCGGTTAACATAAAAACAGTTAGCAGTGCCCATGAAAGGGCAAAAATGAAAAGCGAACGGAAGGCAAAAAGGCACTCTCCCAGCAACTCGAGGCGGAAGAAGAGGGAATTATTGCATCATAATACGCTCATAAATTTAAAAGAGATATTTTATATCAATTATATTTTTAATTTTTACATAAAAATTGAAAATGTTTTATCTTTTTGTTCACCACTACGCAGCAAGGCTGTCTCATATTTAACGCATGCTTTACATGAATAAATGTATACAGTCTGCACTTTGCAGGCACTTTTCGTGCCGTCGTGTTCTCTGACTGCTTGATTGCCTGCAGTTGGTTTTCCCCAACCTCTCAAACGTAAAGTGCTCTAAGTACACTGCAGGCTGCAAAAAAAATGACTTTCATTTGCTTTTTTGGGGCAGGACGCATCCACACCATAGTCTAACTACGAGCCGCATGCCATCTCGCGAGCGATGTTAACGCTTACAGTGCCAGAAGAACGGAACACATAGAAAGTATAATTGGAGTAAAACATAAATAATGCGAGCTGATCCCGCGCAAATGCGTCCGTTATAGCGGATGCTAAAGCAGACACGCGCGAATGAAGAGCGACGTGCAAAAAAGGACATTCGCTCATCCAGCTTGTCTCTTCACCAACTTTTTCTCTTTTCCACGCGCCTCTGGAGGCAGGCATCTGGGATACCACAGCTTGCTTTTGTCTACGTGTATGCGTCCGGCTCTTTAAGCGCGATAGCGTTAAAGGCCCCGTTCATCAGAAAATCAGGTGCCGGCGTTGTCGGTGTCGTAGCTGTGAGCGGAAAACCATGGCCATGGTTTTGGCAGGTGGTCCCCAGAGAGCAACGCACGAGGCAGGTCGGCCACCTAGGTCACGTGACCTAGCGATGTCGTCATAACCTGCCCCCCGGATGGTGAGCTAACTGCCCACCGGGGCAGGTGGCAGTTAAATTAATGGTTGGTCGCTCCAGAAGAGCAACCTGGGTCGCACGAGGCCAACCATCGGCAGCAACTGCATGCCATCGCACGGCAGAGACGCATCGCTTAACCGCTGCACCACTGCGCCAGGAGGGGTATGAGGACTCCCAGGTATCTATGAATGTAAAGTAGAGAATGATCGTCTGCATATATGGGAACTAACCAGTTATGCTATTAAGGTGGAGCTTAAGTGGCCTGTCCAATTTTTTTTATTGCTCTTTGCTTCCCGCTACCATGGTATGCGTGCAAGACGTTTACCTGCACTGGATGAGGTTCGGAAACGCTCGAGCTGCTTTCTGACGAGGTGGTGCGCATGCGTTGGCGGTAACAGATGAAAAAATTAAAGAGGTGAACAATATATACACAGGACAGAATTACTACCCATACTAAGCAGACACATAAATGGATCAGAGTGAGAAATAAAATGTAACCTCTTAGTGCCCTAGCAGTAGGGTTTCCACTCTGCCAAAAAACCGCTGTCTGTTTGTCTGGTCCCTCCGAAGAGCTGAGTGCCAACCATCTGGGTAGCAGGCGCACCACCTAGGTTACGTGACCTCATGACGTCATTGCAACCTGCCCACAGGATTGTAAGAAAATGCGCCCTGTGGAAGGTGGCAGTTAAATGAATGATTAGTCGCTAGTAGTTGCTCGGGAAGCGCAACCTGGGTCGCACAAGGGCCACAGCTGGGAGCACCTGCCATCGCAGGGCAGTGGCACATCCCTTACCGCTGTACCGTTGCGCCATGAGGGGTAAGAGGAGGACTCTCAGGGATCTCTGAATGTAGAGAATGACCAATTCAACTATAGCACAAGTCAGAAATGATGCAATATCGCGCAAACTTATATCATATATGATATATTAACGACGGTAAGCCAGTTCAAATACCGCGAAACCATAGAAAAGTGAAACTTTGCTAGCACACGAAAATTCGTTATTAGGCTCAAGGTAAATCACTTGTGATTTTTTTAGGGCGAGGGGTGCCAAGACGGAGGCGCTAGGATCAAAAGCGAGAACAACTAGCAGACAACGCGACATCGTTCGTCATTCACCTGGGAACCAGAATGATGAATCAATTAAATACAATTCGTTGCTGCGGCTCAGCGAAATCATGGGCGCCATCGTAAAGATTGCGGAGATTTTGTCGCAAGCGAGCGTGAAGGGGCTTTGATATGAATTTTCCCCGGCTCACAAGGCACACATTGGCTCTATTCCGTCCACCGTAAAGGCCTCGTCGACGCACAGGCTTTGTTTATTTGCCGTGTCCAAACCTGTTCATTGGTCCTTAATAATGTCTCCAGAGAGATATCGAGCACCTGCGTGGACCCCTGAAGACGGCAGTTTTCACACGTTTTTAGTATATTACAGAGGACTTGCTAGCGACCGCACAGGAATCAACTTTCCGTAGATGAAATCAGTTCGTAGTCCTGCACGTTTCTCGCTACGACCGTACACACCTGCAGTCACATCATTCGTTAAGGAGTACACAAAGCAAATTTTCAGTTGTGTTTTTTTACCGATGCTTGAGGTGTTAATGTACACACATGAATCACCAAGAAGTATTCGCCTATAACCGCTGAATAGGTTATAACAGGATTTCTTCGCTAGCTTGCTTCCATTTCAGCAGCCAGGCGACGGCTATGACGGCAAAGGCCGGTATTGGTCACTTGAGGCATGAAGGAAACTGCGATATAAACACTGCTTCATCGTTTTTATTTGCTACAACGCTAACGCCAGCCTGTGTCAACAGCCGAAATCACGAGTGAAGAAGCAGCGACTATACTGCCGTAGACATCTCTCGGGCTGCTGAAATTTCAAACGGCGAAAGAAGAAATTTAATTATAAATTATTTAGCTGTCGCAAGCGAATACGTGCACGTGATGATTGGTGTGCAGTAATGCCTTCAGCGCGATTACATATGAGAAAACATAGAACTGAAATCTGGTGTCGATACTCGTTTAAAATATTTTTTTTTCTTGAGAAAGCCAAGTACAACAGACCTGATGACACTTGTACATACGTAGCCCGTCCCTATCACGAAATGCTGAGGTCTTCCGATATCGTCTGGATTCGAACCTAGTACCTCCCGCAGACTGATGCTTAGCAATTAGGCTACTAATGCAGACGCTTTTGTGTTTCAGGGAACAGACGGCTGGCATTTCAAAGTCATGTGGCAGGTCAGTTGCGATCTCTTAGCGCGTTATTGTGTTACTGATAACGGGATTGTGATTTCGGCGACTTTTTTGTACGTTTTTGACTGATTGTCCTTGTTCCTAAAACGCTCGGACGCAGACGAAAGGCTTTTCCCTCTTTGTACCTGACATTCGATCAGTTTCCAACGTTTAAACCTAATCATGTATGCTTTTTAGGAATGAGCAGCACTTCTGTTTTCAAGAATGAATCGGGAATAGCTCTTGAATGCTAAACCACAGTAGTCAAGCATTTTTAAGAACAAAATGCTCGTTGTGTACGCACTGAGATTTCAGTACATGTTTGAGAACCAAACAGATATCCCAAATGAATTCAGGGCCGCATTTAGGAATTACGTTTTTCATTAGCTATAAGCCACCAGTTCGCATAAATGTTTATTGTTCATAAATGGAGTCCTAAACGTCCAGCGTCTACAGGCAACATCTAGCGACCTGAGTGATGTGAACCGACACCATATATAGTGGTGGTGCTGTCTCCATTCTTAATTCCCTCTCATCTGATTCATTCAGTAGTTGATTTGATATAAATATTACTTGTGCACATTTGTGATATGATAATCTGCCCTCTTTTTTAGCATGCCTGAACAGACAAGATAACTCCCTAATTCATGTAAACTTGACCCATACTTCACCCATACTAATTTTAAATACTCCGCACTGGCTGAGATGATGGCTTATTGATAGTAACTTCACTCATGAGAGCATGGAATCCAGGATTTTACCAGAATACACGATGGAGTTCTCACCTTCGCACCGTCGGTTGGGTGTCCGCTAGGCGTCGTCAGTATCCAGCGCTTGCGAATGCGGCGCACACAGCAAAAGCACTCGCCCTCCGGAAAACACTCAAAACAACATCAGTCCCCCGCGGCTAGTTGTCGGTACGGGCTACGTGAAGCTATTCGCTGGCCTTCAAGCGCACTCATTTGTCTCGCTGGCCAAACGGGAACGCCATGCAGGCAACACTTAAATGCTGTCAGCGCAGCACTTGTCGCACAGCTCGACGTTCACAATACGGGGCCCGATGGGCCCGATTCCGTCCGCTAACAGGGACAGAAAGTTCGCGCAGGGCACGCAGATGTCTCCCTCCGTGCCGCACAACGAATTCGTCGCAGGCCGGCTCGTGCCGTCTGTACAATTTCCTGCAATCTCATTCAGCGCACCTGGATGCCCCGAAGCGCGTGCTGGAGCTGTGGCGACGAGTTCAAAGCACCTTTAGCACGGGACGACTGCTTTTAGTTTCCTATATTTGTGTTTTTGCGGTCTCATTAGTTGCGCCTGTTGAAATATCGCGAGTGCACGGCAGTCGTGCCGCATGGATAGAAAATAGACGCCCGCTTCCGTCAGGGAAGGAAAATGAACTGGAAAGCGAGCTTATTCTCTTGACTTTAATGTTGGCAAGCAGTGCAAACCCTATTAAAGAATGTGTATAAGTTTGAATGTGTCAGAAAAAGGGGTTATGGCACATTTGGTTGGGTTTATAAGTTCAACCCACCAAAGCGACTCGCGATATGAGGGACGCCGTTGAGGAGGACTCCGGATAAGTTCGTCCACCTGAAGTCCCTTAGCATAGAGTGACATCGCACCGTACACGAAAGTTGCAGGCTCGATCCCGCCCGTGGCGGTCCCATTTGCGATGGAGGCGAAATTCTAGAGGCCCGTGTACTGTGCGATGTCAGTGCACATTAAAGCTTTCCTTACCGAGCCTAGACAATGGGTCATGTATGACGCACGTCTTGGACCTGCCGCCAAAAATTTAAGGCTGCAGTCATGTGCGCTGAATGAGTTTGTAGGAACTTTTACAGGCGGCATGCGCCTGCCCTCGACGATTTCGTATTGCGTCACGCAGGCAGACATGTGCGTGCTCTGCGCGAGCGTTCTGTCCCTATAAGCGTAGGGAATCGGGCCCATCTGGCCCCGTGTTGTGAACGTCGTGTTGTGCGACAAGTGCTGCGCTGACAGCATTTAAGTGATGCCTGCATGGCGTTCCCGTTTTGGAGCGAGACGAATGAGTGCGCTTCAAGGCGAGTGAACTGCTTGACGTTACCCCTACCAACAACTAGCCGCGCGGGACTGATGTTGCTTTGGGTGTCTTTGTGTCCCGTCTTCTTCGCGCAAGTACGCACCCTTTCAAAGGTAAACCAACTCTCCTAAACAAGGGTATTACTTGAGCACTTTTGTCGTTTTTATGCTGTTTTTTTCGAAGAGTAATGGTGAGTTAGGCGACCGCGTGGAAGGATCGAATTTCAGTTTCGATTGAGAGTCTTCGTCCTAGAGGCCCAGGACATAGGCGCCTGCTACCAGGTATTTCGTTTTACCCTTCACGTTGTATTATATGTAGTGCGCTTGATTTGTAAATGTTGAGAGCTATTTTATTTGTGCTGTAGGGTCTTTGTAACATATTTCCTAGGTATTTTACCAAATGCGCAGGCAGATTTTTTATGTTGATGTCAGTGAAGGCCACTCCCCGTTTTAGGCCTTTTTCGGTGTTCGCTTTATTTTTTATTAGCACGAAGCGAAAGATCAAGGAAAAACGTAGCAGCTGTAACCTCTTCCCTAAACAAAAAACAAAAACAGAACTCCGAACAAGTCTAATACGCAGCACATCCCACATCTAACTCCATTTCACGTCCTCTCACGACTGCTTTCTCTAGAGGCACAGCATTAGTGTTGCCCAACTTGAAAGGCCACGGAAAGTGCAGTATATTATGTACGCAGCTGAAAACCGCATAAATGGCAGCTAATTACATTTTCAATGCTCTGTATTTTAAAATATTTTGTAATCAATTTATGGCTCCGTGCAGTGGGCTAATTCTTTTTGCTTGTATTCTTTTTTCTTGTGTGTTAGCAGCATATTCAACCAGCAAACGTTAGAAAAGTTCTGCACACACAACTCCAGCATTTTTTTCGTTCAGAAGTGCAACTAATGGGCTACTGTATCACGCATTGCAACGTGCTATGCGTTTGGCGATTGACATGAAAAATAACTGTCGATACACCCAAATTCGATATTTTTTGCGCGGTAAGGAAAACGTTAAAGAACGCCAGGTGGTCTAAATTATTCGAACCCTTCCACTACGACATCCCTCACAACCCTAGTCGCTTTGCCACGTTAACCCTATTAAACCAAACCAAATGAGTCACAACCTATTTTCGGTCCCATTGAAACCTACACCCAATTTCAAACAGGGCAAGCTTTCATATTAGGCAAAAAAAAGGGAATACTGAGGACATAATAGTGTTACCTCCCTGAAAAATAATGCATGCCTACCTAACCTCAAGCAACGCCGTATTGATGCAAGGCTATGCTTGTATCACAAAATATATGATAACTTTACTCACAACTGTCATATTCAACCTGCTCATCGTTCTTCAGCCCGCACAAGCCACCACAAGGCCGTTTACCCACCTCCTGCTCGCACCGTGACCCATCTTCATTCCTTCTTCATCCAAACAGCGCGTGACTGGAAGTCTTCCCACCAGTACCATCCTTCTTACAAACCCGGACCATTTCAAGAAAGCCATCGAAACTATGTTCTATTAACACCAGGTTGTTAGCCCACCCCTCATGTAAAGCCCTCAAGGGCCCTTGAGGTATCTATAATAAAAAAAATAATGAGTGCGTTGCGTCCGTACGCGCATGTTTGGATGGGCGGCGTGATATGAAGTCGTTTATTTATGGGGGGAAGTAAATTTTTACCTAACCGTCCTGTCCCTCCCCCGAACCTCTGACCACTTTTCGTACTCCTCCTTACCATTCATACATTGTGGCTCCCAACGCGCTCTTCTTGTGGTCATTACAGGGAGGCCAAAAAAGAATAATTAAACGGGGCTGTCTTCATTTCAAGCGACCTGAACTACGGGTCTCATTTTTTTTAATGCATACTTACCGTCTCGGCCAAAAGTAACCAGGCAAAGCGGTTTCCTTGTCAGCTTTACGGCAAACATTACAACATCCCCGAGACCAAGAGGGCACAAACGGTGAGGACAATGTGATTAGAAAAAAGTTTATTTTCATATGTACACACGCCAAGGTTACCGGATACATTGACACTATACATGTAAGGCGAGCCAATTAAAGAGGTAGGACAAACGTTCCGACTAATTTACACAGATTTAGAGCTTAAAGAGCCCCTCAGCACCCTCTGGTCAAAAATGTAATAACGGGCGCGTGGTCCACCGCTAGTTCGAACAGCGCTAGCGTCGATAATGCGCCGCAAGAAGGATCACATGAGTCCTCTTGCTGCAGGAACAGAGGGCACTGGAAAGGATTTGCGCGCTTTAAAAGCAAAGGTCACTTAAATGTGCTTTGAAGCGAAAGCTTCACTGGGCTAGCTCTGGCGCGTTTCGCTTGCACCGGAGTTTGACCAGGCGACCTTCAGCCAGGCGACCTTCACAGGTGCTCCGCCGCGCGCCGTCGCCGCCGCCGGGCGCGGTTCGCGTGCCCTCCGATATGGACCTCCTTCACCCCGCGACGTCACGAAGATGCGGTGGCGCTGATGTTAGCAGCGACTTTCGCACGGTAGGCAAAACAGGTTCCGCTTGCCCGTGCCTACCGCAGCTGCCGCAACTACCGGCGGCTGCTTCAAGCCTGTGCACTGCAGAAGCAGCATGTATTGACCAGCTGCGTCACTGCTGGATCCCTGTAGTAGCATAAAAAATATTAAATTAGCCTCGATAGGTTTCTCGCGCATAAAATGCCGCATTCGGAAACTGGCTAACAGGCATTGGGCCACGGTAGTAAAGCGCGAAGTCTGGGAGTCGATAGGCACTGCCACTCAATGCACTTAATAGCATGCAAGTTACTGCGTTCATTCACCTGAACTTCAGGATAGTAGGCTGATAATTGCTCAAGGAAAAAAAAGACATATGCAGCTGCACACGTACTTATCACCTTGAGCCGGAGTGCACGGGGCGCCGACAGGTTCACTCGCCCCCAAGGAATGCGTTTTTTTTGTTAATAGCACAGCATGTTTTAATGGCGTGTTTTATGACATTTAATATTTACTTGAAACTGTTTCTTGATATGACGACGTAATTATTTCATTCGAGTAGAAAGAAGTCTGGTAAGTTGTGTCAATCTTGCGCGGTCGCGTTGGTCTGCTTAGTATAGCGTACCTTAAGTGTGCTAAACGCCATATGCTTTTTCATTGCATCATGCATGTGTCATGTTTCATGAGGTAGTACATGATCGCGAAGCTTGTTTGGAAAGAAGCAGCCGCAGGCGTACTACTAACAGACACGTGGCGAGATTGAGAGGGGACGCGGCATTGAAAAGTGTTTTCGTTATTCATGCATGCGGTATGTAACTAAACTTGGTGCAAATATGAAATTCCTACGCTAGTTTCAGTAATTCTTTTTATTTATAGCTATACCTGGTGCAGTTCTGGGTAATTATAATTAACACCGCCGTCATGTCCCCCCAAAGTCTCAAATAATTGAGTAGATAGTGCGGTTTTTTTATGCCAGCATGTACATAAAGCCCTGTTCTGTACGATGACGCGATTAGTTCTTTTTCTTTATGATCAGTACTTATGCATGCATAGTTACATGAAAACGTTTCTTACAAGAAATAACTAACACAGTACTGCACGTGTAGGGAAAAAAATCGAAAAAAATTATTACGCTCCTCAACGTCTCAGGAATAGTTTGCGACAAATGGAATCATTTGATTTTCATGCGAATTACGAAGGTGATTGATCCAGTCACAGAAAATGTGAGAGGTCACAAAACGAACCTTAAAGTTTATTCCCTCGCTTATGGCATCTTCGCTTTCGCTTTGGTCAAAGAAATGCGGCACTGAAATCAAAGAAATTACCTCACAATTTTTGACGACCACACTTCTAAAAAGCGTAATTTATAAATTTGTACTCAATATTTTGCTATAATTTTTCGTCACGAAACTAGACTTCAGGGCAAGGAAAGAAAACAATTCTAGAAATCAAAAATTTTCACCAAATCGACCAGCTTAACAAGAGGACAAGTCGGCCTGGCTGGTGCGTGGTCATGCGGCTAAAAACAGCGCTAAGCGAGACAGATCATGGACATGACGCTGTCCCCACTTTTCGCACAGCGCGACACGTACGTATGTCAGCAGACGATGAGCGCATGTCTGCTCCGACGAAACAAGGCCAGCACTTCCCCTCACTATTGTCCCGAAGTAAAATCATTTCTGCTAGTGCAGAGTGTCAAAACTTGTTTCATTCAATGCCTAGCGCATAAATAAACGGCAGGAACGCTTTCTACATGTTTACTACTAACCATATATACAATACAGTGGCAAACTATTTCTATTTATAGGCCGCACGTGGCCAACGCGAGCTCGTGTACTTCAACAAATTACTAAGTTGGAAGCATCGACCATTGCTATGATTCGCAGAAACTGGAAACGCGCCTACAAGCCTTGAAAACCCGCGCTCAACACCTATCCGCGACGCCACTCCCCGACCTTTTGCCTACCATGAGCTCGCTAGCAACTGCAGCGCCACCTCGTTTGTTTACAAACATGCAGGAGGTCAGCTACTGCGTCATTTCCTTTCCTCAAAGCCATAAAAAGCTTCACTACGCTAGGTAAAACAGTCGTCGCGTAGGCCGCCTTGAACCACCTTCAGCCCAAGCACGTTCATCCGTTCCTAACGGCGCGGTTCGGGTGTCCACTGATACATATGAGACAGTTACTGCGCCATTTCTTTTCTTCCTTCCTTTCCTTACCTTTCGCCCGCTGAGGCGAAGCCTGCGGAGATCGACACAGTTAAACCGGATTAGTACTCTGCTGGTGAAACGATCAGTGGTGACGTCCACCAGGCCGACGCTTTGCGTAGTCGTACATAATTGACGTTGAAGAGGGGTAACGACGCGATAACCATATTTTTTCATGCTGTACAAGCAGAATTTTCGAGTAAAACATGATACATAATTTCTGCCCTGCTAGCAGACCATACTGACTCTAACTTACCAAGCGATGTAACTAAGCGCGCTCATTGTTTGGTTTGTAATACGCCTCAAGAAAACAAATAATAATAATAATAATAATTGGTTTTTCAGGAATGGCGCAGTATCAGTCTCATATATCGTTGGACAACTGAACCGCGCCGTAAGGGAAGGGATAAAGGCGGGAGTGAAAGAAGAAAGGAAGAAAGAGATGCCGTAGTGGAGGGCTCCGGAATGATTTTGACCACCCGGGAATCTTTAACGTGCATTGACATCGCACAGCACACGGGCGCCTTAGGTTTTTCCTCCATAAAAAAGCAGCCGCCGCGGTCGGCTTCGAACCCGGAAGAAAACAAGTGCGGACGAGTCATTGTTAAAATCACCGTTTCAAAACGAAAGATGTCTGTGGTACAATGCTACACTCAGGCGTATTTCAAATAAAAAGAAACTGCTGCAGCTCAAGCTCAATAAAAGTTAGTCTGCGGTTCTCATGATGCTTAGTTTTAGGTTTGCTATGACGTCACAGGGGGTCACGGCGTGAGTGGCGCACGCCTCGTGGGCGCGCCTTCACTGAGTCGCTCGCGACCGTGAGAAAATCAGGTTTGTCACTGTGCCACTCAGCGTCATTTCAACGCGGCCCTATTTCATACGTTCCGTGTTCTGTTTTCGACACATTCTGGGAGATTCTGCGTATTTCAGTGGACGCTATGCGCATATAACCGCCGCACTAGACGGCAACATCACAGTGAGGCGGGATTAAGCGAGCAGCTTACGCTCAAATTCGTACTCTGTGTGATAGGCAACAGGTAAACTTTTAAAATATTTATATTCAAAACTGGAGAGCAAGAAGCCTGGGGCAGCTATACGCCATTTGCAGCATTAAAATTGTAGCTAATGTTGTCGTGGCACAATGACCCAAATCAGTTAAGCTTTGCTCCAGGCATGGACTCGCTCGCACAAGAAAGAGGAAACACTATTATACGTTCGAGCAAAGGGTCCACCCGATTTCCCGCCACCCGGCATGGCTTCCATGGCAAAATAGGGTCGAGCGCTCAACTAACGCCATTACATATGGTCGATTTTTAATATTGTTCAGTGCTTCCAATATTTGCGGTGATATTGAGACCGATATGCGCACTTATTTATAGATGACATTCGTGGGTTTCGTCCTATGGCCATGCGTGGCCGTAAGCTACGGAAACAATCCCAGTTTCTGCCGTATTTCCTCATGCTTCGCAAAAGCCCACCTCAAAAACTCTTTCCAATGCTGTCTGTATTTACCTTAGCGTGCCTAGCCACGTTATGAGAGCTTTCAGTAACACGAAAGGATTGAAACTATGCAATTTTTCTTTGCGCTCGAATATGAGCCTGCAGCATGCACCTTAACTAAGAAACGTCCACCGATTCCGGCGGGATAGAGCTCAACACAACCGCGAAAACTGTGAATACGGGCGCCGCGCCACATCCAACCAAGAATTGTTGAGAAGAAAAGGTGGGAAGGTGCACAGTTCACTTCTCGAGTATGGACTTCCGACATCGGATTGATTCGTAAAAGGGACTCACATAGCTCGCTTACGAGTCTCATACAAAATACGGGTGAAAACATCAGAATGCACCAAACACCCGTCCGTTCATTGTCATCTTACAAGCAAGCTCGAGCAGGACAATTGAGGAAGATCCTAGCTTAACTATCTTAGGAAAGCACTGTCAACTCGCAGTATGAACAAAAAACGTCTCAAAGAAACGTCAGTCGGTTTCATTAACTTTGACTCGGTCAGTTACCCTGTATTTTGCATGAAGAACAACTAACATTTTTCAAGTAGTTTTCCAAAAGAGGGTAGTCTTGTTATATTTTAAACTTCGAAATCGGGTTCACCTAGACGCAGTTGAGGTGACCCCACTATTTCCCAGAATAGAGTATAGTCGCCACCTCTCAGCAGCCAACCTGAGCGAGACTAAGAAGAGTCTCTCAAGGTCATAACCTATTTTCCCCAGAAAGTTTTGAAGCCCACAACTCACCCACATTGACGTGATTGCAGCTTTGACACAGCACGGCCTTTGTGTTACTAAATGGTTTTTAAATGTGCCGGTTAATATTTTACGACGGACAGGGCATAGATTATTGTTACTATTTCAAGGAACTCTAATGTAGCTCTCTAAATTTTCAAACCAGCAGTGCATAAAAATTTGATATTTGCGGTAATTCTCAGTTGGACAGCTCATAACTATGTAATGCAACATAATTTCCGTTACAGAGGCAAAAACGCAGCCGACAATGCCGAGACATATGCCTATCTATGAGTGTATAGGCGCAAGTTTCTTAAGATTTGTTTTCAGCAAACAAAATAAGCAATAATGCTAATCGTTAAAATGAACACAGCAAGTAATGGTATGTTCGCGTAAGTCAGTCTTCAAAAGCGTTGAGAAAACTCAACTCAAAACTAAGTGCGTTAGAATAGAAAGTTCGGAATGGCATTATATGAACGATGAGCACCACAGAGACAAATTATCGAGGAAACTAACCAGTGTAGAAGCAGAACGACATCCACCAATGCACCAGACCAGGACAAATTTTCATCAATTGCTCTGCAGTATTCGAGACTTATCTGTCCTTATTAAGGCATGATGCTGTCAAGTTTAAATTGTCGAGGAAACTATAGCAGGCAAAGGGATCAGCGTAAAAATGTCCCACATATCAAAAAGCTAACACTTATAAATGCTCCCTCCCTCACCCACACCATCATTACTGCACCTGAAAAACATACTGTGAAGCTGTGTGATCCCCCACCTTCACCACACAGCGCACTGGCTCGCTATCGTGATGGGCGACTGACGCGGGCACCTGAAGAGGTCTTGGAACTGGCCCGTCTGGCGAGCGGGTTCGTCGCAGCGGCGCGGGTCTTGTGCTGTACACATCAGCAGGCAGCTGTTGAAAAGCAGCCGGTCCCCTCCATCGCTACGATGCTCCTTCCGCCTTTCACCCAACGCCCGAAGAGCCGCACCCACAGCCATCACGTCCGCCAGACGCGACGAATACGAATGCATCGAGCGGTTCAGGCGCACGCAGCGGTCCACGTGGTCGAAGTGGGCCGGCGTCTCGATGTCATACGGATATGGCAGCGGCTGCAGCCCAGTCAGGCCGAGGCTATGCGCGACGGCCCTTATCACTGCCACGCCTGTAAATCCGTAGTTCTTCGGCTCCGAGTCATCGTAGTCGAACAGCGGTGGAACCAAGGCCACAGCGGGAATGTACACCGTGTTGTTGGCGCTGAGCACGTTAGGCACCGAAGAGAGAAGCGGGAACGGATCACTCGCGCGCCTCAACGACCAGTTCCAAAAAGCGCGCACGGCGTCGCTGTAGTCTCGCGCAAAGCTGCCAGTACCCGGCGGAAGGTAGTCGTAGTAGCCGTCGAGCTGCCTCGTGCCGTTGTGGCGCGCGGGTACTCCGAGCACGAACTCCATCCCGTAGACGCGGGTGGTCATGCGCTCCTGCTGCTTCGATGGCAGCCAGCTGGCCTCGGAAAGGGCGGTAACCATGAAGTCCCTGACGCTCCGCAGGAAGAAGCTGATCTTGGCCTGGTGCACGGCATCGTGGCTGGCTATCAGGAACGAAGCGTGGGCTGCGAGGCCGGCCCCTCGCTCGACGCAATCGAAGCAGCTGTTGGTGAGCGTCTTTTCCTCAATCCGGATCAAAACACCGCAGACTCGGCTGTGGCGGACAAACTCCCACGCCACGTACTCTTTGACGTTCTCGATCCGGAGTACCTCTGCCAGGAACGGAAGCAACGCTTCGTTGGCCACTTCGATGCGCTCAGCCTCGGGAAACTGTGATGCATTACTCTGGTTAAGCACTTCCATCAAGATTGCTGAGCTTAGCCCGTGCCTGTCGAGCTCCCTGACGGCTGCAACCTGCGGAGAGTAAGCACGCAGGTTTCCCGCTTTTTTCCACACCGTGTACACGCGGTCCCTGAGGTGCAAGATGTTCCGACCGACATCGGGAGTGCGCGACTCTTCGGAGGCTTCCGTTGCCCCTGGTGAGCGACGTCTTTGGCGGTGGCCTGTCGAATCCCGGGACTCGGCGTACTGCAAGTACTGCGTGTTCGCCTTGAGCTGAAGGCGCCGCTTCTGTTGCATATGGAAGCCACGTCCAGCCAGAAAAACGCGCCGTCCTGGTACCCGGCCGCCAGAGGCGTCGCCAGCTCACCAGCGCTCTCGTTGGTAGTGAGGAACGGAAACAGCTCACCGACGTCCACGCCGTATGGGTTATAATTCTGCGCTTAAACGTCGGGCTCTGCGCTCTGGCGGCACGCTTTGTACAGAGCGGCGGTGCGGTCGACGGCGGTCCACTTCCGGTTACCCCTCGGCCTCCAAGTGGCCAGTGCTTCGGCAGCTAGTGACCATAAGAAGCCCCTCACGAGGCTCTGGATGGGCCGGCCGTAGCACAACCCCTCGCCGCAGACGAAACCGGACAGCCCCTCACACGGCAACTTGTCCGCCCGGGCCATGCAGGACATGATGAGACAAGCGTAGCGAGTGCACAGCCTCGAGTTGAAAGAGACGCCGCCCAGCAAGTCGCCGCCAGGGTGAGGGAGTGGTTTGGTGTCGTTGCTTTCGGGGCTCCAGTTCCACATGCTCTCCAGCAGGAACGCAAGGCCCGTGATCAAGACGAGGATGACTACTGCGATCATCGTGGCCAATATCCAGCGGTGGAACTCGATTTCGCCACCGACGTCGTATGTGTTGGCTGTCGGCGGATGGCGCGCTGACGCCACCGACACCCGAAACTGCAAAAAATTGAGAGACGAAATCTGGGGTTAGATAATGCGCAACAGTGACGCAGGCACTGCATTTTTTTCCTCGCGGTTCGCTACGCGACTGCGAGCTCGCATTGGGTTATCTATTGGATGCTCTTTAAGACACAAACGATAGCAAAGTGCTCTATCTCCTCCCCCCCCCCCCCAAGCACACACAAGAACGCACCACCGTTTTTATTGTTGCAATTAGACGAGGACGCAAGACATTTTACAAAGTACAGCGCCGGCACGTGACCAGAAGAGAGGCACAACACTGCGCTATTTCACTTCATTTTATTTTCGCTTCAAAGAGCATTGGACCTCAGGAAAAAAGTCGCAGCTTGACAAGCTCCCGAAGCCTAGAACGTTCGGCCACAATGGCACCATTGGCAACATAAAAAGAAATAAAGGATACATTAACCTCAAGCGTATTTGACATTCTAAAAAAAGACAGTCCTACATTCGCAACACACTCTAAATAAGTATCGCAGTATTGCACATACAAAAAAAAGAATACAAAATTCTGGGTGAGGACTACATACATCATTACTGCAATTTGTATAAATAGAGCCCTTAATAATATTGTAACAACACATTGACTGTAAACTTAGGCAACTTGGGCAAAAAAGAAACAATGGTAAGGTTCTTATACATAAATGTAAGAACAGACGCGGGGTACAAAAAAAATAAACACATCCGGTGATGACAATCTTTACCTACTAGACTATGTTTCCCCGAACTATATATTTCACATTTAGCCAAACACATAAAGCTTAGCATAAAGCCATAAAACAAACCGTAAACTAAATGTGACAATCATTTAGCGAAAAACTCACGGAGGTCGGCATTATTAATATCAATGCCTGCATCAATGAAACGCTTCAGTAATGCTGGAAGTCCATATCTGAGCATCTGCAGCCCATAATTAGTTCGTGGCGTGTGAATGGTGTAGTGTCTTAGATGGCGTAGTGGGTATGTCGGCACTAGCAGCTCTATCTTAGCTAGTTCCGGTGGAGTTGATACCTTGTCCCGGATTTCCTGTTAGTAGCGTAATGTCAGGCATATACCGAGAAGATGGAATATTCGCGGCATATTGCAGTTGGCAAAAGGCCCGCGGAGGGATGATCACAAGATAGCTTGAGAGTAATTCTCAAAGCCTAATTCTTTTGAAGCCGGTAGAAATTTTGAACAGCGGTGTGTGGAGTAGTTCCCCCTACTACGTTACAATGTTGTAAATGTGACATGAAGAGGGTTTGAAACAGAAGCAAATATTTTAGCCGAAAAAAGTGGTGATACAGAGGTATTTTGCCAACTACACGAGCAACCTTAAAGCATACATGATCTACGTGTGTATCCCAGAGCAGTTTTCTGTGAATCGGATTGCTAAAGATTTAAAGCTGCTAACAATTTCTATAGTGCTCGAGGCGTAACGAAGTTTTCAGAAGTTCAGTTACCTTTCCTTTCTATCGAGAAAGCAGTGCTTTGGTTTTTGAAACGGTTATTTGCAGTGCGTTACATTTTACCCAGTGGACAAGCACTGATATAGTATTATTTGCGAGAGTAATGAAGTCATCAGGGCAGTAACCACTAAAGAATATGCTCGTGTCGTCAGCGTATATTATGAAGTATGTATGGTAATAAGATTAGTGATATCATTAATATATAAATTAAACAGGAGTTGGCCCAAAATACCCCCATGCGGGACGCCAGTTTCGATTTGACTCATGCGGGAGGAGCACCCATTGATATCGGTGTATTGATATCTATGGGATAAATAACAGCGAATGAACTCCAGAAAATGGCCCCTGATGCCATATCTCTGAATTTTTCTAGAAAAGTGTCACAACTAACGCTATCGAAAGCATTTTTAAAACGTATAAAGATATCTAGTACAATCCTTTTTGCCTCAGTTTTCAAATATAAATTCTTTTTGGGCTACGAATGCAGTTTCAGTGGACATACCTTTATGGAAAAAGTGTTCAGAATGGGTGATAACTCTGTGGCGATCGAACAATTGACGCAGGCGTTCAACAATGACTTTCTCAAGTCCTTTGGAAAAAACTAGTAAAATAAATATTGGGCTATAGTTAGCGATACTATTGCGATCACCTTTTTTTAAACACAGGTATCACTCTAGCTAGTTGCATTTGCGTGGGAAAAGTACCAGTCTGAAGGCACAGATTAAAGACATGAGTCAATGAAGGTGAAATCATATCTATAACATGCTTAACATGAGGCAGGAGAAATCTGAAGTCCGTTCGAATCCCGCGATGTGCTGTTTCGCCGTTCCATGAAAATTGATTGAACTTCTTCGTTGTCAACTGTAATGAGGAAGACAATGGGTGGGTTGTTCAATTCAGGACATTCCATCGCTTCCTGGTTACATTGCGACCGCATGTTACCGAGGTAGGAATCATTAAAGGCATTAGCTAGCCCCGGACCTGCATAAGTCAACACCATCTGTCGTTAACAGGAGCTTTCGTCGTATTTGAAGGGTTGGTGATGCTGGTACGACCAGAATCAGTACGACCACTACTACTCTCAAAGATATCAGCGTAGTACCTACCCCTAGCAGTTCTATGATCGCGATTTAATTTGTTGCGATAAGCTTTGTACTGTGCCAGTGATGCATGTTCTCTCGTCTTAATAAATCTCCAGTAAACTTCTTTCCCAGTGTAGGTCTTTGCGGTGCTGATAGCAAAATGGAAAGCGTGCGAACACAAGGCTTCTCTTTGATCAAGTACAGTCGTGGACAAAAGTTTGTGGGACCCACGTTTCCGGAGAAAAAATATTTCTGCGTTGCCTCGTTAGTCACATGGTATTTCCTCAAGAGGATAAAGTGCATATTTCCCCTGTTTATTATAATTTTGCACTCACCTGCTTTGCATAAGCACGAAAGAAAAATTTTTTGAAATCAAAAGCTTCAATACACCAGGTTTTTGAGCCGTCAGCGGGGCCACAAGTTTGACCTTGAGTGTAGCTAGAGGTCAAACCATGAGCATAACTAGGTTCAACACATGACGTCAGCTACAGCAGCGACACCAGCGGTTGTTACACCAACTATCATGACTTTGAATTTGAACTTGACCTTTGACCTTGACCTTCGATCAAGTGGGAAAGCGTCTGTCCGCATCGCATGCGCAGGTCATGAAAGTGGGTACTGACATCGCACAGCACACGGGCGCCTTAGCGTTTTTCCTCCATAAAAACGCAGCCGCCGCGTTTTTATGGAGGAAAAACGCTAAGGCGCCCGTGTGCTGTGCGATGTCAGTGCAAGTTAAAGATCTTCAGGTGGTCGAAATTATTCCGGAGCCCTCCACTACGGACCTATTTGTTCCTCTCTTCTTTCACTCCCTCCTTTATCCCTTCCCTTACGGCGCGGTTCAGGTGTCCAACGATATATGAGACAGATACTGCGCCATTTCCTTTCCACCAAAAAGCAATTATTATTATTATTATTATTATTATTATTATTATTATTATTATTATTATTATAAAACGCCGGTGCACTTTGATGCGTTCAGCGGAACTGTGGGTGTGATCGATGCGACGCCTGCCGTGGAGAGCGGCAGATGTGCGTTCCGTCACCGCTTTGGGGAGAGGAGGAAAAGAGGCCTTCCAGGTGTGCTGCCTACTCCCTTCGTGACGTCACACACTTTGAGCGAGTGGAGCGGGAAAGCGTCTCCTGGAATCGCATGCGCAGGACATCGCAGTGGGCTATGCATAAACGCTGGTTCACTTTGATGCGTTCAGCGGAACTGTAGGTGTGTTCGATACGGCGCCTGCCGTGGAGACCGCCCGTCGCTCGACCAGAAACGTAGCCAGGGAGATGCAGCTTTTCGCTTTCGACCAGGGTTAACCAGAGCTAAACCACCAGCAATTTTTTCCCCAAGACCTCGCATGCCTTAAACTTTTGCTCAATACTGTACATTAGACGAACTTAAATGTTACTTTTAATCCCTTTCAGATAAAGGCTTTGAGTGCCGGAGTAATAGTAAGAATAGTGAGGCACTTCGTTGTAGATGACTCCAAATTAATCTCAAATACCTGAGGTTCTCCTATGCAATTGAAGACCTTGGTGTACAGGCTTATTTTCCACATTGCTTTCAACTAAGTGAAACAATAGCGACAAATGTTTTTAACTTGGGACCATGCGCTTAGTATCAAAAGCTGTAACCACTGCGGGGACACCACGCCGGGAGACGGTAATGCTATTTTTCAATAATTTTCGAATTCATCGGCTGTCCCCGGTAACGCTGAGCTGAGGCACAGGCTCGCTAGCGATTATCAGTACCCCTCAAGACACTGGTTAACCGCAAGCTCCTTTTGAGCAAAGGAGATGGCCAGTGGTTGGAAGCGGAGAAACTTGATCCCTTTTTCCATCAGAGAAAAAAGGTTGGAGGGCAACTGCACGAACAACTGGAACGCGGTGCCAGGCACATCGCAACTGTCACCGCCAAGAAGCAGGGCAGTATAGCCCGCAGACACTAACCTGGGACTCCATCGAGCATGGCGGTTGCTCCAGGCACCCGAGACCATGGGACACGGGCCGCAACTCAGCTTTTCCGGGGGCGGTGTCTTCTTCTGGAAACAGCGCTGCGCACCCGACTCGCCCGTCTTCTTCTTTGACTGCAGACCGCAGCGCGTGAGGGAACAATACACGCGTTAATAATAAAGATAGGCTTTATTTCAACAAAGATGTGGGGGGGGATATAAAGGGAAGAAAAGCATTTAAAGACAACTTGACTATCCCCAACACCTAAGGTAATGCATGCAACAAGGCAAAGAATCCCCTCTGACCTTAAACGCAGCAATGAGGAAGCCGTAGAAGCAAAAAAAGGTTACATACGAAATTATAAATGCTACTAACAGAAAGCTAAAGAGGATTGGTTTTTCGTTTTATAGAGTTTAAAGTCCCAAAGCGACTAAGGCTATGAGAGACGCCGTAGTGGAGGTCTCCGGATAATTTTGGTCACCTACGGTTCTTTAACGTGGGTGGTGCTGCAAACTTCACTGGTCACTAATGTTACAGGTGGGGGGAAGAGCCTTTTCATAGTCTATGGGAGGGAAACGCGCAGCGGCTCCCTCCCTTACAAATGGCGTGGAAGCCCCTTGGGGGCCAGCCTGTTAGTGGCGCTGGTGATGGTGCGTTGTTGGTCTTGTACTACTGAGCTTGGCATCAGCTGTTCCCAGCAAGTGAGTGCCACCTCTAAGGAGGAGGCAAGTGGAACAGGTGAGCAATAAATCTAACAAGTCGCCTGGTTTGCCGCATAGTCAGCAGGAGGAGGAGGACAGGTCGGGGAAGCGCCCTTGCATGGCTATCGAGTAGGGGAGTGTGCGAGCTTGGATCCTCCGCCAAAACGTTGATCGTGTGGTGGATTGCGATAGGTGAGAAGGTGCGTAAACATGGAGCGATAGTGCTGTATAATGTCTCTGAAGTTTAGCAGGCACCCCCCTTCGATGGAGGAGGCGGTGTGCTCTTTCACTGCACAGCACACGGGCCTCTATTTCATCATCATCAGGCTGACTACGCCCACAGCAGGGCAAAAGGATCGCCAATTGCTCTCCAATTAAGCCTGTCCTTTGCCAGCTCCGGCCACCGTACCCCGCAAAGTTCTTAATCTCATCCGCCCGCCTAACTTTCTGCCACCTCCTCCTACGATTGTCTTCTCTTAAAATCCACTCCTTTACACTGAAGAGTCAGCGATTATCTTGCCTTCTCATTATATGCACTGCCCGTTCACTTCTAAACAGCACTCATTTAATCGAGCTTTTCAGAATGAACTAATAGAGGGCGCTTAATACAAGGTGTTGTTGCAGGCCTTACTAGTCCCATGTGGTTTTTACTTCCGAATTCTAAGATGCTTCTGAAAGCACTGCTTCTGTGCCACTGCCGTAGAATATTTCCTCCCAGAGTAGAGGCGGATGAAGTTGTACTTGAGTGAGGAGGGATCAGTTTCTTCAACCTCTATACTGTAACGTGCAATCGCGCTTGCCAACCGCCCGAGCAGTGGAAATGAAAAAGCTTTGCAGTCAACTTTTTTCAAGCAGCCGCTCTGCGCATTCGCGCCTCTCCTTTTTGAGTTCCGCTGGTGAACCTGTTTTTTGTGTTCCCTTACTCTGTCCGTCGTCCGGTTTTTTGCGCTTCCAAGTTTAAAACAATCCCCCAGCTCAACTGTGCATACGCAGTTCACATTGACTGGTACAAGCAACAGATGGCAGGAGCTGTCAAGAACGCATCTGCCGTTTCGCAGGCGCAGGTGGCACCTCGTGGAATCGTACCGCGCCTGCGTAGCCCACGTGCGTTTCTTTACAACCGGTTTTTTTAGCTCTCTGAACAGGGCCACATCTTAAGGGAAAAAAAAAGCCGTTATGGCTGTCATGGAGTGCATCATGGACTACTTTAGCGTTTTTTCGCTAACATCTAAGCCAAACTCCACGAAAAAATTGGCTGTGGTTTAACTACTGCTGAACCTGGTCGATAGCGAAACATGTGGTGTATCGGACTAGTAGACGCGGCTTGGCGTCTGTAACGTTGAGTGCGTTCTGCATACTGGATAGGCAGCGCGCCCACCCTGCCATCCTGGCAGGTGACAGGGTACACAGAAGTCTCTGTGTGTACTAGTGCAAACATGAATATTTACGAGTAGGCAGATTTTGAAACGGGACCCGATAAAAATTCCTTTCTACTCTGTAAAGCATTCCAAATTACTGTCATGAGGTGTTCCAGGGACTCTAAAGGCTGGATGGATGGACGGAACGTAGGAGCGTAGGGTGACTGGATGCCCGCTCGCCTCCGCTTTCAGGGTGGGGACGCTCTTTGTACTACACCGCGCCGCCGTTTCCCCTCGCAGCGGCATGTTAGGTCTCACGCGTCAGTTGCGTGCAGTGCGCTATGCGTCTGTCACGGATTCTGTGCGGTCGAGTGGCGACTTTAATAATGCAACTGATCTGGAAATAGACAGTACATATTTGTTTAACTCGTGGTAGTAGTGTTTTTGCAGTTTTAAGAGTATTTTATGCATGATGCATTCGCTCTGACTACAAGACAAACGAAAAGTTTTGACGGACTGCTGTGTTTTTAAGTCAACGGTTGCACTTTAAAAGGACAGAAGTTATTTGGTTTTCCTTGATAGGATAATATGGACTATATTAGGGTCACCGAATTCCATATAATTATGCTGCCTTTGTTGTTTTGAACGTAAATACTGTTCCCAAGGCCCCAAGTTTCCCTTGTATACAAGCAGCGCGGAGCGTGCATGTTCTGCAACATGTAATATTTTTGCGCACTCAACATTCACTTTCCAACATTTTCTGAAGTGCCTTTGTCTTCTTGCTGCACCGTATGTGAAAAGTTCCACGCAATAATGTCAAATTTCTCTTCCAAGTAATCTGTAACCTCACTGCTCTGGAGTAGAAATCTGCATGAGGACACGTCTGAAACCAAATAGTCATATTTTCTGAACTGCTTTCCTTAGTGGCTTGTACCGCAACAAAACAATGCAAATGGTTGCGCTTCCCTTTGGATGGTGTTGATTACACGTAGACTGATGATGTGATGCGATGACATCTTCCTAATTTGTAATGATTAAGTAGGTTTATTCGAGAAGAAATTTTACTAAACAATTTATTTTTCCTTTCAAAACATGAAGAAAAATCATCAAAAGCGACTGATGCAAAAAGAGGCCTCACAAAATCAGCCCCTGATAACTATTTATTTTCAATGTCATTGTCCCTTCCAGGGTAAACTAAGAAAGAGGAGCCGGAGCAACAAAGGAAAAAATTGAAAATTGGTTTTTGAGGAAAGGAAATGGCGCAGTAATTGTCTCACATATCTGCCGTAAGCGAAGGGAAGAAGGTGGGCGTAAAAGAAGAGAGAAAGAGGTGCCGTAGTGGAGGCCTTCCCAATAATTTCGACCACCTGGGGACGTTTAACATTCCCTGACATCGCACAGCACACCGGCGCCTTTGCGTTTCGCCCATCCCTGCTGCTGATGTCTTCGAAAGAGCAAAAAAAAATTTATAGGACATGATTGACCAGGAACACGCTTGACGAATTTTACTGACGTGGCTGCATGAGGGCAATGAAAAAGGCATTTTTTTTCCAGTTGTGGTTTCTTTAAAAGTGATACGAAAAGGAAGGAAACCCCGCCGCGGTGGCTCAGTGGTTAGAGCGCTCGACTACTACTGATCCGGAGTTCCCGGGTTCGAACCCGACCGCGGCGGCTGCGTTTTTATGGAGGAAAAACGCTAAGGCGTCCGTGTGCTGTGCGATGTCAGTGCACGTTAAAGATCTCCAGGTGGTCGAAATTATTCCGGAGCCCTCCACTATGGCACCTCCCTCTTTCTTTCTTCTTTCACTCCCTCCTTTATCCCTTCCCTTACGGCGCGGTTCAGGTGTCCAACGATATATGAGACAAATACTGCGCCATTTCCTTTCCCCCAAAAACCAATTATTAAAAAGAAGCAAAATAAACTGTTACTGGAGAAAAAAGCCGCCTTGCGTTCGCGTCACGCAGCCACGGCTCCTTTGCTTACTGACGCACAGAAGATACGCTTGGCGCCAGGATATTCGTAGTGAGCTGGTGCAAAGAATTAGAGAGAGGAGAGCCTTCCTGCCTTCGTGGCATTAAGGTAAAACCAATAATAAACTGAACAAAAAGCTGCGACGAGAGCTTCACATACTCACCCGCAAGAGCGCATAAAGACTACGGCTGCCTTATTGCGAAACGCTTTGTTATCAGGTTGTGAAGCCAAAACCGCTCGGCAACTTTTGATGTGGCCTGGCAAGTTTTAGCACTCGCCTTTCAGCCTTCTTGGCCTACGTCCTCAGTGCAAGCGCTTGTGGTCTGGTGATCAAAACATCGACTTTTGACAGCGTGGTGCAGAACGTGCGATATGTACCGAGGCTTCTGTAATCCGGAGAAGAAAGGCCGCGACGCGTAACGACGACGACGTGCTTCTAACCGAAAGAAGAAAGGCGGCGGAGAACGCACAGAACTTGCAAAACCGAGGCGAAAACGGGCCACGCCCCTTTGCTTCAAGTGAGCTCGTAGTCTGCGTGATGTAGCAGTCAGAGACCAAGTTATGAAGGTCTGTTGTATTCCCGGGTGTTCTGCCCGCACTACTGAAATGGCCCGGTTATTTGGCTTTGCTCGTGACAGCGCGCACCGAAAAAATTGCCAATCGCAGGTAAAACCAGACTGCGTGAACAACAGTAAACCCCAAAGTATGAGGAGAGGTAAGGCATGCGAAACGCTTGTTTTCTAGAACAATTTCTGCTTAGAACGGAGGAATAAGGCGCTACTTATTTTTGCATATTCATAATTATTTAAATTAGCAGCCATAAAGCGCACCTTCTCGCATTGATTTCATGGCGAACGAAAAGCTGGCTGAATGGCAGTCTTTGGCCAATATGCAGATGCAGCTCGAAATAAGTAATCCTGATTGTTGGAAATGTATTTGAAATGAAGAGTATTCGGGTCAAAAGGTTGCACTGGAATATGCTGCGCAATTTGTAAGAAAGCTGTTATGAAGGAACACTGCGCAGAAGAAACGCTTCAGAAGAGAACCAAAGCGCATGAATGCACCGACTGTTCATAAGGCGCCGACTTTATCGGCCGGTTGGCTGCGAAAGATAGTGTACTTTAGAGTAAATTCCTCTGATTCACTGTTTAAGCTATCTCTGGTACCACTCTGTCAAGGTAGAACACCAAATTTACCGAATTACTCGCGGCAGCTGCTTCTCTTCGAAACGGCGCGCCGCCGAATTGCGCTCAATGCAACTGAACGGGAGAGTGAGACCCAACATGTCCCCGCCGGGAGTGGTGTCTTCGCCCTGAAAGCGGCGCTTGCCCATTGAGAAACGTAGCGCCATCTATATCGTAGAGATGAAAGTAAATTCGAACAGCTTGGGATGAGGTGCGATAGGTGGTGTTATGACCACGTTCGGCTTAGGCATTTTCCAGTGACTACAGTTCGGTTTGAGTTTGGGTTTATGAAGTTCGTTTCAAAGCAACTGGGGCTATAGGGATCTGGGGTTCTTTAACGTGCCCTGACATCGCACATGGGTTGTGGATTTGAATTTGAAGGACCGGCAGACGAAATCTTTGAAAACGTCAACGGAACAGAAAGCGGAGCTCGGTGATGGATGGATGGAAAAACTTTATTTAGCAAGAGAATTCGACCCGCCGCAGTGGCTCAGTGGTTAGCGCGCTCGGCTACTGATCCGGAGTTCCCGGGTTCGAACCCAACCGCGGCGGCTGCGTTTATATGCAGGCAAAACGCTAAGGCGCCCGTGTGCTGTGCGATGTGATGTCAGTGCACGTTAATGATCCCCAGGTGGTCGAAATTATTCCGGAGCCCTCCACTACGGCACCTCCTTCCTTTCTTCTTTCACTCCCTCCTTTATCCCTTCTCTTACGGCGCGGTCAAGGTGTCCAACGACAGATACTGCGCCATTTCCTTTCCCCAAACACCAATTATTAGCAAGTAAATTCTAGACCTGCAGGCCTCCTGGGTCTCCATACTACCCTACTCAGGGTCTAAACGTTCATGTGGTGTTAGTCTATTACGTATGCGGCCCGGCTTACGGCGATCTTCTGCCTGGCCAGGTCCGCTGACCGTTGTGAGGTCTCCTAGTCCTCCCAGATCCGGAGAGACACCGGACTGGCGGAGGGAGGGGATGGCAGGCACGACAGTAGGATGGGGGTACGGAGCCCGGTGACACGACGATTTCGCCACTGCTGGCGGCAGCGTGGGTGCAACCCTTCGCGACCTCTTCGGGTTTCAGACGGGCAGGCAGCGGTGACGGGACCTGTGCGCGTCATGTTTTGTGCGGGTGTCAACCACTGCGACGTCACGGAACCCGTACCGCTCGAGCGTTTCTGATGTGCGCGTCTGTGTGCTGTTCTGCTCAACGGACGCGACGCCAACGGCATTGCGGCCTCTCTGCATTTTCTATTTCACAACAAACTTCCTCCCTTCCCTCACGGCGTGTTTGAGATGTCCACCGACATGTGAGACAGTTGCTGCGCCTTTTTTTTTTCCTCTAAAATCCAAATCACAACGGAGGTCCACAAATGCCAATTCATGAAGCGGCGTCACTGCGGCCCGTTCGTGCCCTCTTCAGGCGTGGACGGGCTGTTTTCAGGGGCTGGTTTATGATTTAGGGGGGTTTAAAGTCCCAAAGCAACTCACGCTGCGAAAGACGCCGTAGGGAAAGGCTCCGGAAATTTCGAACACCTGGGGTTCTCTAACGTGCACTGACATCTCACCGTACACGGGCCTCTAGAATTTCGCCTCCATTGAAATTCGACCGTCACGACCGGGAACGAACCCGCGACACTTCCACTCCGCCACGACTGTTCAAATTAGGGTGCCTCGATACCAGCGCAGCCGGGGTGGAGACAACTTCAGCAGCGCCGCCATATTGAATCACACTGGATCAGCGGTGCTAGCGTTTGTAACGGCGCCGTTCATGCTCTCGGCGCGCTTCAAAGTGCTTTAACTTGAACGGCCTTTTGCAGCGAGAGCTACACTGGGCTACCAGTCGAGCGTTTGGCGGTACATGGGAGAGCCAGTTGTGATTCATTATGGCGGCGTCGCTTAAGTTGTCTCCACCCGGTGCTGGCATAGAGGCACCCTAGTTCGAATGTTTTCAGAGGCCCCCTAGAGTCTCCGAGGGATTTGTCCGAGCAAGGTGTCACTCCGAACGGGCGATGGCGTTCCGTAGACTCCCTGGCAGCGCTGCAACACGCTGTCGCGTTTCACTCCTAAAGGCGAAGCATAAGCGTACAGCAATTTTTAAAACGAAACCTTAAACTACTTTTGCCGGAGCAATTTCGCCGTCGCCGAACGTGTGACCTTGAACGTTCTTGCTGCGCCGCTGCCATAGCAACGAATCCCTGGACTTCGCCGTGCCGCCGAGCCGACTGTTCGCTGTCGCTGCTGGTGGCGGAAAACATTAATTTATGATTATTTACAAGAGAGAGGAGGAACTGGCGTTAAGGGCCAGCCCCTTACTAATAATAGGCGCCGGGGCTCCACAGCCGCGGAGCAGCTGCTGCCTAACCACGTGATCTAGCCCCGCAAACGCGGCTTGGCGTCTGTAACGTTAAGTGTGCTCCGCATGCATGATAGGCAGCGCGCCCACCCTGCCAACCGGGCAGGTGGCAATTAAATTAATGCGTGCTTGCGAGAGGTTCGTCACACAATGAACGCTGCGGCCCACTGCTGCAGTGCCGCCTGTCTGCCCCAAAGTTGTCAGCGCTAATAGATGCAGCCCACGTCTCTCTCTCACCACCGCCACCACGTACGAGTAACTCGAGACCTGTGACAATGGAAAATTTGTGGGGAAGTCAGAAGTGGCCTCATGGGGATACCTAATAATAATAATAATAATAATAATAATAATAATAATAATAATAATAATTGTTTTTGGGGGGGAAAGGAAATGGCGCAGTATCTGTCTCATATATCGTTGGACACCTGAACCGCGCCGTAAGGGAAGGGATAAAGGAGGGAATGAAAGAAGAAAGGAAGAAGAGGTGCCGTAGTGGAGGGCTCCGGAATAATTTCGACCACCTGGGGATCTTTAACGTGCACTGACATCGCACAGCACACGGGCGCCTTAGCGTTTTTCCCCATACTCGCTGCCCTACCACGCAACAACAAAAGCGGAAAGAGAGCAAGCCGACTGTATACTAAGGAAGGCCTACAAGATCGCTCTGCACCTACCCAGGAACACGTCAAATGAAAAATTACTCCAGCTCGGAGTCAGCAACACCTTTGACGAGCTAGCAGAGGCTCAAATGGGTGCGCAATTGACGAGGCTCAGGGGCTCCCCCACAGGAAGGGCGCTCCTAAAAAGGCTAGGTCGGAACGCAAGTGGTCTGGCTGACAGATACACAGAAGTTCCAGACGACCTCAGAAGAACTTTCAACGTGGGACCCTTACCTAAAAATATGGATCCCAACCTACACGAAGAAAGGCGGAGAGCCAGGGCCGAACAGATAAACAGAAGGCTAGGCCAATCCGAAAGCACACTATACACAGACGCTTCTATGTACGCAAGAGCAGAGAAACGCACAGCCGCGGTAGCGGTGGTCAACGGTACAGGGGAAACTATCACCTGCGCTTCAGTAGGGGTGTCAGGGATAGCAGAGGCCGAAGAAATTGCCGTCGCGCTAGCGATAGCCGAAGGCTACAGAAAAGGTCGCTCCCTAAATATCCTAACGGACTCGAAAGAAACATGCAGAAACTATACGAAGGGCAATATCAGCGGCACTGCCCTCAGAATAATCAGCGAGGCGGCAGCCTCAGCTGAAAGAATACCCATACAACATATAATCTGGGTGCCAGCCCACGCAGGCGTAGCAGGAAACGAAAGGGCGGACAGTCTAGCTCGAGGGCTCACTTACCGAGCAGGCTTATCGATCGTCTCGGAGTCACGGCTACTCATATGCGAGGGGGGCTACACAGAGACCCTACAACTATATAGGGGAATCAGAAAGAGATATCCATCACCACACAAAGCACTAAATAGGGAAGAGGCTGTAGGATGGCGTAGGCTACAGACGAACACCTTCCCTAACCTACACACATACAACAAGATATCACCAACGCAATTCAGACCAGACTGCCCCTGGTGCGGCAGTACGCCCACACTCTATCACATCACCTGGGAATGCAAGAGAAACATAGCATTCCACAATCAACAAACACCGAGTGCGGAGCAATGGGAGAGCTGTCTCTTCAGCAGCGAGCTTGAGGTCCAGAGGGCCGTGGTAAAGCACGCAACTGAAGCGGCACAACTCAGTGGAGCCCTGGACTGAGGGCCCACTCTTGCTTGAAGACTCAAGTCGCCAGCACCCAAGCAAGACGACCAGGAAGTCTTCATCCCCGCGAACCTCTTGGAAAGAAATAAAAGTTTTCTCTCTCTCTCCACAAAAACGCAGCCGCCGCGGTCGGGTTCGAACCCGGGAACTCCGGATCAGTAGTCGAGCGCCCTAACCACTGAGCCACCGCGGCGGGGCTGGGGATACCTAAAAAGCGCGATTGGGGCGTGCACTGAGCGAGGGAGACAATTATGAGCCCTTCCTTTCCTCAAAATCATCGGAGTCGGGAACGTTTCCAACGACAGTGAACACAATGAGCGCCGGCAGCTTTCGCTTTGTATATCCCGGTTAGATTGATGGAAACAACTTTTGAGACGAAAAAAAGATCTTCCAGGGTGGTCTTCTACTGGTCCATCAATTGTGTTGATCGCTCTTGTCGCTCTTTGCTGACGGAAGCCAGGTCAAACAAGTGCAGGAGCTCAGGCTGCTAGGCATGCTGATTCCGGAGACGGGCTGCGTATCGCCAACGCTAAACAAACTCAAACACACGGCCAGGAGTGTATCGAGACTCATAAGAAGAATCGCCCGCAGTAAGGACGGAATGAAGGAGGGCGACACTAGGAGACTGGTACAAGCCCTCGTCATCAGCCGCATTACGTACGCTTTGCCATACCAGCTTTCACGCAGATGTGAAGCAGAGCAGGCCAACGTACTCATGCGCTCTGCCTAGAAAGCTGCACGGGGCCTCCCTGACTGCACTGACACAGAGCGTCTGGAGGTTCTGGGTATTTACAATACATACCATGAACACGCCGCGGCAGTCTTGATCGCGCAGAGAGAGAGAGAGAGACTCAACTCGACAACCCAAGGTAGAGCATTACTACAGAGACTTCACTACCCCTTGGCACACCAATTCTGCGGGGAGGAGACGCACCCAGACAAGACAGGGAGCGCATACACGTGGACCCGATACCCAAGGACATGCACCCCATGTTTAACGCTGGCCGCAGACGAGCGAGAGCGGTGGCACTGGAACGGTTACGCAACGACCCAAACACTCACTACACGGACGCAACTGCCTACTCCTTGAGGCTGAGAGCATTTGCTGCGGTAGTCACAAGAGGGAACCAAGCAATCACGTCGGCTACAATCCGCACCAAGAGCACGGCCGTGGCCGAAGCGGCAGACATAGCACTAGCCATACGAGTGGCAGACGGCAAGAGGCAATCTGCACATGTTCTCGCGGATTCGCAAGAAGCTTGCCGACTGTTTCTCAGGGGCGTCCTCCCTCGGAGCGTCCTAGGAACCAACCTTCGAGAAGATCACGTCACCACCTGGTGCCCCGCTCACGAAGGTGTACAGATAAACGAACGAACGGACCGCCTGGTTCGAGGACTAATTTTCCGAGTCGCGGCCACATCGACCCGAGAGGAATACCTTACACCTACGCTGCCGCAAGATATCCTCGACAGCCAAAGGCGCGCCAGGCAGACAATGGCGCTACCCCAGCCTAAACTCACATGCTGGTAATCCAGGACGTCTCCAGTCCCTGGATATTAATAATAATAATAATAATAATAATAATAATAATTATTATTATTATTATTATTATTATTATTATTATTATTATTATTATTATTATTATTATTATTATTATTATTATTATTATTATTATTATTATTAATATTATTATTATTATTATTATTATTATTATTATTATTATTATTATTATTATTATTATTATTATCCAGAGACTGGAGATGCCTACAAACCAACACATATCCCTAAATACACACACTCTGCAAAACACATCCGTTCCAATACGATGACTGCTGTCCTTGGTGCGGCGACACGCCAACCCTCAAACACATCACTTGGCATTGCAAACAAAGACCAGCAGAGGGAAACTGACCCGTCGCCACACGCAACGAACTTCAAAGGTCGTGGGAGGCGCGAATTGCCCTGCAGGACATGGGAAGCCAGCAGGCAACCTTGGGCCAAGCCGAGCAAGCCGCTAGAGCCAGTGGGGCCCTGGAATATGGGCTTCACCAGCAAGATCCTCAGTCTGCTATTTCAATAAAATGTTTATTCCTCCTCTACTGGTCCAGGAGTCCACGGGCTTGTGCTTCACATAAAGCCTGGTCCGCCAGCCATTTCTGGCCAGCGGGCTGAACGGTCCGTAAAGCAGCCTCCCAGGAAGAATGAGTGAGATTGGGGATGGGGGATACTGCCTGTGGGGAAGGACATTCCCAAAGGTAGTGGGAAAGTGTGGATCTAGGCACGCCACAGGTGTTTCGATGAGGACGAAAGGTGGGGTGAATGCATGAGAGAAGGTAGAGTGAAATAAAGCAGCTCGTCTGTAATTGTCGCATTGTGGCGCTGATAAGGGCGACAAGGTACTGTGGGGTGGTGGTAATGTCATGCGGCTGAGTTTGTAGAATGTGGTGATTTGATGATATGTATAATGGACCGATGGGGCCTCTTGCGTTGGGCTGGGTGCCTGATCTTCCGGGTTCAGTCAGGAGAGTTCTCGGTCTTGCGCATGAACGCGCTAATTACCGGGGATCGAGGCATGCCCAGGGATCCACGAAAGAGCAACCATTCGGTCGAGAGAGGTGGCTGTGGCAAGAATACGGTGTGTGGCCGGCGTCCCCACACCCTTTAGGTAGTGGAGGTATGCGGCAAGTAGTAGTAGTAGTAGTAGTAGAAAACATTTATTCCAAAAAGGTAGGATAGAGAGGCGAAAATACAGATTTTGGGTGGAGTCCTTATTTCAGGACACCAATGTCCACCGCAGTTCCTCTTGCTTGGGATATCAGCTTTCGCTGCGTCGCCGAAGGGAATCTGTGCAAATTTCAGTTATGTTTTGTCAATGATAGAGTGGGCCAGCGCAAGTGCAATGGCGGCTCTTTCCGCCTCTGCAGGTGAGTTAGTTCGGATTGTGGCGGCGGTCCCCACAGTGCCATGATCACAGGCTTCGAATGACGTGAAGAATCCTACTTTATAATTTTCTGCCGCGTCGACATAAAGGATACCGGAGCGGTTACTGTATGTTTTGGTGTAATAGCTCGCTCGAGCCCGCCGCCTACCCTGATGGAGGCTAGCGCTCATATTGCGCGGTAGGGGCTTCTGGTTTATATGTGATCCTGCGTGCGCAGAGAAATCATGTAAGGTGTGGGACTTGTTGGGGTTGGAATGGATGGATTGAGACGGAGCTGTCGCACTAGGCATTGTCCTGTTTCCGTGCGACCCAGGCGGACTAATTGGTTGGCGCGTTGAGCCTCTATTAATTCGATCACGGTGTTGTGGGTACCAGTGGCCAGAAGACGTTTCGTGCTAATCGTCCGTGGAAGACGTAGGGCGGAGGTGACAGCCGTGCGTATTAGGATCTCTGCCTGTTGTGTCTGGTGCTGAGTGAGTATGTGGTATGGGAGGTGGTATGTAATGCGGCTATTTAATAATGCATTTGTCATATTGAGGGTCTCGCGTTCAGAGAGCCCATGATTGCGTGCTGCCCCCCGCTTGATTAGTGCAGCCACCTGTTTTATCTATCTTTGCAAGAGCCGAAGGATGGCTGTTGCATCGAGTGTGTTGTTAATGAGAAGGCCGAGAATTTTCACCTGAGAGACAATGGGCACTGGATTCCCGTACATGTGCACTTCAAGGGGGGGGGTGTCACTGGGGAGGGGTTAAGCTGCAAGAGCTCCGATTTATTTGGAGAGAAATCCGGGATTAGCGGAGCTAATCCACAGCCTAACTTGTTAAAGAGTGATAGCTCTTACTACTTACGTTTGTCAAGGACGCGTCAGTATGCAATGAAGGTAAAATTGACCAAAACAGTTACCACGTGACCACACTAAATCACTTAGCAACAGTGGGCCCGTAGATCTTCTCTATACTTTCGATCCGTTGCCAGTAAAGCGCGGCCATCGAAGTGGGACCTCCCCGGGACCACCATTTGCATAAAATTTGGCGGCTACCCGTTTGACGCAGAATGTTCGAAGTGGCGTCAAATGACTTGGCATATTCCCGAGAATAACATTACGAATTTAGATAAAGCCCAAAATATGTATGGTATTCCCACTGATGACCTCTCCGCTCCCAAATCATGCATTTTGAGGACCTTCAGACGGCCATTACGGCCAAACCGTTTGTCGCAAGGGGTTCCGGATGGTGTCAAACGATTCGTCGTGTTGTGAGCACACGTTTATAAAATTTATTAACAGATATAACGAGAAAATATTCCTGATATAGCGAAATTGCTTTGCTTGTGTCATAGATGGGATGTTTCCGGAAAGGCAATATCCCTTTTAAGGCAACGAAACATCAGCAGATGTTTGGATTTCGTCTTCTCCACATTCTCCACGTTTGCTGAAGCATACGATGTGAATATGATGACACGGCGGCTTTCAAGTCGAGCAATGACGAAGTTTTGGCGTGTAATTTTTTCCCCGCTCAAATTTCGCATTGATTATCGTAATCGTCCTTATAATTCTTGTGTTCAAGTAACAAACAAACCAAACCATGAATTCCTTAACCCCATACAAGGACTCTGCGGCTCTATTCATTGCGAAAGAACTAGATCAAACTGCCTACACACATCACCGCTATTAGACCACTCGCTCTATTAATGAGCTTTAGTATGCCATCTGATTCACTGTGCTTACGAAAATTTTGAACATGTAGAGAGACTGTCGCGTGGAAGAAATCTGGTGGCTTCTCGTTTGTCAAACAAAAGCGGAAAAGCAACGTGCTATTGGCTTCGAGCAGAGCGGAAAGGCCGCGTGTCTGTCTGTCGGTTGCTGCCAGGAAGTAAGAAAGGAAAGTACACAGGCCTGCTCACTGGCTCAAGCCGAGCCACAATCGCTACCACGTGCAGATAGAAGGAGTGTTGAAAGATGAGATAGAAAGACAGGAAAGTAAAGGCGCGCTAAAGACAAGGCCGATCCCGGAGGTAGTACCTTACCGGGCCAACCGGTGGCGGGAGTGAAGCATCCTTCAAACTCTCCGCCACATCTCCAAAAATAAGTCCAACTTGGACCCGTAACAGATACTCCACGGGTCCGGACACATCGCGCCATCGGCTTCGAGCAGAGAACAATGCATTACAATGCTTCTTGCCACTGCTCACATTGTGTATCAATCTGCGTTATTAAAAAACCACTTAAGTAGAAAGCATCCAACGGCGTGCATGCGACTGTATTCTCATAGCGCTACAACATAGTTTTATCTAAGTTGTTACTTTATTTATTATTAGAACAAAAAACAAAACAAAATTAGCTGTGCTTTAACTGCTGCTGAACATGGTTAGCGAACGAAAGCTGAGACAACTGGTCTTTCGGGAAAGTAAATGGCGCAGTATATGCCTCACATCTCGGCGACACCTGAACCGCGCCGTAAGAGAAGTGATAGAGGGAGAACTGAGAGAAGAAAGGAAGAAGGAGGTGCTGTAGTGGAGGGCTCTGGAATAATTTCGACACACCTAGAGTTATTTAAGTGCACTGGCGTCGCACAGCACACGGGTGTCTTTGCGTTTCGCCTCGATCTAAATGTGGCCGTTGCGGAGGGTTCGAGCCCGGGTACTCCGGATCAGTTGCCCAGCGCCCTAACCACTGAGCCACCACAGCGGGTAGAAAGCTGTGCTGCATCGGGCAACTAGACGTGGCTTGGAGTCTGTAACATTGAGTGCGTTCCCACACAGGGTAGGCAGCGCGTTAACACTGCCACCCTGGCAGTTAATGGTTTATCGCGAGAGGTTGGACACCCAATGAACGCTGCGGCCTATTGCTGCAATGACGCGTGTCTTCCACAATGTTCCGCGAGCTAATGCATGCAGCCCACATCTCTCTCTCGAACCCGACCGCGGCGGCTGCGTTTTTATGGAGGAAAAACGCTAAGGCGCCCGTGTGCTGTGCGATGTCAGTGCACGTTAAAGATCCCCAGGTGGTCGAAATTATTCCGGAGCCCTCCACTACGGACCTATTTGTTCCTCTCTTCTTTCACTCCCTCCTTCATCCCTTCCCTTACGGCGCAGTTCAGGTGTCCAACGATATATGAGACAGATACTGCGCCATTTCCTTTCCCCCCAAAACCAATTATATATACACATCTCTCTCTCTCTCAACACGGCCACGTACATCAAAGCGCGTTTGAGGAGTCCACTGACCCAGGGACGCAGTTAATTATGCGCTCTTCCTTTCCGCGAAATCATTATAGAACGTTGTCAATGCCAACACCAATGAAAACAATGAACGCCAATGGCCTATAAAAATGTGCCGTGTGCTGTGCGATTTTAGTGCACGTTAAAGGTCCCCAGATGGTCGAAATATTCCGGAGCCCTCCACCACGCACCTTCCTTTCTCATTTCATTTCCTCCTTTATTCCTTCCCTTACGGCGCGGTTCAGGTGTCCGCCGATATATGCGACAGATACTGCGCCATTTCCTTTCCCCCAAAACCAATTATTATTATTATTATTATTATTATTATTATTATTAATTAAATTGTTTGGGAGAGATTTTGGGGAAGGAAATGGCACAGTATCTCTCTCATATATCGTTGGACACCTGAACCGCGCCGTAATGGAAGGGGTAAAAGGGGGAGTGAAAGAAGAAAGGAAGAGAGAGGTGCCGTAGTGGAGGGCTCCGGAGTAATTTCGACCACCTGGGGATCTTTAACGTGCACTGACATCGCACAGCACACGGGCGCCCTATCTTTTTGCCTCCATAAAAACGCAGACGCCGCGGTCGGGTTCGAAACCGGAAATTCCGGAGCAGAAGACGAGCGCCTAACCACTGAGCTACTGCTGCGGGTCTATAAAAAAATGAAAATTCGTTTTGGGGGAACGCAAACGCAGCAGTATCTGCCTCACGTATCGCCGGACACTTGAACCGCGCCGTAAGGAAAGGAATAAAGGAGGGAGTGAAAGAAGAAATTTCGACCACCTGACGATCTTCCACTGACCTCGCACAGCACACGGCCCTAGCGCTTCACCTCTTCCTTCAGTGGTGCGTTTCTGCACACGTTCTCAATGACAACGCATGCAGCGCATATCTGTCAGTACCACCACGCAGTTTAAAGCGCGCCTGAGGCGTCCACTTTACCAGGGGGCCAGTATTGGGCCTTTCGTTTGCTTTCGAAGCTCTCTCTTTTCATCCGTTTCGGTGCAGCTTCACATGCCGTGCGCTAAGGTCACTGTAGGTCAAATGTGCGCGGTCGGCGAAACTCGCGGAACATGCCGTAGTAAAGCTTTCACTTTAAAAGGCGGATTGTTCGAAGTTCACCGCGAGCTCCCGGCGAGGAAGTTAGACTACAGCAAGATACAAAATGGAGGGACTGGAAGGTAACTAATTCGACTGCAGAGCCGCCTGCACGATATGCGTGGTTATCCGCTGTATATGATTTGCAACAGGATGGAGGGTGGTGGTGGTGGTAGTGGTTTTTTTAAAAATAATTGTAAAAAGGAAGGAAAAGATTTTTGCTAGCTCCGGCATCTGCCATCAATACTGAAGCACCTGAGCTGGGGCAGCGGAAATAAAGGATAGCAGGCAGAATGGAGAAATGAAATGAAAGAGGTGAGGGGACAGGAAGAGAGGTTAGGGGGAGAAGTAATATGTACAAACTATTTACACAATAAGAAATGTGTCCAAGTTGTGCGCGTGATTAGTTCATTTTAGAGGAATTAAATCACACGCGCACAGCACTGTGATGGTTACAACTGGAGTGGGGCTTCCAGTTATTAATCGTTCAACGTAGAACTCGCGGAGCGTTCGGTCACTGCGTGTAACTACCTGACGGAGAACAGACGGGACGTCAAACCCGTGTGTTCGAGGAATGCACAGAGGCTCACCAAAGTTCGCTCACCAGTGCGCGCACTGCCCTGCGGCCACAACAGCGTCTTGATGGAGTCTGGTTTTATGCCTTGCGCCCTATAGGCCGCGAGCATATCGCGAGGAGCATCGGCGAACGCGGCACAGTGAAAGAGCAGGTGTTCTAGTGTTTCCACTGCACCGCATTCGTCACACACATCACTCGTTGCGATTCCGTGACGCACCCCTCGTTCCCCGGGCCACACGCAGCCAATGCGCACACGGAGGGTCATTGCATGTTGTGACCGTGTAAGTGCGCGACAGCCGGTGACACTGTCGATGCGCTCACCTCCCGCGATGCGTGGGTCGGGGTGCTGTTTTCGGAGATGGTCGTGGATGGCCGCACGCACGTCCTCTACCGCAAGGCGCAGATCGCTGGCAGGTAGTTGGTGTGCAGCGGTCGCGAGGTCGTCAGCTTCTTTGTTGCCAGCGATGCCGCAGTGACCGGGCACCCACTGTGAACGCACGGCACAACCTCTCTGCGCGAGGCGCTCAATGCGCGAGCGAATTTCCCGCACTAGTGGAGTACCAAGGCCGTTAGATTGCAGGAGCCTGAGGGCGGCGCGGGAGTCGCACAGCAGAGCACTCCTGGGCGGCGGAGGGCCGAGGGTGAGCAGCATGTCCAGCCCGAGCCGGATCCCCATCAACTCCGCCGTGGTGGAGGAGCCCAGGAAGGCTGCGTGTTGCTGGCTGTGCAGTCGCATGGCGGGGATGGTGGCCGCCGCAGCAAGGGAGCAGCTGTCGCGGGCCACTGAGCCGTCGGTGTACACGAGGAGATAGTCCTGGAGCTCCTCGTGTATGACGGCTCTGGCCAGCTGCTGCACAGCACAAAGGGGTGTGCTCCGCTTTCCCGCAATGCCGACGATCTCTCGCTATACCTCCGAGGCAGCAGGCCAGGGCGCGCAGGAGCCGTAGGGGGACGGGCCTTGTGTCAATTGCTCATACTCGAGCAGCGCCGCGCCCATTCGTGAGCGCGGTTGCGAGCGCATACGCTGCAGCAGCAAGCCGCCGTCCGGTGCGCGGTGAAGCCGGTCGATGTGATTTAATGCCCTGCGCACTGCTTGGAGCTCAAGTGGCTACGCTCCTGCCTCGGCCAACGTTGCGGCGCACTGCGAGTTTTTGGGCATGCCTAGGCACACGCGCAGGGACTTGCAGTGCTGAAGCCCGAGTTTCTTCCAGCACGGTTTGCTCACCGTGACGAACGGCAGCGCATAGAGCACCGCCCACAAAGCTGCGGCATTGTATAGACGCAGCGCGGCTTGCTGGGAGATGCCCTGGCCTCGAGCGGTGAGCTTGTGCACGGCGGCGGTGATCCTCTTCATCTGCAGACAGGCCTTGGTCCCCGCGGGACAGAAGGAAAGGCGCCAGTCGATGTCCAGGCCAAGGTACCGCACCGATTTACGCCAAGGAATAGGAGTCCCGCCCAGTGACAGTGGCGCAAGGTGCGCGCGCGAGCGCGAAACGCAGACCATGGCCACCGATTTGTCCGCGCTCAACGACAGACCAAGGCCGCGCAAGCTGGCATCGATTGCGGTCAGGGCTCCCTGAAGGCCCCACAGAGCTATGTCGTCTGCATATATGGACATGTACACATGGTGTCGGCCGCTCGGGGGGAGGGAGGCCGGCACCACCGACATGGCCACATTAAACAGAAATGGTGATAAGACAGCCCTGCGGCACGCCCATGTCCACCGGGCGAGGCTTGGAGAGCTTACCCACTACTCGTACGTGCATGGTGCGCCCGCTCAGGAAGCCATGAACGTATCGCAAAAGGCGCCCGCTCACACCAGCCCCCTCAAGCACTGCGAGAATTGGTGCGCGGTGAACGTTGTCAAAAGCGCCCGAGACGTCCAGTAGTAGCAGCAGCGCAACCTGGCCTGCCGCCCTGGCATGCTCCAACGCTGTAACAACGTCCGATATAGAACCAGCCGTGCACCGCATCCCACGGAAACCCATCTGCCGCTCGTCAAACAAATCAGCCTCCGCAGCCCGCTCGTTCAGACGCGGCAACGCCATATGCTCCATGAGCTTACCTGCCGCCGATGTATGAAGCTGCTCAATCTGCGCGAGGATGGAGGTGGTGGTGGTGGTAGTGGTTTTATTAAAAATAATGGTAAAAAGGAAGGAAAAGATTTTTGCTAGCCCCGGCATCTGCCATCGATACTAAAGCATTTGAGCTGGGGCAGCGGAAAGAAAGGACAGCAGGCAGAATGGAGAAATGAAATGAAAGAGGTGAGGGGACAGGAATAGAGGATAGGGGGAGAAGTAATATGTAGAAACTGTTTACACAATAAGAAATGTGTCCAGGTTGTGCGCGTCATTAGTTCATTTTAAAGGAATTAAGTCACACACGCGCACAGCACTGTGTTGGTTGCAACTGGAGTGGGGCGTCCAGTTATTAATCGTTCAAGGTAGAACTCGCGGAGCGTTCGGTCACTGCGTGTAACTACCTGACGGAGAACAGACGCGACGTCAAGCCCGTGTGTTCGAGGAATGCACAGAGGCTCACCAAAGTTCGCTCACGAGTGCGCGCACTGCCCTGCGGCCACAATAGCGTCTTGATGGAGTCTGGTAGTATGCCCTGCGCCCTATAGGCCGCGAGCATATCGCGACAAGCATCGGCGAACGCGGAACAGCGATGGAGGGGCCAGGATATGTTTTGCGTGCATAGTGTGTCGCTTGAATCTTTCAAATAAACCTCTGAAAGCTGGTAATGGCATGGGGACATTCCATTAGCACCTGCAAAGCCTTTTCAGGCGAGTATGGCGACATATTGCAAAGAATACAACCGACGCAAAGCATTGCGTTAGTATGACTCATCACTGCTCGATAAACAGATCCTTGCTTGTGCAACTTTTCCCTCATTGAGATTGGAATACATGTAAACAATGTTTTCCACGCACTCTCAGTCTGTTGCACAGCATTCTAAATACATTGCCGAACTGTGACTACCTTCATTCACACAGCGCAAAAGATGGGGGAATTCGGAGTAGCCGCCATATGAATGGCGTCAGCGTTTGGTTACTACAGATACCTCTGCCACGATGTGGACCGATCCAGATGCTTGGCTCACTCCAAACAGCACATATGGGCCAAATGCTAGAATGCGTAGGGAGATGAAACTGTGGAGAAAAAAAATGGAAAAATTATTTTTTGGGGAAAGGAAATGGCGCAGTATCTCTCTCACATATAGGCGGACACCTGAACAGTGCTGTCGGAGAAGGGATAAAGGAGGGAGTGAAAGAATAAAGGTAGAAATAGGTGCCGTAGTGGAGGGCTCGGGATTAATTTCGACCACCTGGGGGTCTTTAACGTGCACTGACACCGCACAGCACACGGGCGCTTTCGCGTTTCGCCTCCATCAAACCCGGCCGCCGCGAACTGGTTCGAACCCGGGAACTCCGGATCAGTAGCAGAGCGCGCTAACCACTGAGCCAGCGCGGCGGGTCTTTTTGTGCAGAAAATAGTAGTAGTAGTAGTAGTAGTAGTAGAAGCAGTGATTTATTAAAATATAATAAAAAGTACGGATAACATTTTTGCTAGCCCCGGCCTTGGTTTTTCCTTCCGTCTGAGCAATGAAAAAGAAGAGAAAATATAAACTTTATTTCAATTTAATGTTTTTTTAGGCACTTGAATCTCTACGACAAACGCCGGTGGCGGGAATCAAGATTAATCATCCGGCTTATTGCTTCAACCCGCCGCCGTGGCTCAGTGGTTATGGGCGCTCGGCTACTGATCCGGAGTTCCCGGGTTCGAACCCGACCGCGGCGGCTGCATTTTTATGGAGGCAAAACGCTAGGGCGCCCATGTGCTGTGCGATGTCAGTGCACGTTAAAGATCCCCAGGTGGTCGAAATGATTCCGGAGCCCTCCACTACGGCACCTCTCTCTTCCTTTCTTCTTTCACTCCCTCCTTTATTCCTTCCCTTACGGCGTTATTCAGGTGTCCAACGATATATGAGACAGATACTGCGCCATTTTCGTTCCCCAAAAATCAATTATTATTATTATTACTTTTTCCTTCAGTGGCTTCAAAGCCAGTTCCTTTCCAAGCTTGGAGGGCTATGTATCTTTCGTAAGAAGTCACTCCCCTCAAATGAACTAATCACGCGCACAACCTGGACACATTTCTTATTGTGTAAATAGTTTGTACATATTACTTCTCCCCCTATCCTCTCTTCCTGTCCCCTCACCTCTTTCATCTCATTTCTCCATTCTGCCTGCTATCCTTTATTTCCGCTTCGCCAGCTCAGGTGCTTCAGTATCGATGGCAGATGCGTGGCTAGCAAAAATCTTTTCCTTCCTTTTTACTATTATTATTAATAAAACCACTACCACTACCGCTCCCCTCACTTCTAGGAGATATGTAAGTGGCGCAGAGCAGTTGCGGGCTAATATTTCCGCTTTGGAACAGTGGAAATAAGTTGTTCTCGCTTCGCGTCGTGTATCAGACACCGCCAACTTTCCCCGGAGCGCGCTTCTGCTACAGACCGCGCGTTGAAACTTACATTGAGTGCTATCATATGCACCTTTGCTCAAAAATAGCAAGCTCATTCATCGATTGCCAATACGCTGCAGTCTGCGGCCCCCATGCAAGGAGTTTAAGGATTGTAGCGCCACTTAAGCGTCCGGGGAAAGTGTGCAACCGTGCCGCCCCTCTTACAGGCTGTTTCAGGCTCGCAAAGTAACAACTCAAACTGTTTCTTTGAAACTGACTGCGGTTAGGAGCACGGCCCACCCCATGTGGTCATGACTTCAAATGCGGAAGATGGCTCCTAGCGGCCCTCCGGCTTCCCCGACTGATGACTGGTGATGGTTTCGCAACATGGTGGACAGCGTTCCTCAGGCTTCCCTGAGAGACAACAGAGCTGGACGACCGATGGAATTCCGCTAGGCCTAATGGAACCCGTCTTCGATCTTCAGTGTGTTATCGGCCAAGGCGGCCGAGTGAAATGGGCCGAGGCTCAGTCAGTCGTGGAGGAGTCCAAAAGGGTTTTTTATTCAGGAAACGTGGGTATTTAAAGGATGGAATCACATGACTGGAAACAGCCAGTGCACGTAAATACTGACCAGAAAACCGCTAAGACAAACTGAGACCACAACTCCCGCTACAAAGTTGTCAGCCAAGGGTTAGGCCTAGATAGCTTCATCTTCCTCATAATCTTATTTCTGCACGTGCACTGACATCGCACAGCACATGGGCGCCTTAGCGTTTTGCCTCCATAGTTCTCCACAGCTACAATATTCGTTGTCGTGATCAGCCGTGGTGGACAGAGCAGAACCTCAATACATTTGCGGAATTCATCGCAGCTGACAGCCACTGAGGAGCATAGTCACGTCTACGAAGGGGGAATATTAGCACACTTCTAGGAAGCTACCCCAGTTATGAGTTCTAGAGAAAAGGGTCGGATGGACAGAAAAAGATGTTTTGCTTTTATTCAAAAATAAAAGACTGACCCAACTTTAATATATACATGCGATATTATGAAAACACTATAGTTGTAACGGTTTCTACACCTTTCTGACTCCCGGAAATAGAAAATTTGTTGAAGACATTCTACAAACGCTTCGCAGGCGCGGCAACCAAGGAAAGAGGTTTCTTCTGGTATAAAGCTGTTTCTCGGCTGCTTATAGATGTTTATAGATGTGTGCTGCTGTTTCATCAAGTAAGTATGGCTAAAGTCGCACAGTTCCCTACCTCTTGTGAAGCTATCCAAAAAGCGGGAGTCAGGGCCAGCAGGTTTTATTTATTTATTTATTTATTTATTTATTTATTTATTTATTTACAGAATACTGCAGGCCGAATCGGTCCAAGCAGGAGAGCGTACATAAATTGTTAGTAAGCAATATGCCTTAGAATGAGCAACAATGGCTTCGGTACAAAAATAAGTGACTTCACGTGCATTTCAGACAGCGGCAAAGCACTTTTACAGATGTCTTGGCGTTCGTAACAGTATTACCACTTTTCCTATCTACTGTACATCGTTCAGCAAACAGTCGAACGTTCGAATTGTAACAAACCATATTTTTGCGCCTACATTTTCATCACCTCATGTCCTGAGAAAAAAGTCGGTGATAATTTTCACTCACTGTTATATCAGGATGATATAACAGGAGCCGTTGGCTGGCACATGCAGAACAAGTGGCGCACACTTGTGATGTGCGACTACGGCGTCCTGATAGCCTGCTATCGCGTCCTCATAACCTGGGTCACTTTGGAACATTTATCATCATCAGCCTGACTACACCTACTGCAGGGCAAAGGCCTCTCCCACATGTCTCTCCAATTAACCCTTTCCTTTGCCAGCTGCGCCCACCCTATGCCTTGCAAACTTCTTAATCTCATCCGCACACCTGACTCTCTGCCGCCCTCTGCCACGCTTTCCTTCTCTTGGAATCCACTCCGTTATTATTAAAATGACCAGTGGTTATCTTCTATGAAGAAACCAATTGCAACGTCAAAACCCTATAAACACCAAAACAGGCAATAATAGGAGCCTTTGGTTTTTCTTAATATTCCTACGCATTTTGTCGCGGTGCACATGGCTTTTGCTGTTACACTGAGTAGCACCTATATTGTACGGTTCAAAGGAAGCTATATTTTCTCTTGTACTCCGGCTTCATGCATGCTACCTCTGGAGCTGATGAAGAAGAAGATCCTACTTTGCTCCGTCGAGACGCTCGCTCCTCTGGGTCCGTCCTCTGACCTTTGTTTTCGACACCACGCCTTCAGAGAGGCAAATAATCTCGGCATGCCTGGGTCGAGGAAAGCCAGCGTGTCTTCATCGAAAGCGAAGTCGCCTTCCGTCGGGAGCGCTGAGGCACCCGGGCGCAGGAAATCTGCCGCATCGGTTTCATCCAAGAAGTCGGCCTCTACCACCAAACTCGACACGCCAAAGACCAAGAAGTCCAGCTCGTCTCCCTCAACCGCTAATGTGGACAAACCCGGACGCAAGGCGTCCAGCGCCTTTGCCTCGTCCGCGAAGCCTGACTTAGCTGCGAAGCTGGACAAGCGAGAGCGCAGGAAGTCCACCGTGTCTGCATCGTCCGCGAAGTCAACCTCAACAGCAAAGTCGTTGGACTCAGCGCCCTCTAAAGACGACGTCGAGCCAAAGAAAGAAAAGCTCTCGAGGTCTCCTATGGATGAAGTCAGCAAACAGGTCCGTGCGTACAACCACGAAACTTAAAATTACTCGTTAACACATGGCGTATACCATGCGGTACTTACTGTAAAAAGGTTGATTGTTCTAGTTCTAAATTAATTTTCATTGCTATATCAGTTTCAGTGCTGTGAAAACGCTATTTTCTGAAATATGCACTCATATTTATCACAGCTGGAACAAAGTTCCAGTCGTTACAGAACTCACTGCGAAATATGACTATAACGCCAAAAAAAACGCAATATTTCTGCGCTGACACTGCTGCGCTGCAAGGAGAAAAACAGAAAAAAAAACAGGAAAAAATTATTCCGCACGTCACTATTCGCGTGGTATATTATCCTTATTGGCCTTCACGATTAATCATATTTCGCTGATTTTATTCATGCTGAATTTGCATATCCCTTACCAAATTCACGAGTTTTGAAAAGTTGTGCAATGTAAGAATACCGGTGATGCAATTATAGGGGTTCATAGCTTTTATCCCGTGTTTTCTTCGCTGGTGAATAGCGATTTTAAATAATCAAAATATTTACAGGAGTATGATATTGTGTGGTATGGTATGGTGTGGTGTGGTACGGTGTGGTATGGTATGATGTGGTATGGTATGATGTGGTAATTGGGCTTTACGTATTTAAGCGACTCCGACTATGAGAGACGCCGCAGTGGAGCGCACTTAATTTAAGATCACCTGTGATTCTCATGCACTGACAGCGCACAGCGCACGGACGTTTTGTAGCGAGAGCTATGCTACGCTACTCAGTCGAGCATTTCGCCGTGAGCCTGGGAGGCTGATAGTGCGCATGCGCGAAACCAGAGAGGCGCAGCAGGTGCGCGACGCATGACGTCAGTTCCCCGCCGCCGCCGCGCGATGAGCCGCTCCAGCCCGACTACAACCGCCGGCGCCGCTCGTGAATGCGCATGCGCGGCAACCTGAGAAGGGCAGCAGGTGCGAGGCGCATGACGTCAGAGCTCAGCCGCCGCCGCGGCCGCGTGTGGGGTCGTGTGGATAAACTGTGTATGTGCGGCTGTGGGTACAAAAGCTGAGGTAATACGACTCGGTGTATCCCAATCGCTACTTATGGGTAACGAAAAGGAGACTCTAGCCGCCGCTATGCGGCGGTATCGTCAGGAGAAGGTCAATTCTTCGGACCCAGAAGCCGTCACGTCGCACTTGGCCGCTCTGCAGAAAAAGAATGAACATCAGAAGGCTAAACGAGGGGCGGAGACGCCTGAGCAAAGAGAAGAACGTCATATCATGTTGCAACGCATTAGTATCATTCGAACTGTTAATTTCCCGAAAGACAACACAATCATCAGCAAATAAATGAATGTTAGAAGATACACAGTCAGGCAGGTCATTAATGTATATTAGGAACAACAAAGTTCCTAACACAGAGCCCTGAGGCACGCCACAGCCAGCGGAACATAATGAGGAGTTGCGATTGTTAGATGATACAAACTGGGGACGGTTTAAAAGAAATTGTTCAAACCAAAGTAGGATTTCAGGTTCAGGGTTTAGTTTGGCTAGTTTGAAGAGGAGGAGTCGATGACAAACTTTTTTAAAAGCTTTCTTGAAATTAAGAAATATGCAGTCAGCTGTTGAGCCTTTATCAATGATAATATGAATATTGTGAGTGAATGATGCCAATTGCGTTTCGCATGGAAGAAATTTCTGGAAACCGTGCTGTGCGCTGTTGAAAAACGAGTTAGCTTTCAGAAAGTTAGCGATATGGGAGTACAGGATGTGCTCTAGTAATTTGTAGGGAATACTGGTTAATGAAATTGAGCGGCAGTTGAGAGAACTTTTGCCACCTGATTTGTGGACCGGAACCAACTTCCCGACTTTCCAGTCGGCAGCAACCGTGCAGGAGTCGATGGACTGCTGAAAAATGTTGCAAAGCATAAGTGATGAGTAGGTTCGGGTGCTTTTCAAAAATTTGCTGCGAATTAGGTCAGTGCCGCGGTTAGATGATGATTTAAGATTGTCAATTAATTTCATGATGCCGCTAGGATCAATGCAGACAGGGTCCATTATCGAGTACGCATGTGACTGATAGGGTGGTAATGCTGTGAATGGACAAATAACAAAGTTATTACTGAAAGTTTTGTTTAAGACGGGCCACTCTGCATCGGGTATAGGGAGTCCGTCAGGATCTGTTAAGGGAATTGAGTCGACTTTCCTTGGATTAACTGTGCGCCAGAATTTTCGGGGACCATTAGTAAGCATACAGGGTAAAGCGCTGTTGAGGAAATTACCTTTGGCGTTCTTGAGTGCGGCTACATATGCGTTATTAGCTGCCGTATAGGCGATCCACCGGGCGTCTGAAGGGGAACGTGAAGCGTTACGAAACAGGTGTTTTTTCTTGTTCGATAATCTTTTGAGGTTAAGGTTATACAAAGGTGCTTTTGAGTTGCAAGAAACGGTTCGTAGTGGCATGTGCTTATCGCTTAGTTGTTGGATTTTGTTACTGAAGATGCTCGAATTATCATTCTACTGAGCGGTTTTCGATACCATCCAGGAAGGGGCCAAGTAATAGAGACAGCTCATTGTTAATGACCTCGAAATTAGCTTTGTTGTAGTCCCTGATAACATTTTTTAACCTTTTAGTTTCAAGGGGTGGGGCATATATTTCAAAATGACTAGCTAAATGGTCACTTAACCCCGGCATGTACGTAACATGAGGGACGAGATCGGGGCGAGATGTTAGTATTAAATCCGAGGTGTTAGCGGTAGCTTGCGTTAACCTAGTAGGCTGTGTGACTAACTGAGATAACGAAACAACCGAGCAAAGATTTAAGAAATCATTATAACAGAAGAGAACAGATTAAGAGTAGGCAAACTGGAAGACCTGGAAATGCTCGGGAGGTTAAAGTCACCGAGTGAAAAAAATATCAGCATTAGGATGTAGGAAGTAGGCGCCGTTAATATCATCGTGCAATTTTTCGAGAAGTATGATGTGAAGTTGGGGGGGGGGGGGCGATAACATAAACTAAGGATTATTTTACAGTGATGGATTTCAACGCATGCCCAGATGATTTCCAGGTTGGTGTCAATGTGTATCGGATATGATCTAATCTTTTTAGAAATAGCCAGCAGAACACCACCGCCTTGGCGTTGCGTGCGGTCGCAACAGAAAACGGAAAAGTGCGATAAATCACTGATTACTTCGCTGGCGTGAATGTTATAATGAAGCCATGTTTCGGTAAGCACGATGATATAGGCGTTACATGTGTCAGTGAGAGAATGCAAAGAGTCACGCTTGTTAATAATGCTTCGTACACTAGCTTGTAAGAGAGAGATGCTGCAGGACGGTGGCAATTTCCTACTTCCTCTCTCGTATTCCTAGGGCGTGCTATTAACGGTGAGTGAATAATCTTGAATAACATCCCGCGAGGAGCCGGCCTGTGTTTCGAGACTCGGCTGTAAGTCAGCTCGTGACTGATTTAATAATTCAACGTTCTTAGTTATTTCGTTGTGGATGTAAAATTGATTATTGACGAGCAGTTTGTTTTAGTAAAGTGGAACTTCAGGGAGTGAGGCAGCCCTTTGCCAAATTCGACAAGTCGGCTCCTCGCTAGACGAGTAGCGTACGAGAAATCCTCAGATACAGAAAGATTGTTTTCCTTGGGAGTATCACGGGAGTTCAGAATTTTGTCTGATTTTAAAGAATCAGAACCTAATGACAATAGGGCGACACTTCGAGGCTGAAAAGGAGCCCAAATGATGAGCATGCCCTATGCATTGGGACAGTGAATCTGGATCAGCGACAGAAGATAACGCAGAAATAACCTTTTTCTGTTTCATTTTATGTTTCACATTCGTGAGGGATTCCACGCAAGATTAGATTGTTCCGTCTCGATCTACCTTCAAGATCGTCTAAGCGAGGCTGTAGAACAGCAAGGTGGAAGGTGAGGTCTTCTGCGGAACTTTGGATGGTCGAAAGGCTTTCCTCAAAGGCATCTATGGTGCTTATTTTATTCTCGAGGGCTTGTAGCCGGCCAAATATGCTTAAGAACTTATTTTCAATGTTTTCCTGGCTTGTCTTGATTTGTTTAATGTCAGCCCGAAGTTCCTCTTGGTTTTTACCGAATTCTAGCGTATGCTCATTGATGTCTTTGAGCATCTGATGCATAGCGTCAGACTGATCCGTATCGTCAGTCGTTGAGCGAAGTTTGGGGCCAGTATTGGTATCAATATCGCCAGAACAAAGCAACAATCGCGCTACATCAAAGCAATCACTCAATAAATCACAGAGCGTATGTGAGCATAGGAGCACGACCAGAAAACGATTGTCGGATTTTTTACCGTATAAAGAAGAGTGTCTACACGCCTGCGGTGAGAACAGAAGAATCGTGTTGGCCATGCTGTCGCAGTGGCAGCTCTTATGCTCACTGACGCTGTAGACGGAGTGCAGCCAATTTATACTGCCGATGGGAATGGGCGTTTACATGGTTGACCGGAAGTTATCAGGGAAGCCGATGATAACCTTTCCATCAGGGAATGAAAACGTGTGGTCGAAGGAACCAGGTGGATTGAATATATCTGGGGGCCGCTCAGGGGCGCATGCACCATCGGGTAGAGGGGTCATGACGACGTATCCCGGTAACGATGGTCCTAAGAGCATGCGAAGGGGCCAGGAAGAAGCAAACCGCAAAGATGGGACATGCCTGCGGTGAGAACAGAAGAATCGTGTTGGCCATGCTGTCGAATTGGCAGCTCCCATGCTCCAGCTCAAGCAGTGGCGGCTCCCATGCTCCCATGCTCGGAGTAACTTGAGTAAGCTTGGAGGAGCGTCGTGCCAGCTGGTGCCAATGGGAACAGGGCGTTGCGCCAGCTGCAGTCAGTGAGAAGAGGGCGTCGCGCCAGCTGCAGCTGAGTGGAGAGAGAGTGTGTGTGAAGATGAACGAGAAACACGGTCAAGTGCACATGCAGATGCCAGAAAGAAGAGGGTAAGGATGAAGTCGCCGTAGGATTCTGCGGTACAGGAAAGGGTAAATCATGGATGAAGCGGGCCCTTCAACAGATTCCGAAGCCGACCGACGTGAACGACGAGCTCAATAGCAATGCAAAAAAGAAGAGGGCGCGAACCTAAGTCAACCGCTCCAGTGGATATAGCGAGGCTGCAAAGTGAAGCAGAGCGACGAAAATACCATGGACTTGCTAAACGGGTTGAGGAAATAGATGAAGAGCGAGAAAGAAGAGGCGAATGATTAAGTCACCAGTGGAACGCGCACAAGTTCATTCAGAGACCACCGAATCGTAACGAGAAGCTCAGGCGATTTATCGCAACAAGAAAGCCGAGTAAGAACTGCGAGAAAATTTGGTGCACCCCGAATTTTCAACCCTATACGAAGATAAAAGAATACGAACGAATAAAAGTAAGAGTAAACGTGTTATAGCACCTCAATAAGTCGAATTTATTTAGCCATGTAATTCGGGGGTCAATTTTATTACATAATCCTTTTTTTTCATTTCATCTTTTACGAATCACTTGGAATATACACGTATAAACTGTAGACAAAGTGTCCCAGCATAAATACACAATCCAATCAAAATGACAAACCGAGATTTTAATCGCATATAGCTGATTTCTGTGAGTGCCACAAAAAAAACGGGCTCAAATGGAACAAAGTGTCGCTAAGAAATATGCTCCATGGTGCGAGAATCTTGTCAGAAAACCGGAACACGGGAAATCGCCGATTCTTTGAGTGTTTTTTTTTTCGATATGCGCGTGCCATTACGGTTTACGAAACAATTTTAGTGCACATCTCGGCGGATTTCAAAAATGAAACTTCGAGAAGTCAACGATTTCCTAAAAAATCGTGTTTTTTTGTTATTTTTTGTGATTCAAATGTCGCGTGCATTTTAAAGGAGCTTGTCTGGAAAAGGGCTTACTGTGCAAAGCCTTTTGTAAGAATACACGCATTCCAGCGACACGGCAGAACGGTGATGGTCGTGTTATGCACTTAGGATTGGCGCTGGGCCTCAGACGCTACTAGGACAGAAACCTCCAGGCCAGCGTCAATCTTCAACCTCAGTGAAATGATCCTCAGCACAAGAAAATCATTCTCATAGCGGCATGAGCGCTGTGGATCCCTGAAAATGCTGTACAACTGCAAACTGCGCGATATCAAAAAACTCCCTCGCTTTTAGCCCTTTTACATCATTCAGCAACGAAAGACTAGCTTACACGAGGTCGCCAATGTCGACATGCAAGCGGGAGGTTACCATCACTTGGGCTGCGTTCGGAAGCAGCCCTCCGTCCATATCGCTGCCATATTGGACAAACGTATACGCCCCCTCTAGGTCGTAAAAAAGGTCATTGAACTTGGCTGTCACCTACGCTTCACCCAGCATTACTCCACTTGCCTGATGTATCGGAGTATTGAGTAACTGCCCAACGTGCTGAAGAGCGCTGTCAACTTGATCCCTCACTGACTGTGGAGGACCAATGCGACCACAAAAGCCCGAAGTGACACTATCTTTCCTGCCACCCTTCTCCCCGACTCTCTGATATGACCCTCGGTGCCATCACTTCCGGCCAGCATTTCCCGCAAGCTGCTTGCCACGTACTATATACATAAGGGTCCTATAACCAACAGACTTACCCCGTCAACTATCTTGCCGAATTGGCCGCTCCTTCAGTGAATGGCCGTAGCACCTCGTACCTCTACAAGACGTAATAGAATGTTAATGTGAGTGATGGCCGTATTTGTAAGACATAGCTGTGGCAACTATGGTCGAATCAGCTAAACGAACACTACGCTCGAGGTGCTCTATGTTGTTTCATTCTTTCGCGGCAAGCTTCTTCGCTATAGTGCATTATTCAGTGCTCACAGATCAGATAATTAGTTTTTGCACAGCTGCTGTCATTCTGTTGGGTAGCGAAGAAAACAGGCGTTCTTTTCCCGTTTATGTACGAAGTAAAACTGCCATTCAAGGGTACGGCATGGACTTACTGATGTCAATTATATTCTTCTTCTCTTCGCAGATTATGTTTCCGGGTGAACGATCGGCGACCTTGCCTATGGTTTCGAAAATGCCGTCGTCTCTTAGAGGCTTCGCCACAAAAAGCAGGGTACGATATTTTCCTATTTCTTTAATGGAATGGCATGCTTATGCTAATTGCATTGTATGATTACGTAGAACTGCGATTCGGTTTGATACGAAATAGAGAAATTTTATGCTCGAAAATATACAGCTAGTAAAGACTGTGCAGTTTACTTTTGGGTTCCTCATCAACGAACTCAAGTATGGGCACTAGGCCCAGTCTGTCTGAAGACCGCATTCACAGGAGCGCTCTTCGTCTCGTTTCATTTTTCAGTACGCGAAGGTGATGAGAGCAGTCGCGGCCCAAGGAAGATACCGCGGCAAAGTGATGGCGCTGCTGATCGCCATCGCTATCCTGCTGCCTCTTCTCGCCGTAGCGCTTGCGTGGTACTTCCTTTCCCCGCTGCCCTCAGACAAGCATGTGGCAGTGTGCCTAACAGTTGACTGTCGTCACTTCGGCAGGGAGATCAGTACAGCCATCAACCATGCGGCCGACCCGTGCGAAGACTTCCACAGCTTTGTGTGCGGCGCCTGGGACGATCCCAAGCGCCAAGAGACCACAGAAGCTCGTATGATGAGCGCCGCTGCCGAGCTGGCGCTGAAGGAGATCGAAGCCGACACGACTCAACTCAGCAAGGCGACGCAGTTTTATCAAAGCTGCATCCGGGCCAACGAGCACAAGAAAGAGAACCTCAAGGACTTCTCGGAGATGCGGAGTTTCCTCGGTCTTTTCTGGCCAGAGCAGCAGTCTCAGAACGTACACCCGCTTGATGTTATGGTCAATCTCGCGATTAACTGGGACATGAACTTTCTCTTTGACCTGAGCACCATTGACATGCGCAACTCGACCGCGCTACTCATCTCTCGCGGCCCGCTTGACAACGGCTGGGAGCTGAGCATAAGAAAACGAAGGTCGCTCGAGCGCTACCGGCTTTACTTAGAGCAACACCTTGAAATTCTTGGCGTTAGCGACGCGCTAATGAACATGTCGGCGGCTGAGCTTCTGGGCTTAGAAACAGCAATCCTGGACGCAAAACTCGGATTTCTTTACGACGCGCCTGTTCAGGAATGGTTCAGCCTTGGCGCCATGGGCACGAAGACACCAGCACACCCGGCAGATCTCTGGCTCAGTTTTCTCGCCAAGCACGACAGGGAATTCACCTGGACGGCTGAAAGCATTGTCATTGCCGAAGACGTTAAAATACTGGAGAACCTAGAAAAGTTGCTGAAGAGCCTCAGTCACGACAAGCTCATCATTGGGCTGTCGTGGATGTTCATCCAGACTCACCTCTGGGCGGTGTACGGCGATCCATCGATTAGGTTCCACGGCCTGTCAGATGACCTCAACACGTTGAAGCACCACGGATGTGTGGCATACGTAGAGTCGCGCCTCGGACTTCTCAGCGTCTGGAAAACTATGAATGAGCGATTTGGCTTCGCTGCGAACCGGCTGCACATCTTCAGCTTCTTGCACCGAGTCAACGAGAATGCCAAGCGCCTAATCAATGGTCTCACCTGGATGGACGAGAGGAGTAAACGGACGGCCTTCCTGAAGCTCGACAAAATGACCCGAGTAATACTTCCCGGCGGGAGATTCTTCACCAGAGAGCAGACGGAGGAACTGTACAGCGTGTTCCCCGACATGAACGGCAAGACGTTCATGGAAAACCTGCTGAACGCTTCCAAAATATACCGCGAACTCCGCAGCCACGACCACTTTGCGGACGTCTACAGTGTTCGTATGTTCTCTCGCCTGGGACGAGAGTCTTATCTCTACTTACCGAACATCATGTACCTTGCCTTCGGGGACCTAGAGGCGCCGGTGTTTTATAACAACGCTACTCTGGCGATCAGATATGGTGGCCTGGGTTCTTTCGCGGCCCGTCAGATCGTCAAAGCGTTCGACGATGTTGGCGTAACGGTGGACGAAGAGGGCAACAGCGGGCTCTGGCTCGGGCCTGCGCCAGCAACCGTTCACTCCGAGAAGAGCCGGTGTGATGTGCGGGCCCGCTCGGGTAGTCCGGGTTCACGGCCGCTGCGTTTCTTCCCGGTCATACCGGGCTTGGAGATAGCGTTCCAGGGCTACGTGTCCGCCGTAGATCGTGACTACCGAGGCCTCGAGGACTTCAAGGTGGCTCACCTGGAGGCCTTCACAGACGATCAGATTTTCTTCCTTGCGTACTGCTACACAATGTGCGCCAAACGAAGACAGACTGGTGGCGACGAGTGCAACGTCCCGCTGAAGAACTTCCATCCATTTGCCGCTGCGTTTAAGTGTGCTGAAAACTCACCCATGAACCCTCCAAACAAATGCACGTTTTTCCCTCTCAAAGTTCATTAATCAGAGCACAGCTGAGTTGTCTTTCAGCGCTCGTTTATTTTTCAGCAAGCTGTAGGAGGCATTGGCCTAGTTTTTTTTTTTCGATAGGAAAATCTCGAGAACATTCGTGCTCTGCGGCAGTCTTTCGCAGGACTATCTCAAGTCCCGGTGGAAGGACCTGCTCCGCCTCATATGTGCAGAATATTTCTCTGCGTGGTTATTGTTATGAAATATGCATTACGCACTTGTAGAGGTTACGTCTGAAATACTTGCTTTTATTGTGCGATATACCTACGCCGGTTAGCGCCAGCCACGCGTTTTAGCTCAGGGTATGTAATGAATATTATGAATGTGCATCTATTGCGTTCAGTAATTCCTCAGCAATGATCTATGCCTCTGTGGCATGAGCCTCATGCCATAGAGGCATGAGATGCATGCGTTCTTCGTGGCTCTACGATTGCCGCATTGTGTAGCGTTGGCGGAGATGATGGGAATGCGCTGATTTTTTAAACGAACGCCAGCATTATAGATTATAACAACGCTACTCTTGCAATCAGATACAGTGCCCTGGGCTCTTTCGCGGCTCGTCAGATCGTCAAAGCGTTCGATGAGGTTGGCATAACGCCGGACGAAGAAGGCAACAGCGGGCTCATCACGATCATCTACAATTTTACACTTGATGCCTGGGGCTCTTTGATTCACTGCGAGGAGCGTGACATTGGCTGCGATGAGCCTTGATCGTTTGAGATCAAATATGCGCATCCGTCACTTCCGATCGGAAGAACCTGCTTCAATCTTCAGCTGCCAGCCTGGGAAGGTGAAATAAAAATGTGCGGCCCGTAGCTCATGTCCTGAATTCTTAGAACTTCTTTCGCTTTGTTGGCTCACACAGGGCCTTTGCTCTGAACAAAAAAGAATCGTGGATCCAATTCACGCTGGGAAGATGGTTGGACAGCGAAGCGGTAAAACGGCACTCAATTACCCATTGCGACGCCATTTGAAAATTCACACACGTGACTCTACAAAGAGTGAAACCAGAGACAAGTCAAATGTACTTATGTTATCCTTTATTATCTTCAGAACGACAGTCACGACTGCTTTATGATCAGTATGATATACACTAAGATTTTCAGTTCTAACTGCAGAGATATTCTTTTCTAAGCTTAAATCGATGCATGACCCGTGAATGGTGGTTGGTTGAGTTGCATTGGTGAAACGGTGTTCCCATTGTTCACACGCGCCTTATCATCCATAATGTGGTTTTGATGCTTGTTTTGTGTTTTTTCTTAATGAAAACGCGTACTGAGCTGTATGCTGTATGCCTGATTTCAATGGAGATTTACGATTTTTATGTTTTTTATTTCAACCTTTTCATTTTTATTTTATTCCCGTTTTATGTTTACGTATTTTTATTTTTCATTTCTTTTATTGCTGCTCTTTTTAATTTTTTCACATTACGACTGCTTTACGATCAGTATGATGTACGATTTCTATGCGGCTGGGCACTTTTCCACTCGGGGTAGCATTCAATTTTTAGCCTGGCGTTTTTTGCTGACGACGCTGACGACACGAAAATTTCCTTCAACGGTAGAGGTATACACCTTCGCTGTAATCCGGAGTCGTCGGAAACGTTTGCGAAAGCTTCGGATTGGTCGAAAAGGTGGTTGTCACCCATGGAGAGTAGGATTTGTAAAGTAATTAAACATTATAAAATTGGTAAATTAACTGCGCTCAAAAGGAAGTTGGGGTAATTAATAGGAAATCAAATCCCTGATGCTTGGCTTGCGAGTCAGTCACACTACCCTCTACCGCTAGGCCATGCATGCAGGTACGTTCGTATACGGCTTTGTTAAAGCTAGACTTTGTATGTATGTCATGAGGTCTTTCACATAATGACTGTGATTGTGAAAGAGAGCACAGTGTCCGTGTCTGCGTGGGCAAGGGTAACTGCTGACGTCACCCATTAAAGCGGTCGCGTAATACCCTTAAAGGCGGAGCTTAAGTGTCAACCAAATTTTTTGACGATTCCTGTGACCAATTACTTCGGAGAGGAATCAGTGTTCGAGATTGCTGGTATGTACCTTAGATTGTCAAAAACAAAAAATATATATATTTTCTCTCAGCTGGCACGTGTATGCACAGAAGATTTGTCCAGTTTAGTTACAGGAATAAAGCTTTCATTCATTACGACACATATGGTCTTGATCGCTGTCGCAGTGTACGACATGCTTATAAAATGCAGGGTGTAAAGTTGGCAATAAAGACGTCGCCATTGGCAGCATTGTAGTTCGATCTAGACGCGATTATGATTACTGGCCGCGTTAGAGACCTCTCTCTAGATGTCGTCGTGCCTATTGGCGCGTTTAACTTTTAACAAAGATACTACACTGGCGCCTAAATTTAACAGGGAGACCTCCAACATGGGGGCACGTTGAAATCACTGAAATAAGTTCGGGAATTACCCCAACCACACTTTGTACTTGGTCTGACAATTTTCCAATTTTCAAAATTTTTGCCCCAGAAAGCTGGACTTGCACATCACTAAAGACCGAGTGACAGAACTGACATGGCAAAGGATGTCCCTGCGAAATCTTGAAAGGACATGAAAGTGCAGAGAAACTCACACGGACATCAATACAAATCTTTTGGCCGCACTTTCTGCATCCAAGTGAGGTCTGTAGGAAGTCCCTGAGGATTTTCATAGGCCTTAACAAGTACATATCGGCTATCGGTCAAATAACGGTAAATTTCGCTGTGAATTTTTATGGGCTCAAGAAAAGAAAATTTGCTCGGTCCACATAAGAACTATTTGCAAAGCCGAATTTTGGCACGAAGAAATGACTACAGCTGATCACATTGATAGCGTTGCTTGGCACAGTGTCGATATTTTTACGGATAAAATCTGCATAGCATCACACGCTGACACAGTGAACATGTCTAACAAAAGGCATATGCTAAACACAGATCAGGCTGCTGAAACGCTGCAAACCAGAAGTCATGCAGCACCAACACACACAAAGAATTTCCACAAGCTTATATACTTAAAATCTACGGTACTCGTTTTGAGGCCACTGGCTCTTGCAAGCTAATCAATAATATTTCATCCAGTTACGAATGTGTTATGACACAAACATGAAATCAAAATGAGCGGACCACGTGGCAGGTATATTCTATTGCAAAAAAACATAGGAGTCTACTGTGCCATCTTTGTTTCGAACAGTATGGAAACGTAATGAGACCTGATTCAAGCAAATATCCGTGATATCACCCGAACGGGATGTACACCTGATATCCCGTTCCGTTTCCGTATCCCGTATCGACATCCGTATCCATGTCCTGGATACGTGTCAGGACTTGCGACGGACAACCCTCGCAAGCACTCAAAGGTGTTAGGATACAGATATGCGTGGTGTTGTCGCTGGAGATGTCTTGTCTGTTCGCGCTGTTGCTGAGGGAAAAGGTGTTGACGTTCCTTCTCAGCTAGCATTCTATGTGTACGCACCAAAAGCGATGGTGCGGTGCATTGTGGGTGAGCGGCCATCTTGTAGTGCTCCTTAGCAGACGCCCACTACAGTCGCCGCAGTCGCTACGGCAACACGCTGCGCCGATGACAATTGCTCGTAAGTGACGGGCTACAAGTGGCCTTACCGTTTGCAACGAGGACGGCTCCGGTCCCTGGAGATTATGCAGCGACGCTACCCGAATGCGACCGACGAAGGCTTGAGGAGAAAACAAAAACAGTCGGGATGGACCCTTTTCACGCTGGGGGCAAGCGGATGCGTCCACACATAGGCTTGTGGCCATGCATGCGTGGATGCTTCGGACGTCCACGCATTCTTGGTGTTGAGAACAAGCTTCACCACTCATAAGCAAATGAAATCGCGGAAGGAGCTGGAGGACCCAACTTTGAAACGAGCGGCTGGGTGCGCGAGCCGTCAGTGAAGGAAGCGTCGGCCGGCACAGTAGACTTGATAACAAAGGTAAGGCGGCTTCTTAAGCACCTTAAGATGTCCTGATTGCGCATTTTGTTCGCAGATATGCCATTCCCAAAGCCTGAACCAGGCTCCGTCAACAGTGTGGGTGCTGACCAAGAGCGACGGCGACACAATCGCTGCTTACTGCGCACCTGAACGGCGAAGCCTGTTCCCATGTTGTTGTTGTTGTTGTTGACCTCACACAATGGCACATACCCACAAGGTGGATTGGCCATAACCAGGCGGTGACTATTTAAATGACCACTTGCATGTGGCAAGCATGGGATGACCTACCAAAATTTGGATTGCACAGTTTTCGTAGCCGAGGTGGTTGCAGGAGGTTAGGGGGTCATACAAACTAAAATTTAGGCAAAGAAGGGATAGGGATTACTATAAGTGGTTGTAAAAACCGAAATACAGAAGCTGATAATGGGATGGGCAGGACGAAAGCTCATGAAGGTAGACGTTTTGATTCTAGTAGATAATTTTGTACGGCAGAGCAAACATTCCCATTGGTATGGCCAAGCATAGAAGCGCCAAGAGACAGAACAACCGCAGAAGACATGCGCAAACTGAGATTCTGTATTGGAACTTCTAATAGTTGCCTCCTAATCGATGAGTAGCGACGGCAAAAACGAAGAAAGTGCTCTATTGTTTCCGGCTCCGCACAATACGGACACAATGGGGAGATTGCCAGACCAGGCCTGTATAGGTAAAAATTTAGTTGCGGCACTCGGCAACGAAGCCTCGTGAAGGAAACTTCAAGATTGCGCGATCGCCAGACTGAGCTTCTCCATGGGAACAGTAGGTGCTGGAAGTCGTCCAAGGAAGTAAGCGCTGATGCGCCCAATTCGTTCATTACAGTGTACCGTCGAAAGCGTGCCGCCGTGATGTAAGCAGTTGTTGGAAGCGGGTCAACAATCGGTCCACTCAGGGCTGCCTTCGCTAAAGCATCAGCAGATTCATTTAATAGAAGACCCCTGTGCCCAGGTACCCAAAGAAATCGAATTGATGCGATGTGTGGAGGGATCAGAAATTTTAGAATCCGAAAGAGCTGCGATTCAGTGGACGCCGAGAGGGCTGATAAAGAAACTGGTACCTTGCGCAGAGCGAGAACCACTGCTATAAACTCAGCCAGATAGATAGGAGTGAAATCTTGGAGACGGAGAGAAAAAGACCAGTCAAGGGACTGGGAGTAAATACCTACACCTTACGCCTTAAAGACGGCCGCGTCTTTAAGGCGGTACTGTCCCTACGGGAAGGGTACGGCAGCTCCGGCGCCGGTATCCTTAAAGGGACAGCGCCATCCGAAGGAGCCCAGTGGGGCGGAGGCGGCCATGGCATCACATGGCGGGGATCTGTCAGTCATCAGGGACGTCCAGCAGTGCAGTGCGTCATCATCGCTCAGTGGGGACGACTCAACTATCGTCGCCTCTGACGAGTAAGTGGCTGACATGGCGGAAATGGACAACGATGGCTTCAAAGTGGTGAGTCATCGGAAGCACCGGAAAGTCGGCATCCCCGTGATAGTTCAGCCAAAAGAGAAAGGTGTTGACTTCAGAGAGTGGAACCCTATCAGGCTGTTCGACGATATTAAAGTACTACTGGGATCTGCTCCGATTCGAAGTCGCTTCACAACGCAAGGGGCTCTTCATCTAGATATCTCAACGGAAGAGCAAGTAGACATTCTTCTGCGGTGCTCTCAGATCGGTGGCATACCAGTTCAAGTCCGGTTGCCACACTCCTACATGACTAACACATGTATTATAAGGGGAGTACCACTGTGGTATTCGGAAAGTGCCCTTCTTGACTACTTGAAACCGCAAGGAGTTCTGCACGTGCGACGGTTAATGCGCCGGGTGGAGCCTGGAGAACAACAATGGGCAGCGAAGCCTACAAACTCTATTGTGCTAACGTTTGCTCCCAACACCGAGCGCCCTGGAATAATTGACCTTGGTTTCACCAAACATGCAGTCCAAGAGTTCGTTGAAACTCCTCCCCGGTGCTTCAGGTGCCAACGCTTTGGACATGTAGCGAGAGTTTGCAACAAAGATCAACGTTGCAAGCGGTGTGGTGGTGGCCATGATTACAAAGAGTGCAAGGCAGATTTTTCTTGCGCTAATTGTGGAGGTGACCATCCAGCGAGTTTCAGTGGCTGCACATTCCGTGTAAGCGCATTACACCGTCGCAAGTCCTTCATTAGTGGCCCCAAACCACAACCTACTGAGAAGCCGATACATGGAAGTGAATAGTTCCCTGCGTTCGAGTCGGAAGCTCGGGACGTGGTAGCAAGCGACGTCGCTGCACGACCTGATCCGAGCAAGTCGGCAACGGCCTCCGAGGATGAGCTGGCTGTTCGATCTGCTTCTGCAAAAAGTGTCCATGTTCCTCAGCGACCAGATCACAGCAAGACTCGACAACATGGAGGACATCCCCTTGCCTTAAAAGAGATGCAGACACCAGCTACCGTGGCCAAGAGTGGGTCCCAGTCCCCGTCTTTTGTCGAAGTGGTGCGCCAGTGCGTGCAGCAAAATAAGGAGCTCAAAAGCCGGAATCTCTCCGACCTTCTACGCATTTTGTTTGATGTCCTGAGTTCATATAGCCAAGCGATGCAGCCTGGCACTTTGAAGAACTTTATACAGCTGGTGCTTTCCTTTGAGACCTTGATCAACGCCTTCGCAGAGAACTTCAACTCCTAGATGGCTAGTTTTCAACCTGTTGCAACTAAAAACCCTAGAAAAGTGCCGTTTATCATGCAATGAAACTGCGCTGGGATTATAAGTCGATTAGCAGAACTAAAATTGTTCTTGAAAGAGACCTGTGTTCCAGTACTGGCCCTCTCGGAGGCTGGCTTGCCAAGCGGGAGGTCTTTGCCGGGATACGTCGCCCACAAGAATTGCAGCATAAAGTCTTTTCCCGCAGGAAGTGCCGCCCTTTACATACGAAGGGAGATTCCTCATGTGGCTTTGAACGTCACCGATCTTTGCACCGACAGTATTGAGGTAGTGGCTGTGAGGATTCGGCTCGCCTTCCGAACTCTGTCCATTGCATCAGTATACGTGTCCCCGCGGAAGAAGGTCGATATGGCTTTGTTCCTCCAGCAACTTTGTGACCGCTGCCCAGCACCCAAAATCATCTGCGGTGACTTCAACGCCCACCACCCTGCCTGGGGTGACAGGAACACAGATCCTCGCGGAAGCCAACTTGTAGAAGTCATCGACAGTTTGGACCTGTGCGTGGCCAATTACGGAAGTCCCACTTTCTTTCGGCCTCCAACCTCACCCACATCTATGGACCTAACCTTACATTCACCTGACGTTCGTGTGCAGTGGTCAACTAGAGCTGACCGAATGGGAAGTGATCACTGCCCGATATTTGTGTTTACTGCCGACTTCCATCTGCGTGGTCCTAAAATTTGCCATGTTGTTAATTGGGACAAATACAGGGAGCACTTAGCCTGTGTTTCCGGTACTTTGTAGAACGCGGAACGGGCTGTGTTATTCGGATCCCTCAAGAAGGCAGCAGTTCCTCACAGTTCTCTTCAGGACATTGTTTTCCCGCGCGGGAGCCAGTCGAGTAGAAGGGATGCTTCTCGCCTTCTTCTACTTTACCTGCAGGACACGGATTTGACCTCCACATGGTGACATCAGGAGTGTCTATTTGGGTTTTTGCGGACAGTGTTTCTGTGATTTCTATTCAAGTGTCGCTACGGTGGAGCAATTGCCGGCAGCAACTGCAAGGCTAATCCCACCGGTAGTTTACAACCACTCAACTCAACTTTTCCTTTTTCCTCGCCGAGAATGGCGTGCGTGCATGCGGCGAACGCTTTCTGACACCGACGACGTGAACGTGTGCTTAAGCCCACGCACGAAAAGTGAAAGCACCGATAAGCACATAAAACTGAGGTGCCTTCAATGCCAAGTGGACGTTTCTTCAGTGTACAGGACACGAACTTCCTTTCACTTTTCGTATGAGGGCTGGAGCCAGGCGTTGGCGCTGCCGGCCCAAGAACACTCCTGCCGTGCACTCATGCTGTACTCTGCGAAGAAAAGGACGGCAGCAACATGGGTACACGCTTCGCCGTTCAGGTGCACAGTTAGCAGCGATTGTGCCGCCGTCGTTCTTGGTCAGTCCCCACGCGGTTAGCGGAGCCTGTTTCATGCTTTGCGAACGATTTGCCTGCGAATAAAACGTGCAGTCAGCACACGTTAATATTAGAGTGAACTAGAACACTGCATTAAAAATGCAAAAGTAGTAGCCTTACCTTTGTTACGCTGAGAGGAAATGAAAACTCCCAAAAATAAAGAAAGGAATTATGGGCAGGATTCTCGGGCACGAAGTAGAGTCTTTCCCCAGACCCAGAGATACTTGAAATATCCCTAACGAAGAAGGAGCTACGTTTCATCTACTACCAGGTGTACGTACGTCACACTTTAGGGTGCCTGGAAGGCTCGTGCCCCGGACAGCCTAGTCCGAGATGGGCGAAACGGCTCACTTAAGTGAGCGGCTCGGAACGGCTCAGCTTACTGAAGTGAACCAGCTCATTTGAACGGCTCACCGGCTCACTCGAATCTGTAACGGTGATTGGGTCGCTCAGTAGCGAGCCGGCCCTTTTGAGCCACTCCTTTAAAGAACGAGTCAGCCGTGGTTCTCTTCTTTCCACTCCCTCTCTCCCCAAGTTCGGCGCAGAACGTGTGGTTCTGTAAAAGTGAGCGGCGGCTCTTTTGGTCAGAGCCAGGTCTTCTTGCAAAGTGCGTACTGCTGGGCGAGTTGGTTGAGATACATTATGGGCAAAACAGCGCTCGCAGAGTGCTGTATGTGCTGTCCCCTTTTTGTATGGTCCTGCGCTGCTGTGTCTTTCTCCCAAGCAGTAGAATTTTATTGGCCCAATCAAGGCAAATCATCAGCGGCTTCTGGGGTTCTCTCTCGTTCATTTAGCCGTGCCGAAACGTTCAGTCAGAGCCGGGTCTTCTGGCAAAGCGCGTATTTCTGGGCGAGTTTGTTGAGAGTCGGTTATTTTGGACAGCCGGTTCTTTCTCGTTCAGTGAACCGTGCCGAACCGTTCGGTCAGAGCCGGGTCATCTGGCAAAGTGCGTATTGCTGGGCGAGTTGGTTGAGAGCCGGTTCTTTCGGAGAGCTGGTTATCTCTCGTTCAGTGAGCCGTGCCCAACCATCCGGTCAGAGCCGGGTCTTCTGGCAAAGTGCGTATTTCTGGGCGAGTTGGTTGATAGTCGGTAATTTTCGAGAGCCGGTTCTCTTTCGTTTAGTGAACCCAGCCGAACCGTTCAGTCAGAGCCGGGTCTTCTGGCAAAGTGCGTGTTTCTGGGCGAGTTTGTTGAGAGTCGGTTATTTTGGAGAGCCGGTTCTCTCTCGTTCAGAGAACCTTGTCGAATCGTTCGGTCAGAGCCGGGTCTTGTGGCAAAGTGCGTACTGCTGGACGAGTTGTTTGAGATACATTCTGAGCAAAACTGCGCTCGCAGAGTGCTGTATGTGTTGTCCCCCTTTGTGTTGTCATGCTCTGTTGTCTCTTCCTTAAGCTTGTACTCGTCCGTTGTCTGCGAGCGCTGTTTCGCTCCGAACGTGTCTTCTGGCAAATCATTGGCAAAGGATGGCGCCGTTCGTTGACAGCCGCTGTTCGAGCGATGTCTCACGACTTCTACCGATCGTGCATTGTGAGCTGGTGCAACACTTCGAAGGTATTAGTAAAAATACCTATAAAACGGTTATTCTATATACTAATGCAAATATCGTTTTTTTTTTTCAAAGCCAAATAACTAGACTGCATAACGGAGGCTACAGTGTAACCCGTCTTATGCAGTCTAGTTATTTGGGTTGGAAATAAAACGATATAAGCATTAGTAAAATAGCCGTGTAGTAAAGTTAGGCATGGTCTTTTCCTTTTCTTCGCAGGGGCACAGGACCTCTCCAGGCAGTGATTGAAAATGGGGCGATTGACGAATGCAGATGATGAAGAGAGGAAATATATTTGCATAAATGTACCAGGGCACGCTGAGTTACAGAGGCAGAGTTACACAGATGGTCGAACTAACTAACTAAAAAAAGTTGAATTCTCACACATAGAACACACTCTACAAGACCTTACTTATCGACCAGCCGGCGTGGTGGCTGAGTGGTTATGGCGCTTGGCTGCCGGCTCGAAAGACGCGGGTTCGATCCCGGCCCCGGCGGTCGAATTTCAATGGAGGCGAAATTCTAGAGGTCCGTGTGCTGTGCGATGTCAGTGCACTACGGCGTCCCTCATAGCCTGAGTTGCTTTGGTACGTTAAACCCTCACACAAAAAAAATTACTTATCGACCCACGGGTTAAAGCCCAGATACTTGTAGAATTACAAGCCACTGCAAGGAGCCTCTAGCTAAAGTAGATAAGACTGACTTGTGACTTCTAATGCATTTGCTTGCGTTTTTGTAAGTTTCACAAACAAAAAAGTTAGAGCGGTCATATATCGAGGCCGGCCCTATAAACTTCGATAACAAATGAAGGTAGCCACAGCCCCTGAAGTTGGCCACAACCTCGAACCCAAGGCTTGGCTACTAGAAAAACAAGCACATAACGAAACATTCCGAAAGCCCTCTCCTTACGGGAGCCCTTGTCCTTATCGCGTCATGCTCTTTTTCTTCCCCTCCGGTCCTGCGCGTCACCTCTCGAAGGATGACGAGACTTTTTTCAGCTAACTGGCTGGACCACTAACCCACTGGCTCGTCGCGGAAATGTCAGATGGCGGAGGCCCACGACGCTTCGGCGCCATCAAGTTTGCCAGCAAAGCAAAGGGCCTTTCGCGGAACACGTGTCAGTTCGCATATTTCCGCAGAAGCGGCATAGAGATCCGCTGCCGTGGGAATGGAGCACCGGATCGAGCGGCGCCACGTGCTCATTGTGTGCGCAAGGCTTGCTTTCTTGGTGCGCTGGTGGATGTGTGTGCTCATGGGTGCCCGCATGGAGGGGGGGGCAAAAGGGGGCGGCTGCAACCCCCTCTGGAAATTTGGACAATTTTTTCCGTCTTGCTAAAAGTTGATTAGCACACTCAGGTTCCTCATATCCGTAGAAGCGCTATTCAAGATTGCGAGCGAACTTTGCACTCTGCACACTGTGACGTAATCTAGCTGGTGATGGCACGGCAGTGAAAGAACGACTGGCTGAAGATAGCGAACTATTCTGAGAGGAACGCTTGAGGCTTTCTTTCTCGAACTTCGAGATCTAGGCAGTATTATCGCGAGAACTACCACTTTTTCATAAATTGCCGGCTACATTTAGGAAAAAGGCTAGGCTGCCACACTTAGTAAGAAAAGTGTGACACCTTCCCGTGGCGCCACATTTGCTTGTAGACACTCCTTGCCGAAATGACGAAATTTCGACCACCCCGCCACCCAAACAAAGCCTATATAAATCCGCCCCTCAGAAAGCTTGTATGCTTCTAGTGCACTGAAAGCCGAGGCCAGCAGTGTCATTATGCGATCCATTTCAACGAATTAAGATAGGACCACATAATTATTTTGGTCCCAGAAAAATGCATCCGCAACTAAGTTTTGTGTATGGCTACCTATCAAAATAGGATAGTCAATTAAATAAACTTTTTTTATTAATGGAAGCATAAAGGAGGGAGTGAAAGAAGAAAGGGGTGCCGTAGTGGAGGGCTCCGGATTAATTTCGACCACCTGGGTATCTTTAACGTGCCCTGACATCGCACAGCACACGGGCGCCTTAGCGTTTTGCCTCCATAAAAACGCAGCAGCCGCGGTCGGGTTCGAACCCGGCAACTCCGAATCCGTAGCCGAGCGCACTAACCACTGAGCCACCGAAACACAATTGGGATAATCAAACAAACCATAAACTTCTTCCGCCAGAGCGTGCTCCGGAGAAAGTTGGTGCCCAACATTCCGATCCTGTGTGAGACAAGATGGTCTGCCAAATACAAGTCTATTAGGATATTCTCTCAGCATTACGTGGCCATAGTCGAAGCACTCGAGGAGCACGCGTCAACGGAATCATGCTCGAACGCTGCAACTAGACAACAAGCTTACATCCTCTACTAGCTGCGCAACAAACAGCTCATCTTTCATCGACTGCTTGCACATTGTAGCGAAGCGCTCGGCTCGAAACAGTTACGAACGTTCTGCAAGGTGTATCCATGGACTTCCCTTCTGTGCGTGACCACATCACTGAGCTGCAACGCATTTTTCGCGGCCACCGGACAAACGCTGTAGAGGAGTGCTCTGACATCATGAATGCAGCAAGGGAGGCAGCCAATCACTTGAATGCGGTGATAGCTTTTGATTGCGTGAGTCACGACAAGCTCAATGGAAAACTAGAACAAGCTCAGTTCTTGGGCTACTGCTATTTCTAATTTCTATTAATGATATAACTAATAATATAGGGTGCAAAATTAAACTCTTCGCTGGTGATTGTGTGATATATAAAGAAATTAACAGCCATGACGCCCATCTTGTTCTTTCTGGTTCCCGTAAAACGCTATCCGAGTGGTGCTCCAAGTGGCAAATGTTTATTAACGGAAACAAATCAGTGTCAGTGACGATAAAAAGAAAAAAACAGCCATCTCACTTCACCTATACCGTTAATACCATGCCTCTTTCGAAGGTCGATGAACATAAATACTTAGGCATAACATTTACATCAAACCTGTAATGGGAAACACACATAAGTAATATTACAGCTACTGCACTGCGAACGCTATTTTATCTGTAAAGAAGTCTAAAGCTCGCTCCAATGAATATTAAGCTTCTAGACTACAAAACATTTGTGAGACCAATTTTAGAATACGCTAACACGGATTGGTTTCATTACACAGCAACTAACATAGCTAAACTCGAAGGCGTGCAAAGAAAAGCCGCAAGGTTCATTCAAAGCAAATACCGTTCTACTGACTCAGCCTCGCTCCGCCGCGGTGGCTCAGTGGTTAGGGCGCTCGACTACTGATCCGGAGTTCCCGGGTTCGAACCCGACCGCGGCGGCTGCGTTTTTATGGAGGAAAAACGCTAAGGCGCCCGTGTGCTGTGCGATGTCAGTGCACGTTAAAGATCCCCAGGTGGTCGATTTTATTCCGGAGCCCTCCACTACGGCGCCCCTTTCTTCCTTTCTTCTTTCACTCCCTCCTTTATCCTTTCCCTTACGGCGCGGTTCAGGTGTCCAACGATATATATGAGACAGATACTGCGCCATTCCCTTTCCTCAAAAACCAATTTGTTATTATTATGACTCACCCTCACGTCTCTTAGCCTGTTCAGGCCTTAAAACACTATCCACGAGAACAAAACAAGCTCGACTTAAGTTGTTTTGCCAAATGCTGCATCGTCAGTATAAAATGAATACCACGCAGTACATTTCATATTCGCAAGCTAGAAAAACACGGCATCAACACGAGCATGCGTTGAGTATTCTTTTTCTAACGACACAATCAGGTACTAATTTTTTCCTCGCGTAATCAGAAAATGGAATGCACTGAGCTCATCATTAACAACGAGAAATTCATTATCCAGGTTCGTTTCACAGTTAGAGCTTATCACAAAAGACTATTAAGATATTCTAATGTTTGTTCCCGATTCTCTCTTAAGTAGCACTCTCAATAAGTAGATATAAAATGCAGTTGCTTCTTTAAAATCTCCTGTTCTTGCTTACCTCTATGACGTGCACATTTGTTATTCATTGTATTCTGCGTTGTTTTCTATTGTATTTTTGTATTACCTTATTGCTTGTATTTTTGGTGAATTGTGCTGTTTCTCCGTTATTTGTGTCACTCACACGTATACTTGTACGCGAACAAGAAATTATTGTTCATGCCCTTCTGCTAGGCTCTCGGCTGAGAGCGGCAGTATAGTAAAATAAATAAATAAATAAATAAATAAATAAATAAATAAATAAATAAATAAATAAATATCTGTGCCAAGACAAGTCTGTCGTTAGGCGCACCGAGACAACTACGGTGTTCAGTCGCCGGAGGAATACTACCATGTGGAAATATATGTGCCGTACTTGGATTCTCTCACTGCTTCTTTAGCTCGCCGCTTTTCTGAAAATCAATGAGAGGAGCTTCAAACTTCTCCAGCTGCATCCATCAAAAATGAAGCACTTGAGCCGTGTTGAGTTCGCTGCCTTCGCCGAAGAACTCCAATGCTTTTACGGCATCGTCAACTTCAAGGAAGAGGCCATCTCTTGGTACGAGACGTGGTGCAAGAAAACTTGGGACCCATCATAAATAACTTACTGCGAGCTTCTACATCTGGTCAAGACATTCTTCCCGGTGTTGCAAAAGACATTGAGGTGGCTCTGGCTTTGCCAGTTACTACCTGTACGGTCGAACGCTCCTTCAATACAATCAGGAGAGTGAATTCGTGGCTACGCTCAACGATGACAAACGACAGGCTGGAAGGCCTTTGTATGATGAGTGTGCACCGAGAGCGTGTAATGAAGCACAGAAATAACTTTATCACCCGTGTCATCACGCAATTCGCCCAGAAAAATCCGAGGTGTCTGCCGTTGCTGTTCAAGGAAGCCTGACTGAGTGACTGTAGTTGCGTGTTTTGAACATATTGTGCTGTGTGCTGGTCATCAATTCGGGTGAGTCGAGAACCCGCATGTAGCAAGACTGAGCTCTCTTCTCCACTAGGTAATAGCATCTTTTTGCATTTCTATTAATTTTAATTGTTTGTTCGTTAACAAACTCCAATCTACCTCTCCAAGCCACGCATTAATTAGGTGTTTGTAATTTTTGTTTCATATGTGTATTTTACTTATTTATTTATAAATAAATAAATAAATTTACTCCGCAAATAGTGTGTTCCCTGACGGAACGGTTCGGGGGCACGGCTCACTGAACTAGAGAGAACGGGTTCTCCAAAAGAACCGTCGCTCACTTTTGCTCAGCCACGGTTCACTCGCTCTTTAAAAAGAGCGGCTCTTTTAGAGCGGCTCAAAAGATCCGGCTCGCTCCTGAGCGACCGATCTCTACAGTCGTACTCTGAAGTTGTACGCAGCCAGACAGATCTCACGAGCTAGCGCGTGCAATTTGAATAGCGTGCCATGGAGCGCTGACACCAAACGACCATTTAACAACATAAAGGCCGCATTGAAGACGCTTCCGGCGCCATTCTGCAGTGCTCCGAGTCTCCGGCAAGTGCTCCGCTGTGAGACATCGCCTACAGTTGACTTTGTACACTCCGTGCATTTTAAATGGCCCGCCAAAAGCACTGTGAAATAGTGCCCGCTGGTTGCTACTGACAGTTAAAAAATACAATATTTTACATTTGTATTTTTAAGTAGCATTATTCAGGGGGCCTTTTTCTGGCAAAAAATAAAGTCGTAAAGTTTGCTGCGAGATAGTCGCTGCCTTTGTTTATTTGTTTACCGGCATGCTTTTGGCGGTTCGCACGCGTGCTAGCTAGTCTAGCAGTTAAGAAACGCTCAATGTGCAGCACGATGTGGGTTTGTGGTGTTTGTGGTGCGTTATCATCCGTTACCATTCTTCCGTGTGCACCGTTCGTATTACTCGAAGTGTCCGACAAACAGTTCATATGTGGAGTTCCCGTTACCTGACAGTGTGCTGACGCATTCAAATTTGTCGGTAAACTCATGGGGCTGTTTGCGCTACTTTCGCCTGCTCTTTGACGGCCAGGACGAACCCTGGCTGGTTTGGGCGCTGGAGAAGACTGGTTCTCTTGCGGGGCATGACGCTCATCGCCGGCGTCTGGCTGTCCCCGGAACTGGACTTGTTTGTGTTGGTACGTAAGCTGTGAGACCTGGTATTGACTGCGGAGTTGAGTGACAGCGTTTCCCTGTGGTTGCCTTCTCTTGACGGCATTGTTCACCTTTTATTATGAATGCTCGTGCAAATGCAAATCGCACATGTTTGCTGCACAGATTTCGCGAGCTGACAGCATTAGGCTGAATTTGGCTTAATCTTTTCCAGGATCCGGCTCGAAAAAGACCTATCCTGATTGCCTTCAGCAAAGCTTGTTCACTGTGCATTGTGAACATCTCTTAGGTCATATCTGCCTTCGTACAAACAACCGTAGTCATTATCTGCTGATTTTGATGATAAAGCTTCTATGACACTCATTCTATGATGCGTGCACACCTGCTCATTGTCATTGTGAATGTTGCTTCTAATGCACGTCTCTCTGTAACTAGACCACAAACTTATGCTTGCATTATTTGTTACGCCTGCGCACCCTTAGAATATCGGTGCATATCAGTGGTTGAAATACTTGTTCCTTGCAGGGATTCAGTTGCATACGTTTGCCTTGTACACATACAATTGTTGATCTTCTTTGTTGAACTCCTTCACGTCAGGTGTGTCTGTACTTTGTGCTGCTGTATGTTGAACCTCTGAAAAATTTGATGAATAATGTTGTTGGGAAGATTCAAACTCTGCTCCCACTCTGCTTACATCTGGTAGTGGTGTCTTTGACTTACAAAGTAGGAGGCATTGCTTTGTTAGTGGCCCTCATAGTTACTTATCCACATTGTAAGGAGCTGTGTGTAAAGGCAGTAGACCAGCATGATGTGGGGCGGCAACATGCATATTCCAATTAAACACACCTTCTAAAAGATGGTGGCATTCAATATACATCAGTTACATTTTGAGCAACAGTTGATTTTATTCCGCTTTTAAGCTATTACTTTGCCTATTCATAGCGAACTTTTACCACCTTGTTTGTGGCACATTGTCGCTTCGGCTGCCGCTGCCCCGCTAACCTTAAACTACTAGTGCTGCTGCTACAAAGCTTATGTGGCTTTTCAGTGGCTGCACAGATGGTGCAAGTTCTTCTCCCAAGCAGATGTACAGCTAAAAGCAAGTAAGTGCCCCCCTGGCAAGCTTGATTGGGTGTACTTAGAGTTTTAAGACCAGCAAGATTTTTACAAACAGTACCTCGAATTTTAAAAGCATGATATGCACCAAACGAGCAACTTGGCACACATGGCTGCCACATGGCTTTCAAAAAGCAGACTGCATGAAAGCACGACAGGGCGTGCCACTGGTGTTTACAACAGCCAAAAAGGTGCATCTCCAGGGTCGTGCATGTTCCCTTTCAGATTGTTTCTACCTGTACAGCTGTTGTGCCTTCAGTGACCAGCTTATATGCTTGTAATACCATTTATTTTTTCACAAAAGTTCAGGAATATTGAGTGCCTTTACTATCAGATCTGTTGAAGGAGATGCATCTTCTTTAACTGGGGGCTGAAAGCTTGAGGACTGTTTTTTTGGTGTTTTGTTGTTGGATCTGCTTTGGAGCTCCTTTGAGATGGCAGGTCGACTGCTCTTGACCATTGCTGAGCTGACAGTTTTGAAAGCAGTTCTGTGATGGTGTATGCTGTTTGTTGGCTGGAGGGATAGAAGTTATGCTCATAAGCTGTCTGAGTGCACAGAGGCCGTTGGAAAGCTGCATTTTTTGTTCTTAGCACCTTTCATACCCATTAGGCAGACTGTGTTCTAGGGATTCCCTTCTTATTTCTCGTGCCTTGCTAGCTTTCTTTGGTATTGGATAATTGATGTAGGAGCTAACGTTCATTTGCAGATTCTGCTACATCGGTGAGTCTCCGCCTGCTGTGCCCCCATTGCCGGTGTCTTCCTGGTGTGAAGAATGAGCGCATCTGGAATGGTAATCGGTGGGCCCATGATAATGTCACTCTTTTGACTGCACGTCTTGCATGCGGTGTAGCGGGTCAACATGTTTGGCTCTTAATGAACCCAGGTCGCCACAGCCTTGCCCTTAATGTAGATTTTGTTAGGTGTTGCTCATCATATTAATGAGTAAGCATTGTATGGCTATGTTTGCTGTTTCATGTCATCACGAGCTTGTCATCACGATAACATTGAACGAATTGAGTTATAAGAAAAAGAATGGTTGGATTAGATAGAGCTTAAAAAAAAATCTTGCAGGGGAAATAATGAGGTGCATTTAGGGTAATTAGTTAATTAATTAGTCAAAAATGTCCAAAAAGTGGGTGGGGCGTGAGCAAAAGTGGCGCCAAATTTGAAAACACCGGAAGTGGGCGGAGCTAAGGTGTGCTGCCAAATTTGAAAAACCAGAACTATGGATGGAGTGAAGTGTGTCGACAAATTTGAAAACGAAGCGTGGCGCCAAGTTTGAAAACTCAAAATGAGCAATGATGGAACTTCATTAATTTAGGCAAAGAGGGGCTAGAAGGTATCAGTGCTTACGGGCTCCTCCAATATGGGTGCCGTAGTGATCTCATATATCTTTTTCAATTGGTACCATTGTACAAGCAGACGATAGAAAAAGCAGATGACATGTGTTGTGACTTTATGGTAATCTCTCTGGGAGAATTTCTGCATTTGTTTAATCTGCATTTCAAAGCTTGCATTAAAGCTTGTCAATGAAAGAAAAGGGAGTGGTGTCATTGCGCTCCAATATTTAATCTTGATATTTAAATTGGGGCAGGAATTGATTAGTGTTGCTAACCATTGTACTTTGCCAATGTGTCAACCTGTACAGGTTTTTCAAACAGCATTTGTTGTGTCGTAACTTTCGGCCTTCCTGATTGGGCAAGTGGGCTTTAAAGAGAAAAGCGCATCTTGGAATTATGAAGACGTTGATACCTGATAGCGCTGGATATCACTGAGTACTTGCAGTCAGTACAGCCTTTCAGTGTATTGAATAATTCCTGGGTCCAAGGGTTGCAGGCAGGCCATGGCATTCAGAGGCAAAAAGGCTGCTCAGTGTTTTCTAGCCCTGAGGCATCGCAGTGCACACTCCATTGCCAATAACAATCAGGACTTAGTGCTTTAATTGAAACTTGGTGGCCCATATGATGCATCTGGGCGTGATGAATCTTAAAGGTTATTTTTGCTATTTTGTATGAGCAGTACTGTGTGGACAGTTGCTTTATGGTCCTCGAGGAGCTCCACTTTGCGCAATAAGCAATAGTGGAAGCCACTCTGTTCCAGTCATGCATAGCTAGCCGAAGAGTTCTTATTCACTTGCTGATGATGTATGCGTCTCCTTTAAGTGCGATGATTTCATCTAGTAGGGTCTTGTGGAGAGTCTGCATTGAATGTGTTGCAGGGCTTTAAAAGATGCCAGGCGCCTGGGAAGTTTTCTCTTGCATTAATTGCATGCTCTTAACATAGAGGCTATTGGCACCTTCTGTACAGCATCCTTCATTTCGTTCAGAGGTGAAGTTTCTCGGATTCTGTGTTGCCGTGATCAACTTACGCGACAAATCAGAAAGTCGGGCCTCCGATGTTGCATGTTCACCACAAACGCACATGAATGCAAGGTCTAAACTTAGCAGACTCTGCTTGTGAAATCTGATTTAAGACAGCGAGGGATACAGAAAAAAAGACATTTATTACACATTTATGCTCACATCAACAAGGCAGCAGCGCATCTGAATGCAGCTCTGCAGGCTCTCAAAGGTGTCCTCCGTCCTAGACAAGTTTTGCAAGTTTCTTAAGATGATGTGTGTTTGTTTTTGAGTGCACCTCTGATTGTTTGCAGACCTGTTTCATTCTCATGGCTATTTAATAATGCAACAAATTTGCCATGATGTCTTCTTTGTGTTCCTTACATGGGCACGAGAATGCATATTTTTCTGGCATAGCAGTTATTTCATACGCATTCCCATCTGTGGCATATTGCTGGAACTCTTTTTCAGCCACCTGCAGCAAAGAAAAAATATTGAGCTTTGGGTGCTGGAGCTCGCCTCTAGTTTTACATTTTGCAAGTGTGCTTTCAGGCTGTGCATGCACCTCACTCACTTCTACAAGGCTCTGTCGGCATACTGAGCAGGTCGAGCACTTGAGAAGTTTTCTGCACATAAAGCCGGCCAGGTAATAGACAGTGCAGTCAACAGCCTCTCCTGCTTAGCAGATTGTCCCGAAAAATCACCCCAGTACACCTTGATTGAATTTTCCGGATAAGACATACTTAAACCTACAGTGTTTAAGCAGATATCTTGTTAAGTCCAAAGCTGACAAAACTGGGACATGCAGGCCTGCTTCAGTCTGCTCAGTAAGCAAATTTGCGTGGGATATCCTACTGGCCACCCCTCCCACTTGTTCAGCCAGTGCTAGAAAGAGGTGAGAACTCTCATGTCCTTGCTCCCATGGTGATGGCTTCTTTAGGGTGGCTCCTATTAAGTGCATTGAACAAATCATTGAACTTCGACGTGAATGGAATGGAATGGAAAACTTTATTGGTTCTTAAGATATTAGCGAGTTGAGGACGAAGTCTTCATTCTTGATAACTTTGGGTCCTCTTCAGCCTTGGGTGGGCCCCTAGTCCAGGCCACCACTGAGTCGGGCCACCTCGCTTGCGTGTGCTATGAGGGCCCTTTGGACCCATGGCTCGCAGCTGGTGACCCGGCTCTCCCATTGCTCCGCACTTGGTGTTGTATGTTTGTGGAATGTCTTGTTTCTCTCGCATTCCCATGCGATGTGATATAGTGTTGGCCTTGCTCCGCACCACGGGCATACGGCGCAGTATTGTGTGGGGAACATCCTGCTTAGTATGTAAAGATTTGGAAAGGAACCCGTCTGCAGTCTACGCCATCCTGCGGCTTCTTCCTTCATCAACGCTTTGTGTGGTGGAGGGTATTGGAATCTTAGCCCTTTATATAGGTTTAGCAGCTCTGAATAACTGTCCCCGCAAGTAATCTGAGGCTCTCCCATGGGGGGGCTGAGGTACCCGCTCGGATGGTTAAGCCTCGAGCTAAGCTTTCCGCCCCTTCATTGCCCTGAATCCCTACGTGGCTTGGTATCCAGATTATGTTGTGTGTAGGTTGTCCTTCATAGAGCGGTGCTCTACTAAGGATCTTGAGTGCCGTGCTGCTTATTCTACCCCTGATATAGTTTCGGCACGCCTCTTGTGAGTCTGTTAAGATGTTGAGGGATTTTCCTATCCTGTATCCTTCCTCTGCTGCCAGTGCGACAGCTATTTCCTCTGCTTCGGTCATGTCTGATACCGTTGCCGTGAGACTCGTGATTAGTTTGCTTTGATGATTAGCAACTACCGCTACTGCGTGTTTCCTGTGTTCTTTTGGATAGAGAGAAGCATCTGTGTAGACTGTGTTGTCTCTAAGCCCCACCCTTTTTTCGTTGAATTCTGCCCTAGCCTGTCTCCTGCTGGTATGGAGATTGTGGTCCATATTGCGGGGGACAGGTTGTATGCGTAGATTCTTCCTTAGCAGGTCCGTTATTATTGCCCTACTACTTTGCGGTATTTCTATTTCCCAACCCAGCTTTGTCAGGAGCGCCCTTCTTGTTGTTGCGTTACTGAGCCTTCGCGCTTGTGCCTTGAGCTGGCATTCTTTTAGTTCTTCAAACGTGTTGCTGATTCCCAGTTGCATCAGCTTCTCACTGGATGTGTTTCTTGGGAGATGAAGGGCTGTTTCGTATGCCTTCCGAAGGATTGCTTCGGCTTGTTCTCTTCCGGCTTTGATGGTTACATGGTACGGCAGGGAGTATGTGACCCGGCTGACCACCAGGCTGTTGACCAGCCTGAGGGTATCTTCCTCTTTCATGCCGTATCGCTTGTGTGCAACTCTGCTGATCATGCGGCCCACTTGTCCCGCTGCTCTACTCAGCAGGCAGAGGGTGTGGCTGCACCTCCGGCTGCCCTGCAGCCACATGCCGAGGATCCTGATCATTTTCTGTTCCGGAATGTTTTGGCCTTCGAGTTTTACTTCGAGTGGGGCATCTGTTGGGTGCCTTCCCACTCTGAGGAGCTCAAACTTCTCCGTGGAGCATCTGAGGCCTTTTTGCTGCGTATATTCCTCGATGCAAGCGGCGGCTTTCTGTAGCGCTTCTTGCTTGTCCCCTAGTGATCCTTCGGTGGTCCAGATGGTTATGTTATCTGCAAACATGGCATGACTGATTCCCTGGACTTCGTTGAGCTTCTTCGCAAGGTTGACCATGGCGATGTTAAAAAGTATTGGCGAAATTACCGAGCCCTGCGGAGTGCCCTTGCATGGCGTTTGAAAGGTGTCACTCCGCAGGTCTCCGAGGCCTACTGTCGCTGTTCTATCTGTGAGGAAGCTTCTGACGTAGTCGTGTACTTTCTTCCCACAGTTGGTAGTGTTGAGTCCTTCCATTATGGCGGCGTGGGATACGTTATCAAAGGCACCTTTGATATCAATGGCCATGACGACGTTCTCCTCGTTTTTCGTCATTGTTTCGAGTACCTCTTCTTTTAGTTGTAGCAGGATGTCTTGGGTGGAGAGGTTTGCCCGGAAGCCGAACATGGTGTTAAGGTACCATCCTCCGTCTTCTAGGTGCGTTTGGATTCGTCGGGTCACGATTCTCTCAAACAGCTTGCCGAGGCACGATGTGAGCGAAATTGGTCTGAGGTTTTCAATTTGGAGTTTCTTGCCGGGCTTGGCAATCATGACCACCACGGCGTGCTTCCACTCCGCTGGGACTGTTCCTTCTTCCCATAATTTGTTGAGGTAGAGGGTGAGTTGGTCTACTACTTCTTCACTTAGGTATCGTATTAGCGAGTTGCGAATCTTGTCCGCCCCTGCCGCCGTGTTCTTCGTGGTTGCTCGTATGACTTCGACAACTTCTTCCCTTGTGATGGGCCGGTCTGTTGTGGGGTTCTCCTCTCATTGGTAGCCGCCTTGATAGCCTTCCACCGAGTCTTTCCCATAGCATTTTTCTCGTACTGCTTGGAGTAGCTGGTCTTCGGTCCCTTCATATTGGTGAATTAGTCTCTGAATAGATTTGCTGCTTTCTGTTTTGCTTTTGCTTGGGTCCATTAGTGTTCTGAGGATCTGCCACGTTCTAGCTTTGCTGAGGGTGCCATTCAGTGAGGTACTAAACTGTTGCCACCCCTGTCTCGCTAGCTGCGTTGCATATTCCTCAGCTTGCTGTGTTATTTCAGCAATTTTCTTCTTTAGTTACCGATTTAGTTTTTGGCGCTTCCAGCGCTTGTTTAGGCGCCGTCATGCCTCCCATAGTCTGAGGAGTCGCTTGTCCACTTCCGGGGCTTGTTCTGTTCGATCTACCTCTTTGGTGTAGAGGTCCCTGATTTTCTTGAGTTGTTGGCTCCATTCTTCTACTGAAGCTATATCCCCTCTTAGCTGTTTGCAGTGGATTCGGAAGGCGTCCCAGTCTGTTAGGGTTGCCTTACCAATTTTCCTCTTGATGCTTTCTGCTTCCGTGCTGATCCTAATGATGTAGTGATCGCTTCCCAGATTTTCTTGCAAGTTTTCCCATTCGACTCGCTTGGCACCCCTGACAAAAGTTAGGTCGGGACATGTGTCCACACTGACGCTATTCCCCTGTCTAGTAGGTTGGCCCTCATCTGTGAGTAGTTCGCAGCCTATGTTTTCTGCTGCTGTACAGATGCTGCGTCCCTTTTTGTCTTCAATTCTGCTGCCCCATTGCGGGCTTTTTGCGTTAAAATCCCCGGCTATTATCAGGGTGTTTTGTCCCGGTAGCTTTTTTGCTTCTGTAAAGAGTTTAATGAAGTCTCCCCTATTTTTAGGTGGGCTGTATAGATTAACTATGAAGGTACTTTTAGCTTTCCACTTCCTCTTGGGGATTATCTCGGTTAATATGTGTTCGAGCTGTGTATCCTCGAATTCTTTGTGTGCAATGGTGGTGATTTTGTTGCTGATTAGAGTAGCTGTTCGTCCGCTCTCCTGGCAAGTATATCCTTTCAGGGCTGGAATGCAGTTTGTCTCTTGTAAAAGTATTAGATCTGGTGGGGTTCCTCTAGTGCTAATGAACTGCTGTAGGAGCCCTTGTTTGCGCTTGTAGCTCCTGCAGTTCCATTGCCATATCTCTAGTTGGTTTTGTCCTGCCATGTTGATGTATTAGAGTTTGCGTTCGTTCCCTGGGATTCTGATCCAAACCTGCGCTCATTGTAGAGCCGGTCTCTGGGGTCATTTACAGTTCGCTGTGGGTTTTGATTCTTTACATAATTTCGAAAGCTCTGATCCTGCATGGCTATCTTTTGATTTAGCTGCTGCATTTGCTGTTGCATTTACTGTATCATTGTTTTCAAATCGTCTATTAAGGAGGTTCCTCCTTCGTTAGTCTGTAAGCTTCCTACGCCCTGCTGCGGGGGTGAGGGTGCCCTGACAGGCGAAAAACCTGCCTTTCGCGTCTCTTGTATTTCTGCTATTAGTTCACTTATTTGTTTTTTGAGCTGCCTGTTTTCTTCACGGGTCTGCTCCTGTTCCCTCTTAAGATTATTAATTTCGGCAGTAAGCCTTTTTTCGTTTTCTGTTTGTGTGTTTGTGTTGTTACTGTCGTGCGGAGCAAAAAGCGTCTTGGGAGGGCCGGCTCCCCAGCTCACCTTAACTCCGCCGCTCTTCTTCTGTAGTTGCTTCGGCTTCGCCCAGGCCTGCTGACCATCCAGGGGTGGTGGGTAGGACCCGTCCCGCTCCCGGCTCCGGCCCTGGCCTCGGCTGCCACTGCGGCCCCGGCTGCGGCTCCTCGACTCGCTCCGGTAGTCGCCTCGCTTCTCCTGGTCTTCGTTCCGAAACCAGCGTGGGCGCCGCGCTCCGCCTCTGCTTCGGCTGCGGCCGCGTCGTTGCTGGCCCTGGGGTCCCTATCGTAGTTCGCTCGTTGTCTTTAAACGTTGCTTGCAGTCCTTTGTGCCGGCTATGTGGGGCTGCCGCGTTCGCGTTTCTTCTGCCGCTTGGAAATGGCTATCTTCCATTCCGCGTCCGCTTCGAGATTTTGACTTACTTGTGACGTTGCGTTTGCTGGGGTGCTGCTTTTCAGGCCTTGAGTGGCTGCCGCTGGTCCGTGGTCACGGGTCTCCCAGTCCGCGTCTTGGTAGTCTTCGTCCATAATTTCGGGGTTTTCGGCCATGAGATTCGTCGGATCTCGTAGCGGTGTGTGTGCTAAGCTAGGGTTGAGTACTCGGGCCGTCGCTCCAGGCTCCTCTGCCGTTGGCCAAGCCCGGGAGGGCCGCAGAGCCCCGCTGTCGTGTTAGGCCTGGTCGGCCACGTGGGAAAACTTCAAGTCCGAAAAAATCCAAAAATACTAGACCCACCGGTTTGAAAGTGGTTTCCGCGTGGTCCGCTTCGCTGTCGGCGTCGATTCCAACCAAAATTTCGGTGGTCCCGTCGACTTGGATGGGTCAAGGAGCCCAAAAACTGCGGAGCGCATGTGAAATGCGTCCGCTCTCCTCGGCTGCTCGCAGCGCCCCCACAAGCACTGGGGCCACTGGGGCACAGTGGAGTTCGAGGTGAACTCCACTGTGCCTTTAACGTTTTCAAGCCCCATTGTTTTTCTTAGTAAAACTCTAGCCCAGTGGCCACACTTCGACTAAACAGCTGCGTAGCTAGCTTTACACGCATTTGCTCAGTGTTTGATAGATTGAGATCGACACACATGAGCTTGAGCTTGTGGAAAACACGCAAGTGTCCAATCGGCTTTTTGTCTTCAGCAGACAACTTATCATAGTGTGCCCACTGGACACGGCCCCTATGAAAATTCAAAACCTTCTGGGCATGCAGATTATTCCGAACACATTTCATAAGATGCGGAGCATCTGAAAAAACAAAAATGCTGCGCTTGTCATCAGCTGGGTGTGTGAAGGAGCTCTTGGTGCAGTTTAGGCTGCCACTTATGCCAAACTGTTTTCACATGTAGAAATTGGTGGCTGCTCCGTCACACACCACAGCATCAAATATGGCACTTGCCTCCTCAAGCATGAAAACAGCTTTTAAAGTGGCGGTTCCACTGCCGCCATCTTGCGAGTAGTTTAGATTCTGCCACCAGGCTACGACACTGATCCATGACTGAGGAAGCGTCTACCTGTCTTGCCCCTGAGCGACCAGAGACTGGTTTGGTTGAGATGTTGAGATATGTGTCTGGTCCTTTCATGACCCACGCTGCATGAAGGCTTTTCTTTTGTTGCTGCGTCTGCCTTCAGAGGATTACAAACGAGCCACGGCAAACCCGGCTGCTTGTCCTCGTCGTGCGTGGTGGGAGCTGTTGGCTGGGGTGGTTCGACATGCTTCTTTCTCTGCCTGCCCCTTGCTCGTTTTTCCACAACCACACACGGTAGCTGAACTTTCTTTGGATGGCGTTGCGCAAACGACAAGACGTACACAGGAAAGAGCAGAAGATGACAGAGCACTAACTATCAACTGAGTTTATTGCTTTCGCAGCAGCATATCCTCGTGAAACCTGAGTGACGAATTTTTGTATGCAGATCAAGAAAACGCATTTATTAGACCAATGAGGCTATCTTATCACGATAAAAAAAGTTTTGTTGATGAAGTATTTTTTGTTTGCTTAGCAAAGCATGTGCAATATATTGCACATTGGGACTCAGCGGATGAAAAAAACAATATCATGAGAGATTATGGATAATGGGCAAGAAGGCTTTTATTGTGCCCTTCAATGATATCTCTAGGCATGAAACTGTTTAAAGCAGTTTCTTGAAGAAGTTATACAAAGAAAAACGTCACAGCGAGTGCAACGAAACTTTGTGCGTTCAGAACAGGAGGGGTTACGGCATCTTGATGCGGACTTCTGCAATGAAAGTTCGGGCATGTGTGTTGCTCCGGCTGTCCGGAAGGAGACGGGAGGCAATGGTGTTGTCTTACTGGCAGGGCGCTTCGCTGGCGGCTCATCGTCGTCGCTGCCCACATCCAATTCTGCTCTCAGCAAATCATTAGCAATTATCAGTTTGAAGTCCAGTAGACTTAGTGTGTTCTTGCTGGCAACTCCTTGGAGTTGAGAGTCTTCTTTATACTGCAACCATGCATTAACGACAGCCACGTCCGCAAGAAAACAAAGAGAACGAAGAGTCCAGCGCGTTGTCCTTGCCTTGCTTGGGTAGAGACTCACCATTCTATCGCAGAGGTCAACGCCTCCCATATTCTTATTGTACTCTTCTACGATAGCTGGCCGAGGTACATCTTTATAGACCCTCTCCTTCTTGCACCATCTTTTGCATTCTCCTACTGGCTCCTCACCAATGTGTGAAGAAGCGAACGTAATGGTCTTGTTGTCGACCCACTTAACGAGGCAAATGCCATCAGCCACATTGACAGTTTGGCAAAAGGATCCGCGGCCTTTCTTCACCAAAGCTTTGTCATCAGGGAGCTTAGAATCCTTTGGCACGCGATTCTTCATTATGGTGCCAGTTCCACGCAGGCCTTGGCTCGAGAGGTGACGAAGCAGGGGTGCAGAAGTGAAGTAGCGATCAAAAAATAAAGAACTGCCTGTTGGCATGGACTGTGACAATCTAAGCACAGCACAAGCACCCACACCAAGCTCTGATCGGTCAGCTGCGAGCGCAGACTTTCCCTGATATATTTCGAAGTCTAGAACCATTCCACATGGGCTGGAGAGCACAAAATTCTTCAGCCCTGTTGGATGAGGTTTACCAGGGACGTATTGCTTTAGTGTAGTTCTGCCTGTAAACGGTATTATTTGCTCGTCTATGCTTGCTGACGGGCTTCTTGGAAGCTGGAGGCAAGCCGTCCTTATCATTTCGATGAACGGTCGCAGTCTCCACAGCCGGTCGGCTTTCTTTTCCTCATCACTGATGTCCAAGTCATTCACAACTTTTATGTTTTTTCGCAACAAGAAGAAGCGATCGCGAGTCACAACATCAGCGATTGCAGCAACTCGTGTTTGCCTTGCCCAGTAAAGACGAATCTGTGGGTATCCTAAGCAACTCATCATGAACGTTGCACCTATGAAATGCTTCATTTCGGCAGTGCTGCTATTGAGCAGAGTCCCCTTTCTTTGATGGTAGCCCACCTCACTCTTTTCGTGCATATTGCGGTAAAATTCTTCAGAAAAATATTGCTTGAAATAGTCCAGAGCTGTCCAATTCGTTCGAGAATCGGTCTCAGTATCCGGAGTATCCGGAACATCGGGTAGAGATGACACAAACGGAGCATGCCTCCAAGGAGGGAATTTCCCCACACTTGTTAATGGCCCACTGCCGGAATCTTCCTCGTCCGAGTCGTCTTAAAAAAAAAAAAAAAAACGGCGTCAAGTTCCGCATTTTGCACTTACATTGTAAAAACTTATATTAAGAAACTTACCTGAACAGGAAACATCTGGTTGTGGCGCTTGTGTTGACTTTTCGTTCAACTCGTCATCCGACAAGTCGAGATCCGACCCGTCCTGGGAGGCGATGGCCTCCAAAATCGCCTCTGCCCTGCTCAGATTCAACCCTGGCAGGGGCCAAAGAAAGCCTAAATTACAAACGTTGCTTACATATCAATTGGAAATAACTTTTTGAGTAAAACTGAACATCATCATAACGTCTTCCCACGCAGGAAAGCACTTACGGTGAACAGAATGAAAACAACCCCATGTGCTGTAGTTCAGTCCCAGTGTGCAATACAATGTACACAAAAAAGTTCAAAGTGGCCACGAACAAAATAAGCGCTTGCCTCACGATAAATTATGCTCAAAATGATGCCTGTACATTCCTGAACCTGTTCATTGCAAAGTTCAGAACATTTAGCAAAGGGTTAAGTAAATAGGGGCAACTTACTTGGTCGCATTGAATAAAACGACGTCGTCGGTATGGACGCCATTTTCGAACCTGCCCAGCAAGCGCTCCCGCGCGATTGACTTCTCTCAATCTTGGCCAGATGGCAGCACATGTCTGTGCAATACATTGCACAGGAGGACTTAGCGCGTACCGCAGCTGCAGCAGGGCTTCGACGCTGAGACCGAGTGTGCAATAAATTGTACACTGGGTCTCACGAGGATATATATGCAGTACTCACATGTGCAAAAGAAGGGGAGAGGAAAGACAAAAAGAAGATGATGACAAGTCAAGCCTGCATAGGTCAGCAAAAGCCGCAGAGAAAATTCTCTTTCCTATCATATAAGGTGACAGAGGTATCGGTTACACAATTATTGCCTTTTTGTTTGATGTGGAATGCTTCTAAAAGTTCACGGGCTATTTTGTTTTTGCTCTTGCCTAGAATCTTGATGTCCTTGAGCAGCGGCTCACAACCATGGCATGAAATGCAATGAGTGGGCAAACTCGCCCCTTCTCTTTTTTGTATAGAAAGAGCATGCTCCACTGCGCGTTCATTGACGCAGCATCCAGTTTGGCCGACATACATGCGTCCACACTTGAGCGGGATTTGATAGACCACGCCCGTGGCACATTTCACAAACTGTGCAGCATGTTTCTTTGGCCATGCGCTTTGTGGGGCTCCTTCCTCGGTGATCCTGGGGCATTACCCAGCTGAACTGTGGCTTGTTAGCTTGCATAATGCGCAGGACACAAATAAAGGACGTGGATCACCAACTGTAGTCAGGTACAAATCAAGAACGAAGCAGCATATTCCCCTAAAAAGCGGCCCTCCAGCCAAGCGCGTCGACCGAACAGCTTTCTGCGGCTATGCAGCCAAGGCTAACCTATAGAGGGAAGAAGGCCCTTTGTGTCCTTGTGGTCGCGAGCGAGGCTTCCTTTTTTCGTGCTATGGTTGTGGAAGGGTGAAGGGAAAAAGTAGGAGAGCCGGGACAAAGAGGGTACCGTCTTTGTCCAAAAGGCATCAGAGGTGGGGTGATCTTTGTTCAGGGTAACGATGCGCAGCACGGGAACAAAGGACCGTTTCTTTCCTTCCCTCTCTTGTTTAGGCTTGGCTGCATAGCCACAGAAAGCTGTATGGTCCACCCTACTATCTGGAGGGCCTCCTTTGAGGGTATATGCCGCTTGGTTCTTGAGTTGTACCCGACTATAGACTTTTCTGTTTCTAATGCCGATACATATGTTAGTGTAGGCAAAGAAAAAGAAAGAAAAATAATGCTGCCCAGCCCACACTGCCTAAGGCACAATGTCGATACAGTGGAAACTTGGGAGAGTTAGTGATACATTCTCCACATAATTGCACAGCACAAATTACTAAGTAAGCGAAATGTCGATACATATGGCCATGTTCAGATAAGAACGGTAATCGAGGTCCCATGACCATTTCTTGCTTTCAATGAAATTTTTATATGAGATGGGTAAATGTGTCCACACAAAGGAATGAACCTTAGTTTTGCAAGAAGCTAGTTTTCTCGGAAAAAAAATCGTATGTCACAAGAGGTGGAGAATGTCGTTTTTGCCACTTCGCAAAGTTGCAAGTTTGGAGCACCACTTCATGCACAATAAATTGTTTCCTCACATAAGTATTTTTTCAGTACCTCGTTACAACTTGTAATATACGAACAAATAAAAAAATGTTTTCTTGCTGTGTCAATCTTCTGAGTAAAAAATCGCAAACTTCGCTTCCTGAGGTATGCGGTGCCAAAAAGGCAGTTTTCAGGGCAGCCTTAGGGCAAGATGCATAAAGATCTCCCTACTGAATCTTTTTCTCTGTGTTTTTCAGCTAGTTTTAATCACTTCAGGCAAGTTTTGTAGCTCTACTTATGACAGATCTTTTTCAATATGGCCTCAATATTGGCTGAAGTTCAAAAACGTAAAAAAAGTGATAACTTTGACTTGGATTTAAAAGAAATATCATCATCGAACTTCATTAAAATTTGCCTGAATAATCCTCAATACTTGATGTTTTAAGGCACCAATAAAGTGTTGCATTATATTGTTTTAAAGTATGAAAATAAATACAAAACTTAGTTCATGTTTTTGTTATCTAGAATTGCTTATTACTGCCTCTTAGAAATAGTAACTGTCAGAAATTTTATTTAGCACTCACTGAACGTGGTTACATTTCGTTTACCACAATATGCGAACCATCCTGAATGTTTGTACAGCTTCTATTCGCTTGTTAGCGGCGCTCTTAATGTGTCAAAATGGGAATAAATTCGCTATTTCACCTGATGTCTCAAGAACTGGCTGCTGGCAGTCTAAAACGTTTTTTTGTATTCTCTAATTTATCATCGTAAGGTACATTGGTATGTAATTGATTCCTTAAAAATATTAGATCATTTCTCGGTTCTTAGAAAAATTTTTATATATCAATATAAATATTAATGTGTTTCTGAAGCCGACGTTTCCGTAGCTGCATCTGTTTACCTCTGTGTTCAATGGTTCTACAGGGCACTGTCGGGAGACAGAACGTAGTCTTCTGAGAAGAACAATTTACTTGCAAGGTTTTTAATCGGGAGGAGTTTTAATCTGGACGCAATTTACAAATGGGATGCTGCTTTATGTGCAGATTGCAATTCAGAAAATTGTAACAAGAAATAAACGGCAGCAGTTGATTTCGGTATGTGCACAGTATATTGTCCAGCACGAAGCACAAACCAGATCACAGACTTCCATTCTGAAGCAGCGGTGGAGGCCACGTAGGATGCGCTGCCTTGATTTGTTTGAACGTATTTCCACATATGGAGTGTCTGAACTCTAGGCACTTTTTTTGCCGTTTTCCATTCTTCCTTCTACATTTCGCGAAAGTCTGCACGCTCACTCTGTGGGAGCTCCAGAATGGTGACGTTCTTTAGCGTTCCTTGAATTGCGTCTACGAAGCCGCTGGCTGTTTGTATGGCCTCACTTGCAGGCTTCCGCAAGTTGTGGTGTGATGCTCGATGTTTCACAAGCCCACCAATGCCGTCGCAAGCATTTTTGCTGCGTCCAGTGGCCAAAAACATCCATTTCGTCTCTTGACATTCACTGCGTTGTAGCTCATGAAACTGATATTTATTCTTGAAGTGAGCGGGAGCCCCGTCGCTCACATATCTTTGTGTAGATTGGTGCGTTGTCTTCGAGGTGGGCTTTGATTTTCGACAGAGCCTAGCATGCATGAGCTGAATCAAGGGATGTGTCATTGGAAATAACGGCGTAGTTCCGAGTCTATTTTCTTGGCGTGACAACGCAGGTAAACACGGTGACCTGCTTTTTCTGCCAGTGATATGCTTGTACTGTGTCTGGAAGCACAACTTTCCAGTTTTCGGCGAAATCAAAATGCAAAACAATCGCACCTCTCTTGCAGCTGTGTTTTTCTTCATGTATTGCTCTTGCTTGCACAGATCTAATATAGTTGTGGGGAATCCATTTCATGGTCTTTCTTAGAAATTCTCTCATAAAGGATGAAGTGGTCACAGTTTTTTTTAACTAGCTCACCGTATTCCCATGTAGCGATCAACACCTCGTCCAAGCTGCTCATTTCAAAATTTTCCGAAGTGAAAATGCCATCTTGTGAACAGTGCTCACAATTCCTGAGGAAACATGACACCGTAGGTTCTTGGTATACGCAGAGACTCTGCATATCATCGGGAGAAAGCGACCTTCCGGATGCGTTTTGCAGTCCCACGAGGCACAACTGAAAGTTTGCACAGCACACGCAAACACACACTTGCCACTGTGGCGGGCCTTTCACCCACTTGGGACGCAAGGATATGAATTTTGTGAGGCCAACCTGGGAGGCAGGATGAGCTTGCTTGTAGAGGCGGAATGCTTCTCTCAAGGACCGCGTCATGAAGCGTATAGGTATCCATTCTTTCTCTCCCTCCTTTCCGATTCTCACAACATCCTTTTTGTTCGGAGTCTGTCTAGAGCAATCGAGTTCATCCATGGTGTAATATTTTAAAACGGTGGTAATGTCTTCCTGTTGTAGCTTACATCTTGTATATCTCTCCTGTGTTGACCGTACACCTTCCTCATCCACCATCTTCTTCGATTTTTGGATAACGTACCTCGTTGCCTCTGGAGTAATTTCCTGCACATATTTCACCGTTAGGTTGCGTAGTAGCAGTGTCAGCAGCTGGCAACGCTCTTGAAAGGACGTACACCTATTGTAGGCAGCATGTAGGTTCTCTTCCCAGCTGCTGCATTGTGCACACTTTTCTTCTGACGCATGCGAAGTCTCTGGGATGATATATGCTGTCTGTATCCCCGATCGGATTTTCGTCACCATAGCTCTTGCCACCTCTTCCTGCTTTCGCTTTGCATAGGAAAGTCTGAGGCGTTTTTTTAGAGCGCTCGGTGGCTTTAAGGGCGAGATTTCGGAGGTAAGGCAGACATTGGAGTTTAAATTTTCTACGATTTCTTCCCTAAGGCAGAATTCTTCGAATGTTTCGGTTGACTCTGCCTGCATATTATCTGTCTTCCTTGAACCGACGGTAACAATTCTGACGCTTCATTATTTTCGCCAATGTAATCACCCGACCAGACGAGATTTCGTCGAACCTTAGATTTCATAATTCTGACAGATGAAGTCACTTTCTCGTACTAGGAGAGCTTCTTTGGGAAGTAGGAATTTTTTGAGAGCAGAGACATTGAGTGTCTTTAAACTGCGAAAATTACATCCTTTTCCAATTCTCTTTGTGCCTTTTTGAGTAGCCGGCACAAAACGTTCGCCGCAGAAATCTCTTCATGAATGCAAAAGCTCACCGCTTCCGAAGATTATCGCGGGACAGAAGAGCAGGTGACGGATGCAGGGCTTGGGGCTGCTTTTCCAGAAAAAGAAGATGGGCAGATGGATGTATTTTTAACACGGGCTGCCCACGATCGACACTGATGCTGTTTCGGTCTGGCGCACGGGCTGAGACAGATACCAAGTACGCTTGTCGAGGGAGCCCTCCAGTGCAGATAAAACTCGTGAAAACGACCCCACCGGGTCTACCAGGCCTGGAAAACGACACACGAAACTCGAGATCCGATCAACATCCGCTCACCAGGGCTATTTCGGTGGAAGGCTGAGGCATAACTGCCAGGCGTTCGGTGCATTGTGATGGAAAGATGATAGCGGCGGCTAAAGCTTCGGTGCGGCGACGGCACACATAGTGCTATGAAATTCAGGGTCGAGCCGGGCGTTATATAGCTATAGGAGCGGCTGCCAAGCGCGGTTCATCCCTGGAGCGGCGGTAGCAGTTAAAGGCATCTTGAGAGTAGCGACGGGTGCAATAATTGTTTGCATAAACTACCCCTACACACACGTCACTCTAAAATAACGTGCTAAAATATGCCTACAGTAATTTAGGTCCCACTGTTAGAACAGTACGAAAGCGAATAGGAGCTTTAAACCTTTGATTGTAAGAGAAAAAAACACTTACAAATTACACTTATGAACTCAGCAACTGTAGCATTTTAAAATATACCCACAAAAATTCAATAATAAATCCAGCTTCTGATGATTGCGCATCCTAAGAGGGAATACTGAGCAGTCGAAGGGATTGAAATCATGAAGCCTGTTTTGTATTTATTTTCGTACTTTAAAACAATATAATGCAGCACTTTTCTGGTGCCTTAAAATTATCAATTATTGAAGATTATTCAGGCAAATTTTAATGAAATTCAATGATGATGTTTTTTTTTTAAATCCAACTCAAAGTTGTCCCTTTTTTGACGTTTTTGAACTTTGGCCAATTTTGAGGCCATATTGAAAAATATCTGTCAAGTGTAGAGCTACAAAACTTGCCTGAAGTGAGCAAAAGTAGCTGAAAAATACTGAGAAAAAGGTTCAATGGGGAGATCTTAACGCATCTTTCCCTAAGGCTGCCCTGAAATGTGCGTTTTTTGCATTTTTGCACCGCATAGCTCCAGAAGCGATGTTTGCGACTTTTTACTCGGAAGATTAACACAGCAAGAAAACGTTTTTTTATTCGTTCGCATAGAACAAGTTGCAAAGAGGTACTGAAAAAAATAGTGATGTGTGCGGAAAAAATTTATTGTGCATGCAGTGATGCTCCAAACTTGCAATTTTGCGAAGTGGCAAAAACGACATTCTCCACCTCTTGTGACAGACGATTTTTTTCCGAGAAAACTACGAAGTGTCTTGTAAAACTAAGGTTCATTCCTTTGTGTGGACACATTTACCCATCACATGTAAAAATTTCATTAAAAACAAAAAATGCTCATGGCACCTCGAATACCGTTCTTATCTGAACATGCCCATACATTAGTGTGGGCAAAGAAACAGAAAGAAAATAATGGTGCCCAGCCCGCGCTCCGTAAGGCACAACGTCAATACAGTGGAAACCTGGGAGAGTTAGTGATACATTGTCGACATAATTGCACGGCGCTAATTACTAAGTAAGCGAAAAGGGAAAGCAGGCGCCAAAAATAGGAAAGGTGTGATATCATGAAAATTATTTGTTTTGTTTATGTCCCATGTATATATTTCTGGCGTTTTTTTTTCAATGAACCTTATAGTTGAAGTCGGTGCCTTTCTTGTGTCCTACTGTCTGCCCTCGTCTTTTGCGCGTGCAAACACTTCGTCATTGTCACTGCTGATGCATAGTAATGTTATTAATATTCAAAAGACACCTGATCTAGAGTGTAACCGGCCAACTCTAGCACTCAGAAAAAAGTTATTCTTTATCAAATGATATTACATCTATGATAATACAACTAAACAAAGAGAGACAACTTCAGCCAACGCTCGACAGATGCCTTTCCAACCTTAGAAACTAGTGTTGGTAAAGAACAAGGTATCGAGAAGTGGGCAATTTTCAATGTCTGTTTACCCTTGTGATGAATTGCGCAAGAGACGTGAAATTGCTGCCGAGAGGGTTAGCATCGCAGGGTGTCGGAATATGTTCACTTCAGAGAAAAATATTCGCCGTACATGCGGTGGCACCTTGCAACCATTTCCGATCAGCCTAGACAGAATTTTGCCAAGCCTAAAAAAAACGGTATAAATGCATATCATTCACGAGGCGGACTCAGACTAAACATGGTACGAAGAATAGGGGGGGGGGGGTGCAGGAACATTGCCAAAAAAGGGGTCGGCTACAAAGGGATAGTTCTGTAGGCACTTAAGGCGTCCCCCTCCCCTCTCCTGTTTTGACTCAACTGCGTGCTCTAAATTAGGTTAGACGTACGTCTTTCTTGCATCCTGTTTACATCATTAGGTTTCTTATTGCCTCTAGAATTTTCCATCGCATGCTGAAATGTACATCTTACTCGCCTTGCGTCAATTTGCCCCAATTTGGGTTGGATCAAAGATGGAAAAAGCGTGTGTGTGTGTGTGCGTGTTCATGCGCGCATACCTGGAAATTGAAGAACAGCTGTTATTTTCACACCGTCTGTTGTCAGCAAGGCAGCTATAACGTGCTTGTAATCACTCTTAGAGAATTTTTTTGGCAGCTGCTCCCCTGTCTTGCTGCAGCTTCCCGTGATAATGCACACGCTAAAAGCAGAGTGCATGCCTTGGTAGTTTTTGAACCAATATATTGGGTGGACTACTGTTCATTATTTGAATGTAACCAGAGTGTATTGGTCGTATTTATGGCCCAGGGAACACGCAAGAAATGTGTGTACTTTCGTGTTGAGCCCGCCCTTTGCTCTCATGGGTTGGTAGCAAATCATTTTGGGATGGGGTAGTTGCCATGCATTGACACATTCGCAGAAAAATAATTGGCTTCCGATTTTTATTCTATACAACACCGTCCATTGCTTGCGAAGTAATTTTTTCTGTAAATACTAAATGATTAGACGCTTTGACCAGCCGCCGCAGTGGCTGAGTGGTTATGGTGCTCGGCTGCTGGCCCGAAAGACGCAGGTTCGGTCCTGACTGCGGCGGTTGAATTTCGATGGAGGCGAAATTATAGAGGTCCGTGTACTGTGCGATGTCAGTGCACGTTAAAGAACCCCAGTTGGTCGAAATTTCCGGAGCCCTTAACTACGGCGTCTCTCATAGCGTCAGTCGCTTTGGAACGTTAAACCCCCATAAACTAAACTAAACTAGCATTGACCAGATCGCATTCTGTCAGGGCTGCCGCGGTGGCTCAGTGGTTATGGTGCTCGGCTGCAGACCTGAAAGACGTGGGTTCGATCCCTGCCGCAGCGGTCGAATTTCAATGGAGGTGAAATTCTAGAGGCCCGTGTACTGTGCGGTGCCAGTGCAAGTTAACCCCAGGTGGTCGAAATTTCCTGAGCCCTTCACTACGGCATCCCTCATAGCCTGAGTCGCTTTTGGACATTAAACCCCCGTAAACCAAACTGAACCAAGAATTCTGTCGGATCTGGAGTGTGCCAATTTTTTAATGAATTTGTCCACACAAATGCAGTACAGCGGCTATGCCGTATGCGGACAAGCAGACAAACAAACATTCGCCTAAGCTCTCGCATGTCAAGTCTTGCTAACATGGTTAAACGGCACCTTTTCAGAACACAGCAAGGCGACACGCTAGAGCAAGCTGCAAATGAAAGTGGAACAAAATGGGCGTTGACACGAATGATGGGTCTGGCACCCGGATGGCACGAAACTGTTCCTGGTTGAGATACAGGCCCAATTCATTCTCAAAACGCGCTGATGGCAGCTTTGCTTTGTTGTTTTGAGTAGAAGGGGGGGGGGGGGGGGGCCTCGCTTTGCCAAAAGGTCCATTCGTTTCGGCTGCACCTCCTGAACTGGTTCACAGCCGGTTCACTGCGGTGAATGGATGGTTCAGCACTCTTGCAGCCGCAGTACAGTGGTGCAACTAGAGCGCGATACTAGCACCACTCTGAAACGAATACTGAGGGGCAGATGTTTTGCAAAAGATATGCATGCCTTCTGCTCCCTGCGTGCCGCTGTGCATGGTTGTGCCGTGCACTGTCCGTACATACGCTCAAATTTTCGCGTTTTCGCCAGAGTGTTTGTGTTCCCTTTCTTGCTGCCCGTGGTGCCTAAAGGACGATATTAACCTGTGATGCACTGTCAACTCTTGTCGACGTAGCCATGGAGCTCATAGACTCGGACAGCGACGAAATCGACGACATGGCTGTGGTATTGGCTGAAAAGTTGGTGAGGATGGACAGAAACCACATTCCGCGGTACTGCGAGGATGTAGTTGGAAGTTATTTTGATTTTGAATTCAAGAGACTCTTCCGGCTTTCACGCGATACTTTCTGCAATCTAGCAGCCCGCTATGAAACGTCTCAGTTCTTCCCAAAAGGTCACGGCGGGCGTCCTCGTATCAGTGCTGAGAAGACCTGTCTCGTTGTGTTAGGTTATCTGGGAAGCCAGTGCAGCATGTATTCTCTCGCAGGCAAATTTGACATATCGGAGTCCTCGGTGCATGCGTGCATTGAAAGGGTGCTCAACTTCCTGCATAGCATCAGTGGAGAAGTCATCTCATGGCCAAGCCAGCAAGAACGAGAGCGTATCAAGGCTGGCTTTTTGTCAAAGAGTGCAGGCAAGGGACCGCGGAACACCATTGGCTGTGTGGGTGGTTGCCACGTGGAAATAAACACCCCGACGGAGTCGGCCCCCTCATATTTCAACCACAAAAAGTTTCTCTCTGTGATCCTCCAGGCAATATGCGACGGCAGGAATAAATTCATTGATGTGTTGGTCGGGTTCCCAAGGTCAGCCCATGATGCTAGAGTTCTTCGTGAAGCCCGCTTCTACGACGAAGCAGAGACAAAATGCGGCGATGACTACCTGCTGGGAGATAGTGCATACCCGTTGCTGCCTTGGCTGCTTACTCCCTACAGAGACACTGAGCACAACTTCCAGGTATGGAAGAAATACAATAAATGTCATTCCCAGCAAAGAACTGCAATAGAGAACACATTCGGCCTTCTCAAGCAGCGGTTCAGAAGGCTGTATCTGGCTGACGTTACCATCAAGCAGTGCTGTCTGATCATCATGGGTGCATGCGTATTGCTCAACATGTGCAATGCTGAACGGGACTTCTTCGACGAGCTTCAGCAAATTCATCAGCCTGAATGAATGAATGAAGGGAATGATGATGAAAATGACATTGTCGAGCGCAGTTTGGTAGTGTACAGCGAAAGCCTGAGAAAGGTCATAAAGCAGAAGCAGTGCTGAGTCCATATTCTCCTGAAGTGTGAAGAGTTTTTTCATGAAAAACTGCTCACGTCATCCTCATCTTCAAGCCATCCAGCCAGCCGACTATCTTCTGTGGCGATTCTGGACTCAGCACACAACACACCGCAGAGGTCCAGCACACACCAAACGCACACCACGAACACAGCACACCAAATTGCGTGTTCAGAACACTAACACACCACTGCCGCTGTCTGTACAGAGTCCTTAATAAACATGTTCGTGTCCACAACACACTCCCTTGTATAATCACATAACACCAACAGCAACAACATCAACAAGATAAATCCCAGGGATACATTAACACAACAACAACAACCAGATACATGCCAGAGATACCTAGGGCTGTTCAGTGGGCTCTACTCATGAAGTCCGTTCTAACGTTATCTCTGCCTTTAATATATTCCACCTGAAATGAGTATTCTTGCAAGGCCAAACTCCATCTCATAACTTTACTATTGTTCATTTTGGCCTTGGTTAAATATTCAAGCGGCTGATGATCTGTCTGAATCCTGAAATGTCTCCCATACAGATAAATGTGGAATTTCTTTACCGCCCACCCCACCGCCAAACATTCCTTTTCAACGGTGGAGTAGTTGCGTTCACTAGCCGATAATATCTTGCTTGCAAAAAATACCGGATGTAGCACGCGATTCTCTTCTTGCAAGAGTACGGCTCCTAAAGCTCGGTAAGCAGAACAGGCGGTTTTGCCATACACTCTTTTAACATCACGAATGCATTTTCATGTTCAGCAGTCCAAGTCAGCTTATTGCTTGCCCCCTTCTTAGTGAGTTCGACAAGCGGGTCGGCTATGTGGGCATAATCGGGAATAAAGTCCCTGCAGTATCCTGTTAACCCCAGGAATGACTGTACCTCCTTCTTGTTCGTCGTTGTCGGGGCCTGCTGTATTTTGTCCAAGATGTCGTCTTTCGTCGCGATGCGGCCCATCCCCAGCTTGTGACCGAGAAAAGAAATGGCTTCAAAGCTCAGCTCACATTTCGCCGGTTTTATGGTCAACCTGGCTAGCTGAATTCTATCAAATAGTTTTTCCAATGTAATTACATGCTCTTCCCACGTATCTGTTGCCACCAGGATGTCATCAATATATTGTTCTACATTTTGGAGCTCATCCAAAACCTTCCTCATCAGCTTCGTAAATATTGCAGATGCTGTCTTCAAACCAAAAGGCATGAATTTAAATTGGAATAAACCCGCCGAGCACGAAAAGGCAGTCTTCTCCTTAGAAGAATCTTCCATTGGTATTTGCCAATACCCTTTAGCTAAGTCAAATTTAGAAAAAAAACCTTTCTTGAGCCACCTTAGCGAACACCACGTCCGCTCTTGGTATGGGTTCTCCATCGGGTACTATGATGTCATTTAGCTTACGAAAATCTACACACAGTCGCTTAGTACCATCGGGTTTTTTGACAACCACGAGAGGCACATTGTATGCTGACCGCGACCTCTCAATCACACCAAGCTTTAACATATCCCGCACCTCCTTTTCTATTGATTCTTGAACTGCTAAAGGTTGTGGGTATTGCTTCACGCTGATTGGTCTATCTGTAGAAAGATCTAGTCTGCAACATATGACATCCGTTTTGCCCGGCACATCTGAAAACACATCCTCTTTGCTTTGGAGTAGGGCCTTTATCTGTGAACTTCGGTCTTCATTCAAATTGGGGTTAACTAACACCTTATCCCAACCTACAGTTTTCTTCCCACTCCATGTGGGCATCTTGACAACATCATCTGTCTCCTCGGCTACTACCGAGCATGCTACTTTGGGGGCGCACTGAACGGGAACTCTTTCTTCGTACTTTTTCAACATGTTTGCATGGAACACCTTCTTGGTGTTATTTATCAGTAACTCATAATCCATGTCATTTTTCTTCTGCGTCACAAGGTAAGGGCCCTTCCACTGCATCAGTAACTTATTATGATCCGTGGGTAGCAAGATGAGAACCTTGTCGCCCGGATTCAAATTCCTATGAGTGGCTTTCTTGTCATAGTAGCCCTTATAGCGTTCGCACGCCCTTTTTAGGCCTTGATGGGCAAGCCTGCATGTTTCTTCCAACTTGTCCCGCAACTCAAGAACGTATGTGTAAGTTGTCTTGAGATCTGATGCAATCTCCTTATTAGCCCACAGCTCCTTGAGTATTGTAAGTGGACCTCTAACGGTTCTCCCATACAACATCTCAAAGGGCGAGAAACCAAGACTCGTTTGTGGTACTTCGCGGTAAGCGAACAAAAGAGCTGGGAGATATCTATCCCAATCAGGTCTCTTCTGGCACATTTTCTTGATCATATTTTTGAGAGTACCGTTGAACCGCTCTACAAGCCCATTACACATGGGATGGTAAGGCGTCGTCAGTAACTGTCTTACTGACAAAAGGCGGTTAACCTCCTTCATTAGCTCCGACGTGAAGTTCGAGCCCCGGTCACTCAAAATTTCTCTCGGGAACCCATAACGCGAAAAATTTCCACAAGACCCTCCGCCAGTTGGATACTGTCAATAGTTCTCAGTGGAACAGCGTCAGGATAACGTGTGGCCACGTCAACCAGAGTAAGCACATATCTATTGCCTTTGGCGGATACTGGAGAGATTGGCCCCACAATGTCAACCGCCACTCACTGAAACGGTAGGTCGATGGCTGGCATCTTGCCCAGAGGTACAGAACCAACTCTTCCCTTCGGAACTGTGCGCTGGCACACGTCACATGAGCGAACAAAGCGCTTAACGTCACTCTGAACACCCGGCCAAAAGAACTCCTCGGTGATCCTAGACACCGTTTTTTGAACACCCAGGTGTCCGGCCATAATGGCGTCATGTCCTAAGCGCAGCACGGCCTCTCGCATATCTCTTGGTAACACCAGCTGTTGGACCCGCCTTCGTGAACTAAATATGCACTCCCTGTGCAGAAGACCATTTACCAATTGATATTCGAAGGACGTGCGACTTTTCTTGCTTTTCACTTTTTCCCCGACTCTTTCGAAGCAGGCCTTCAGGCTCGGGTCTTCCTTTTGCCTAATTGCAATTTCGCCCGGTGTTACGCTCAGGCACATTGTAACAGGAGCAGAGAGCGGACACTGCATTGCTCGGACTGTCGCTTGAGCTCTTGTCTCCACTGCCGACGAAAAACTGACTGCAACCGTCTGAGCTGTCGCAGGCCTTTCCTCCTTTGGATGTTCTTCAACGTCGAGCATGCTCCATTCGGGATCGGGGTCTTCGACACTTCTTGCACCCGTAATGTTCCCCAAGATGAGATCGTAGATGGGTTGGTCTACGCATTTTGCCACTACCTGCCCAGTATAATATGGCGTGGACACTAGGATCCTGGCTTCAGGAAGGTACCTTACTGTGCTGTCTACCAGAGTGACGGCCGACGCTTCCCCTGTAAGATCCTTGTCCTTCACCAGGCTTCTACGAACCAAGACTGTGTTAGCTCCGCTGTCTCTAAGCACCAATATAGGACGGTCCCCTATTTGCCCAACCACCACTGGCATTGCTGCTTTCGACTTGGGTGTTCCACTCACTGCCTCATTTTCCAGCAGCGTTTGCTCTCCTTTCAGCTGTAAAACTTCGGGTGGCGTGACAAGTTATACCCTTGAGTCGACAACGCATGCAGCGTGGTCCTGCGTTCTGTATCGGCACTCATCCAGAGTATGACCCCTCCTCTTACAACCTTGACACACAACCTGTGTTTTCCGGGCAGTGCTACTAGTCCGACAGTCAGCTGCACGGTGTCCCACCTTGCCGCAGAGAAAACACCTTACTGGTGCGTTAGACGCACCGCCATAAGCTCTTGGTTTTGCAGCATCTGTCTCTAGGGTCTTTTGGGTTTCCTCCTTTGCCTTACTCAAATTTCTTAGCCTTTGAGCCTCGAGGAATTGGTCTGCAGTGTCGGCGAACTCTTCTAATGAACACAACTTTCTTTCCTTCAGGAATAGCGCCAGCTTTGAGCTGCAACACGCTAAAAATTGCTCTGTGACCAGCTTGTCACGCACCCCTTCAAAACTCTTTTCTGTGTTTGACATATCAAGCCACCTATCAAAATAGTTGGATAGCCTGCAGGAAAACTGCTTAGCGGTTTCCGAATCCTCAGGTTTCGCGGTGCGAAATCTCTCACGAGAACCCTCTGCCGTAAGCCTGAATCTTTGGAGGAGTGCCTTTTTGACTTTCTCGTAGTCCATGGAATCAGCAGCAGGCATCCTTCCAAACACATTCAGCGCCTCTCCGACTAAACACATGCTTAATGCCGTGGCCCATTCACTGCGCTCCCAGCCTTGACCCAAAGCTATCCGCTCGAATCGTTGCAGATATGCATCCAAATCATCTCTCTTGTCATCAAAAGGAGCCATCAGCTTCCGTGGGCAAACTTTGGCTGGTCTAGGAGATTCTGTACCCGCTAAGGAACACTGATCATTGTCCGTGATCTCCTCATATCCTCCCGCGACATGCGCCTGTTTCCACAAAATAAACTCCTTCTCCCGTTCTGTTCTTTTCTCCTGTTCTTCTGCCTCGCGGGCTCTTCTAGCTTCTCGCTCTTCTGCCTCGCGAGCTCTTTTCGCCTCGCGCTCTTCTGCCTCGCGAGCTCTTCTGCCTCGCGAGCTCTTTTCGCCTCGCGCTCTTCTGCATCATGAGCGTCTGCGCGTGCTTGCACCCTTTCTTCTCTCTGCCTTTCTGCCTGTTCTTTCTCCTCGTCATAGAGACGCATCGGCTCTTCCTTGCTTAACCCTAGCTTGAGCGCCAGCTCTAAAGTTTTTGCCAAGTCCATACTTTCTGTCTTCGAGAGATCGGAAAAATCCGAGACAAAGCAAAAAAGAAAAAAAAGGAAATGAATCCTGGCACAAGCTCACCACTTATCTTTGTCACGGATCTCTCCGGAGAACACTCAGACCGAAAGGATGGACTAGGCGACGGGTGTACCCACACAAATGCACATTTAATACACCCTACGTGGCACACACACTAGAACACAAAACTAACACAAAACACAGACTATAAATACACACGACCCGGACACACTGCTACTAGCGTCTACTACTATGTTCTACTATTAGTGGTCGGCGTTCGTGCTCACAGTTGGTTCGGTGTGGCTGCGGCGTTGTATGGATCCAGTAGGCGGCGTCGAGGCGGCGTTCGCCGTGCTTGGACTGGCGTTGCTGGCTGCGTCGTACAAGCTCCCGGTCCAAGCGCCCGTGGAGGTGATGCCGTTGTTGTTGGCATTGGGGGCACCACCCGCATGGGTTGCAACAGCGCTGGAGACACCCCTGGCCGTAGCAGGTGGTAGCGTCCTCTGTTGACTCCCCTGAACGGGCTCAGGCACGGCAGGAAGTTCACGAAGCGGAGTCATAGAATGCGAGCTCACCGGAGCAGTAGCCGGCGTCGCTCTCTTCCAGCCAAAGTGTCCCTGACCCGCCAGAGCCTCCACTTCTCTGCTGTTCTCCCCCAGTGCCTCGCTCTCACTCGCCCTTTTATAGCCTCGGTGTTAGTCCACGTAAGCCTTGTCGTCGTCTTCTTCTCTTCTCCACCAATCATCTTTCTCCACCTCGCCGAATTGTTCTCCACCAATCATCTCTCTCCACGTCACCGAATGCTTCTTCTTCCTCTTCTTTATTCTTCGGTTAATTCACGTGGTCTTCTTCACATCATTTTCCTTTAAAATTTAATTTAGGCTCCTTAATATATGTGACACACTGTCAGTGTTCTTGTGAAATGAATAGTGCAACATCGCATGTTTACTATTGCAAATGAAACAGTGTTTCAGCACATTTTCTGATGGAACACATAAAAATTTATCTCTATTAGTGGATGCCACCTTCTCAACAGCCGTGACGAGGCGCTCAAATAGCGTCATTTTTTTCTGAAAACGCTCGACTCTATCTTTTCATGCCTCCCTGAATTCATCAAGGAGGCCCTGTACTGACTTTTTTTGCGCCTTTTTTTTTCTGGCAGGTTTTGCTGTGTTGATGTTGACGGCTGCGGCTCTTCACCCAAACAGCTTGGTCCTTCAGTTTCATTGCTACAATGTGAAACAATGGAATGCTTAGCTTCTCAATAGCTACAGCTTGAGACTTAGCAGTAAAGGAACCCACCTGCTTTTTCCTGTTGTTATTCCAGGCGCAAGGAGCACAGTTGGAGCTATATGATGTTCTTTCTCAAGAACTTCGCTCAACTCCCTGGATCCAGAAAGGAAGACAAATTAGAAGCTTGAAAAAGCACAATGCAAGAAATAGACTAATACACTCACTCTTCATGCTCGCATGACGTCCTGGAATGGCCAGACGAACCATTTTTTGCCTTAGCCCTTTTATAGGCCCGGTCAAGGCTTTTCCACTTGTTTTGCACCTGGAGCGCAGTGGTTTTGACCGAAAACTTGACAGATACCAAATCGGCCAGTTTTTGCCATACGGCTTTCTTTGTTCTAAGAAAAGAAACGGGCACAAACTCAGCCACATGAAAACGCAACACTTCTGCTCTACATTTTGCATCTAAATGCATGTCGAGCTCGAACAAAAATTATGTAACACTGTCATTTCACATAAGAACCATGCATGTTAACTGCGTTTATAAATGTACTTGATATTATAAACTACTTTCTATGCATCTGTTAATGCTGGTCATGATCAAGTTCATCTTTAGTGTGTCATCTAATTTCAGAGCTGCATTATAATTCTCATCGCCGAACCCCTGAGCATGCAGAAAGCTACACGTGATTATGACAGCTGCAAGATACTCTTCTGCTGCTTCAAAAAGGCCAGACTTGATCACACATTGGCCTTCACTGCCTGAAATCATGCAAAACTATGCCCACTCGAAGCTAGACGATTAATGAAATATCCATGTAGCGTGACTTTCCGAAAACCGCCCTTCCTCCCGACATTTTCCTTGAGCTCCTTGTGCTTGGAAATCAGAAAGCGGGCCTTCGGCCCATTCCAGAGGTCAGACTCAGGGGAGCCTGGGCGCTCATTGTGCGTAGGCCCCACAGCCGCATAAACCTGCGCTGCAGGTAATGCAGCGGTTGACGCCACGGTTGGAGACGGGGCCATCAGCGCAGGCGACGCGGAGGCCGACTTCGCGGGTGGAGACGGAGCCATCGTTGGTGCAGCCGTCTGCGTTGTATGTCTGACTAAAATGCACACGATCTCCCCATCTGTGTACAGAAAAAATATGGGAACTTATTACGGCTTGGGCGCTTACGATTTGACGCTAACACTGGAACAAAGCTATGCACTAGATGTTAAGTGTAAACAGAATAACAAACAAGCATCATATCATAATTTAACATCCAATAGGTCGTAGCGAGAAGTACTGCAAGAAGGCAGTAGACAGCTGCAGTGAACAAAGATCTCCACCAAAAAAAAGTGACCACGTGCGTGCATATGTGCACGCACGTCGTTAGTGCACGTACCTGGCGTGGCGTAGGCAAAACCTTCACCCTGACGAGCGCGGGCCCCGTTTTCATCCACCACAGGTCGCAGCATCGTCAACTGGCCATTTATTAGCACGTTCAGTGCTCCGTCAATTTCGCCTGCTGCCATCGTCTGCTGCGTCCCGCTCTGCACCACCGTTGCACCTCCGACTGCGGGGGTTCAGAAATTTCGTGAACCAGCCCTGCACCTTTGCTGCACTTTTTGAAACGAACGGTAGGGCGCTAGGCTGCACCGCTGAAACGAATGGCAGTGCGCAGCACCACGTGAACCAGTTCAGGAGGTGCAGTCGAAACGAATGGACCTAAATTTGGAGCAGGATTTGTTTCACATGGCTGTCTGCCACTTGCCCGTTCATCGAAACCAGCCTCGATAGCTACTGCAGTACGTTAGCTTTACTATCGGCATCAGAGTAGTATACACTCTGAAAAACAAAATATAGATTGAAACTATCCAACCCTGAAAAGCTTTTTTTTACATGTCTGGAAATCGTACAACAGGAGATCGGGCTTGCTTCAGTGGTGGATCGAAGGGAGGGGAGGCCGATCGCCCCTCCCAGGCACTTTTTCATTTTTCAACTAGCACTGCCAAGCCAACAATGCCTGCAAACACTGACCCCAATAGGCTGGGAAGCAGGGCTAGTTGCTTCATACTTGGCAAAATACCGGTGCAAAGAAATAAGACAGAAGGATGAAGAGCTCCCCTCCACCCACACCCTCCTTCCGACAATTCCGTAACCAACAAGAAGTTGTTCACAAACTAATATATATGCTTCCTTATTATGGAACACAACTCTCTCTGCTTGCTTGACATGCACAAGGGTAATGGGCAGGCTAATCACAAAGATTGTACACAAAATAGGAACGAGCTTCACCGGTGATGCCTGGCGGCTAATTAACGGCTGTTGTATGTTCCTAGTGACGAACAGTCGGTCATGCCTGCTCACATTTTTGACGTTCCACATCTGTGGCTCCAATTTCCGCCGCAAACCAAAATCTGAGAAAAACTAAGGGCATGGTAGGGCTACTTTGCAAGTCTTCATTAGTAAAGCCAACTATCAAGTAAAAAGAAGGCGAAAGCAATTACATGTACAGTTTTTACGGGTCAAACAAGTTAGTTTACTGTAGATGGCATTGTCTTGGCTTCAGCTGTCGAGGGCATGTACTTTCATTGTAGTGGTTATTCGGCTCCCCCTGGTAATTCATGAATAACTAGTAGATGTCACAAAGGGCAGCTAATGTCAAGAGGCAAGGCAGTCATTCTAGCTGCTGGGCTGACTGCTGGTTACCACAGGCAGTGCTTTCTTGTTTGCTTTTTCCCTGGCCTCGACAGCCATCCTGTTCCAGTTTCGCACTTCCATGGAGCGAGCAATGCAGGTGTCTACAATTTCTGGAAGATTGCAGTCTTTAGAAAAACGTAGCAGGAATGGCTTCATTTTCGTCGCCCAGAAGTTGTCGTCTCAGCGTACCTCTTGCACATGTATTCCCTTTGTTGTATACACTGCAAAGTCACAGATATTCCTTCTGGTGACATGAAGCTGGCCGTGCACTTGGTAAAAATATCGGTGTGATCGTCTATGCGCTGGATCACCTTCTTTTTGCTTTTTCTCTGAGAGCTTTCGTGCTGCTTCCAGGGGCTGATCTTCCTTTGCGTTTAACGGGCATTTCACCTCTACAAGTCGGCAACTATCCCGTCAGGTGACGCTGCCAGGAATCCATGCTCAAGGTCAGCAAAGAGCCCACATGGTTGAACAACTCTGTTCATCTATGCTCCATATAGCTGGAGTGCAACGCTCTCATGCTGCTTCCCGTGCTCCGTGGCAGAATTTGTGAAGCTCTTTGGATGAAGGAGGGCCTTGACCAGTGCATCACAGGGTGTGGAGTCCTTTCTTATGCAGACAGCTTGGAAATTTGAAGCAGTGAGGCGGAGCCCTCTTTGCTCGAACCAGTTTGAATTGTCTGCCTGTCCCCGTGTTTGTGCCTCAACCTGTTCGCATCGTTCCTTATCAACGTGGAGCTCTTTTTCTTTCTCAGCTAACCCTTCAGATGGCATGTCTGGCTTCATGCAATTGGCCCCATAGTGAGGTGATGAGGTGCTAGCTGCACGGATCTTCTGTTCATGCTGGCTATCAAAAAGTCTTCTTTTCCGAGGCAGTTGCCGGTCTTTTGCACCCGTTTTCTTGTTGGCATACAGTTGAACCTGGTTATAACGAACAGCATGATTTTCCAGAATCTGTTCGTTGAATCAAATATTTCGCTCTACCCAAACACGGTTTTAACGAATTTCAGTACCCATTTCATTGTACAGGATATTGTGAAGTTGAGCAAAAATGTGCTAATGAAAGTAATGCCATGCCACTCACCACGCATATCTGCTCCGTAAACAATTTATTGCACAGCAATCTGCACTTACTTGCACTAGGGTTTGCACAGAGCGCCTAGTAACATCAACGTGAATTACATTCTCAATGCGTGATGAAATGCCAATCAATTCAAGTCCGCTTCCTTGTATCTCGGCAGGGTAGCGGCGCAGCACGTCTGCTGCAGTAAGTGCTTCATGAAATGTAGGGTAAGGGCTATCGTCTTCTGGCGGCGGCGGCTCCTCGTCCTCCTTGACGCCAGACGCCAGCGCATCAGCAACGATTTCTGCATCCAGTGGGCTTGCCGCCACCTCTACCTCGTCATCAACCATCGTAAAACCTTCAAAGCAGACATCTTGGGGCACAGTGTCAGAAACGCGGGCAAGTTCTTCCCAAAGAGCGGCAGTGTTGCCATCGTCTTCAGCTGCACTCGTGGCTTCGGCAGCCGCCTGGCATAGTCCAGCATGCCGAAAACAGTTCATGCGTTTTCACAGTTAACGCGACAAGTGTTTTCTTTTTTCTGCGCTCCACGCAGCAAAGAATACACTTTGGCGCAAAGCGGCAGAGCTTACTGCTGCTTCATAGCCATCTTCGAAGTACACCAAAGGCAGGAGGTACGGGTACGCAGCAACGGTTGGAATCGATGGCACTAGCACACTACGATGCATGAGGAGCAACCAAACAAACTGAAATACTAAACGTCAACAACGAAAACATAGAGGAAAAAGAGGAGGAGAGCGGTAGGCAAGATGCGCAGCCAGTCGCATTACCCTCTTTCTCTTTTCTACTAGCTATTTTTTTATGACGCTGTTCTGTCCGGTGCCAGGATAGGCCTGGAGATGTACGCACATAACTTGATCACGTGGTGAGCAGTTGCCGAATAGGAGCGCTGCAGAGCAATGGGGCGAAGCCGGCAAAGGCACCAGGGGCTGCTTGACTGGTTCGTTGCTTCTCCCTCTACTCTCTGCGCGCTCTGTTAGTAGCATGGTGCAAAAATACTGAGGTGTTGACACTGCGTCCGGTGGAGCGTCCAGATTATGTTTGGCTGCAAGCCGACAGATGGCGCCAATTTCAGCGGGCCCATTTGAGCGGTGCTGGCGCCTTGAGATTGCACTGCCCAAGCTTGATTTTCACTTTGATGGCGTGAATTGAATTCAAAACGCTTAGGAAATCCGTTGCTTGAAATTAAAAGCAGTAGTGTGCCAGTCTTAAAATTTTGTTTGCATGAAATTGTCCTGTGTATAGCGGGTAATGATATGGACTCTGTCGAGCAGCACTCGAAGCTCATTCACGTTTCGCTTCCTCGCTCAATTCATGTTTCATAGATCTAAGCATAATATATATAAGTGGGGGTCCTCGTGCCCTTCCTGCTTACAAGGGCAGAAAATTATTGCACCGGAAAGTTTTTGCTTCACGCTTATCGTTGCTTCTTCACTCTATTTGAAGACCGTTCGAACAGTTTTGCTTAGTGGGCTAATTTTCAAAATGCAGCGCACTAGTATGGTGCGGCTATTTACGACTCAAGTTGTGAAGAGGCTGCATATTAGGTAGAAACTTTCTCACGCCAGAAATGTATCGCGCGGGATGAAAGGGCGCGTCGGATCATGGACCATAACCCAACACGAAAGCTTGACGAAACGGCATTTTTACTCCGATGCAAATTATAGAACGGGCATAATTTTTCAGTAAGCTCCTTTCCACTGGAGGCTAAATGGCTCTTGAAGTACTGAAGTGTGTAGGGGTCAGTGTTCAGCCAAGTACGGTTTCGAAACTCACAGTAAGGTGCAAAAATATAAGGAAATCACTATCTCAGAAGTTTACACTGTCATGTACTCCCACAACTAAAATGAAACGAAAAATTTCAGAACTTTAGTGCACACCATATGCCCAGTGCAAACAAAAAATGCAGTAACTGGGTGAAATGTTCAAGATATACAGTGTCACTGCGCGGTAACAGCAGTTTTACATGTAACGTAAACAGCAAAAGTCGCAAAAACTGTGGTATATACGAACATATTAATGAAAATTGCGGCTGAGAGGAACAAAGCTTAGCCAGTTTCTTTTTTTCTTGAGTCACCTTTTTCATGCTCATGTTAACATGCCTGCAGTGCTGCCTCATCTGCATGCTAACATAGCAGTGAAGCAACTGAGCCACTGTTTCCTCCTTGTGCTCATCACATGGAAAAGTAATGGTGTAGGTGTCAAGAACACCATCAGTTGTGTCCCCGTAGACAGTCTGGGTGTCTGCAAACCAACTGAACGTTTGTTTCAGTAAGTTATAAAGATGCATGTTTGGCTGTATAAGGCCTCCCCTGTCCTTTGCATTTCTCAATGCTGCCTCAGCAGTACTGCTCTTTTCTGAACTGAATGCTGATTTGCATGTCGGACAGTTGGTGAATTTTTTCATTTTTCTGCTCATGAATTCTGCTGAATAAAAGACAATGCAGTCTTCAACTTCGACTTTAGGCCAACGTCGCTTGGATGCATGTGCAAGAGGTTTCCTCTTCCGAGGTGGCTTTCTATGTCTCTGGCCGCGTGAGATACTTGGGACAGTTTGGAGATAAGGTAGGAACTGCATCTCTGCAAAGCACGGGCCTCTTTTTCACGTCAGGTAGCACTCTTCCATCGAGTTCTGCGTAATATGCTCGGGATATCGCGTCGTCTGCAAAATGCTTCGCGCAGACATGGTCAGTGGGCATTAACATTCGGTCTACCCTAGGAATCGCACGGCGCCACTTTACCAAACGAACATTGTCAGACGGAGCTTTGAATAATGGCACAGGCTCCGCACAAGTCCAGTAGCCCGAATTGCAGTTCGGCACGAAACACTTTCTTTCCATTGCGCAGCACTCATCAGCTGTGGGCTACTCTGCCGACGATAGCCAAACGCAAGGTCTTGGTGCAAAATAAAAGAACTCGTTTAAAACAGCAATGCAGCTGCACACTCAGAAATGTGGCAAAAATGTGTGCAGTGCCGCGCCACGCTGGACTGAGAGGGGAGAGTGTCAACACCTCAGTATGTTATTCTTACACTGTGGTTAGTAGTAATTTTTTCTTTCCAAACCCGTGCCGCGGCACTGGGGAAGGGAGCAGGCGGGAGAGTGGGCGCATTGACGCACCCTGGGAGCTGGCGCGCGGCGCCCATGGGTGATCGTTGACCGCACACTCATATTCGCTATATACAATGTACACTTTGTAATAGACTATACATTTCACATGAATAATGCTAAGACAGCTTCAAGTGTTTGCTATAAAGCATAATTCACTCTACCAAGGTTCGTTATAACTGGGCTTGACTGTATTTCATGTAGACAGCACCGGGGCTATACCAAATCAAAGCTTTGCTGGTTTGTGCATACGACTGGGGCCCCAGCTGAAGCTTAGCCCAGCATCTTGGTAGCGATGCTCATAAGAACCCTTCTGGCGCCAATTGATCTGCTTGCCTCCACAAAGCTTTGCAACAAGAGATTTGAGGGCTTCAGCAAGGTTGCTTGTGTCATCATTGATGAGACGATCAGCTTTTTCCAAAATACTGTTTGCTGCAGTCATTATCTTTGTTCACAGAAGTAACTTTTACAGCCATCATGACACCCAAACACATTTTGGGCCGTTTCTCAATTGGCCAAAGCGGCATTCGACCTAATCCTGATGGCCGAGTCCTGAACAATCTGTCTTTCATCAGCAGGATCCTCGCAACATTTCGGCATAGTGACTGACAGCCTTGTGTGCACCGTTCTTTATGCACTTTATTCTCGGGCCCGATAGCATGGGCTGGCCACCTTTGCTTTCCTTAGCAGTAGCATAGAGGCGGGAAGGGTAGCCCTTGACCACATTGTTTGCACACTCATGCTTTCGGACGAAACGACTGTAGCCAACCTTCACTGAATCTTCTAGAATACAGACAAGTCTCCATCTCCTATCATCATCATCATCATCATCAGCCTTACTACACCCACTGCAGGGCAAAGGCCTCTCCCATGTCTCTCCAATTAACCCTATCCTTTGCCAGCTGCATCCACCCTTTGCCTGCAAACTTCTTAATCTCATCCGCCCATCTAACCTTCTGCCGCCCCCTGCTAAGCTTACTTTCTCTTGGAACCCACTCCGTTACCCTTAAAGACCAGCGGTTATCTTGCCTTCGCATCACATGCCCTGCCCAAGCCCATTTCTTTCTCTTGATTTCGACTAGGATGTCATTAACCCGTGTTTGTTCCCTCACCCACTCTGCCCGCTTCCGATCTCTTAACGTTACACCTATCATTTTTCTTTCCATGGCTCGCTGCGTTGTCCTTAACTTAAGCTGAACTCTTTTCGTTAGCCTCCACGTTTCTGCCCCGTAGGTGAGTACCAGTAAGATTATGCTGTTGTACACTTTCCTCTGGAGGGAAATTGGTAAACTGCCACTCATGATCTGCGAGAATTTGCCATATGCGCTCCACCCCATTCTTATCCTTCTAGTTATCTCCCTCTCATGATCCGGATCAGCTGTCACTACCTGCCCTAAGTAGACGTATTCCGGCACAATTTCTAGGCTCTCGCTGCCAATTGTGAACTGTTGTTCCCTTGCTAGACTGTTGAACCTTACCTTTGTTTTCTGCATGTTAATTTTTAGACCCATCGATCTGCTCTGCCTGTCTAACTCGTTGATCATGATTTGCAGTTCACCTCCTGTGTGACTCAGCAAGGCAATGTCATCAGCAAATCTCAGATTATTTAGGTATTCTCCATTTATTCTTATTCCCAACTGTTCCCAATTCAGGCCTCGAAATACCTCCTGCAAACATGCGGTGAACAGCATTGGCGATATCGTGTCTCCTTGCCTGACGCCCTTCCTTATTGGAATTTTATTGCTGACTTTATGGAGGACTATAGTAGCTGTGCAGTTGCTATATATATCTTCCAGTATTTTGACATAAGGCTCTTCTACCCCCTGATTACGCAATGCCTGTATGACTGCTGAGGTTTCCACTGAGTCGAATGCTTTCTCGTAATCAATGAAAGCTATATATAGAGGTTGGTTATATTCTGCGCATTTCTCTATCACCTGATTGATAGTGTGAATATGATCTATTGTGGAATATCCTTTACGAAAGACTGCCTGATCATTTGGTTGATTAAAGCCTAACGTTGCCCTGACTCTATTAGCGATTACCTTAGTAAATACTTTGTAGGCAACGGATAGTAAGCTGATCGGCCTGTAATTTTTCAAGTCCTTGGCGTCTTTCTTCTTATGAATTAAGATAATGTTTGCATTCTTCCAAGCTTCTGGTACAGTCGAGGTCATAAGGCATTGCGTATACAGGGTGGCTAGTTTTTCTAGCACGACGTCCCCTCCATCCTTCAACAGATCTGCTGTTACCTGATCCTCCCCAGCTGCTTTTCCCCTTTTCATTGCTTCTAAGGCTTTCTTTACTTCATCTTTCGTTACTGGCGGGATGACGCATTGCTGTGCACTGCTGTCTTTCTCATTGGCGCTCTGATTACATTGGCTACTGTACAGCTCTGTGTAGAACTCTTCGGCTACGTTAACTATCTTATCCATATTGCTAATGACATTGCCCTGCTTGTCTCTTAATGCATACATCTGGTTTTTACCTATGCCTAGTTTCCTCTTCATTGTTTTTAGGCTACCTCCGTTCTTTATAGCATGCTCGATTCTCTCCATATTAAACTTCCTTATGTCGGCTACCTTGCGCTTATTTATTAACTTTGATAGCTCCGTTAGTTCTATTCTATCGGTAGTGTTAGATGCCTTCATGTTTTGGCGCTTCTTAATCAGATCTTTCGTCACCTGAGATAGCTTCCCGGTATCTTTTCGAACTGTCCTACCGCCTACTTCTACTGCGCACTCCGTGCATCTCCATGCTTCGCTGGAAACCCTCAACAAGAACATCTGCCTCCATGGCGCCTGAGCTTTGATCCCAGTTTTTGTAGCAGGTGTGCTTCTGTGCTTCAACGTTTTTCCTGGCATAGAATTCACAAGTGCTGCACAGCTTGTTCCTCACATCCAAGTAGAGGAGCTTTTTTGTGCGCTTACCTATGATGATGGCCACGCCTAGAATTGGCAGAATATCTATGGCAATGGCTCCTGTGGGACCAGCCACCTTCAACTACTGCCGTTATCTTTGGGGTGCAGCCATCCTTGCAGAAATCACAAGCTGCTTCTGCTAGTCTCCTTTCCTCCTTGCCAGCTTCAATCATTTGCCCCAGGAGCACAGCTTTCCATTGCTGAAAGAAAATGAACATACGTTGAAGCATGACTTTTCACAGCAGGTTGAAAGTTCCTTCTCCTGTTTTGCTATTTCTTGCAAGTGTCAGTCTCCTTTAAATTTTGCCTAGCACTTGGAAAAATTCTCACGCAACTAGAAACCTGGACAGCACTGCATATCCTTCGAATTTCAGCTTTTCCCTCTTGTATGCACGACGCACTGTAAATAAATGTAACACCCTTAAGCCGCGTGGAAGATCGAATGAGTTGCTAAGAATGACATGTCAAGCCATGACGCAATAATAACTGGTTTTACGAACTTCTCTTTCCCCTCTTTCATGACAGCATACCCTAGTGGCACACATAATATGCGATGAAAATAAAGCGAAGGAATACTTTTGGAGGCTTGAAAAAAAATATATTAATTTGATAATTTATAACTCGAAATGACTCCTCGCCAAAAAACAACTGAAAATGCACATAGACGACACGTGTCAACAAGTGAAGGACACATGCTAGCAAGAGAAAACGTGTCAGAGAAATATAGATTTTATGGTAGCTAACAATGTCTTGTGCATTTTTTTATGTACGAGGATAAAAATTGAAAACATGGATGTAGGATGCCTCAACGGTCTAGTTGATTCTTTGTGCTGGTACCTTCTGAGAGGATTCGTGCATTGGAACAAAGGAAAAGACTGAATTATCTGTGTGGCGGTAATTTTGTCTTGTGTATGTTTTCCGGTGCTTCAATTTGATAAAACTTATGAGTGCTGAGGTCATCGCAAGTTTACCGCATGTTGTGGATTGGCGGTCTGTCCTAATTCAGCGTAAACGAATGTAATGTGAATCATCAGTACCTGAAACATTTATAGTTCTAAATCAGGCAGGAACCACAAAGGACAGGACAAAGAGAGCAACAGCTGCACACAATGGGATATTCCGCACTACAGATACAAAGTCGCATGGAAACAAAACTTTGTAATATGCCAGTGCTCATACGTTTCCTAGTGCCTCCTGTCAATACATTAACGTTTTCCTGCCCATGACGGGGATCTCCATGACCGCCCTTGCCTCCTCCAGATGCGAATGGCCAGACCTGATTCTTGTGAATGCCCACACAGTAGCATCGTTTATGCCAAGAGCTGCCTTCTCTGTGAGAAGCGTTGGTTCTGCAACAGGGTCGGTAGTGACTCTTTTGAGTTCATGGCAACCATTGCACTGGAATTTGAACTCCGACCACAGGCCGATCCTTCTTTCCTCTTCATACTCAAAGCGCCCTCCATTAGGACGAGGACAGCAGTGTTTGCCAAGCTCTTGTACAGCCTTTATGAAGTGGTCTACAGACAGAACTCTTCTTCCACATATGCCTGCATCCTGCGCTGTCGGGGAGCTGCAGTCCCTCTGAAAGACGAGCTCTGGCAAGGCCTTTTGAATTCCTAGGTCGTCCCAGTAGTCAGTCATTGTGACTTCGCAGCTAGTAGCACATGGCACAGATTGTGGTGATGTGCATTGTGTTCTGCTTGATGCAGGGCTGCTGTTTATCGGTAGCGCTGCCTGTTTTCTGTAAAGCACAATGTGAGGAGTGAAGCAAACACAGTATTAAATGGGAATACGTAGTGAATGTGGCAAGGCGAAACAAGGATGCCAAATAATTTTGGCCAGCATCGCAATTCAGGTAAACCTCGTTTGCATTGTAATGACAAGGGCTGTCTGTGCAAGTAAGCATGGCACTTCTTCAATATGGCGCCGGAAAAAAAGGGAACTGTATTAGAAGCAAATAGATGGTTATCTTATATGAACGTTGGGAGACACGGGCTAAGGATGTGTATACGTTTATAATTGCCATAATAGCACAGTGCAGACCTGACACAGAATAGAAAAAGGTCAGAAGTAGCGCTCGCCCTGTCGTTTTTCTCTTCTGCGCCCTTTATGAATGGATATACATCATTCATAAGTTAGGATAGCGGTGGGGGGGTGTTGCTACATGTCTGGCACTTTCTACCTTTGAGCGTAGGGTTTGTTTCTGGAAAAGGCCAATCACACACTGTTACTTGAGTATGTTTGGGTAAGAGATTCATGGTTCAAGCGCAGCCATAATGCACCATTTGCAGAAATTTAAGTCAGCTTCTCTGCAATGCTTGTTCTCTAACTAAAAGGTCTCGTTCCCAGACGACACTCTCGCATTCTTTGTGGGTGGAAATGAAAAGGGTTGAGCTTCCTCTTCTGCATAAACTGAGGAATGTCCTGTGAGGTTAAAGCACAAGAGACAGGATGAAAAGACAAGGAACGACACACACAGGGTCACTGGAATGTCGACAGTCGACAATGATTGTGTTGAAAGGGCCTGCAGAGGTGCAAGGGTACAATGGTTTATACTACCCCTTTCTACTAGAGTTGAGGAGGAAGGGAGCGGATAATTGTCTTGTGCCTCGCTCCTTGTGCGTGACTAGTTTTGACTGATTTGTTGCGCTTCCTCCCTGTTTAGAGCAGCGCGACTCCCAAGTGTGAATATGCCCGAAGGGGCAGCTGCGCTTCCTCCTTCCCTCTCCAACGACGGAGCGCAGTTAATCATCCGACACCAGTCGTTCACGAGGAACCAAGCGCGGAGTCATTTTGGTAAACTTGCGACAATCCACAGTTTACGAAAGGGGACTTGAGTCTTTACGTTTGTAAAATAATACAAGAGTGTCGTCTTGGGAAGACACTTTTCGGTCGCAAAGCAATCCTTGTATAGCAGCCGACTTAGATTTCCACATATACTGCCGGCGCCTGCTTTTCAACCATACCATGCCAGCAGAAAGCATGCTGGCAGCGTTTAGGATTGAGATTTGTTTCTATCAATGAATCGATAGATTGAGAAACTGCAGCCTGGACATTACAACACGTAGAACCTCAACAATAGAATGTCGTAGGTATATTTTCGAAGGCAAAGGGTAGCAGCTTGAAACGTTGAAAGCTTCCTTTGGCAAGGCTGTGCCTAGCGTTCTATCAAGACAAAACTATAACCTCCAGAGAAATTATGTGCAAAATATTGCTGCATACAAGGGGAAGTAAGGACATCATGACCCAAGCCAACGGAGGGCTGGTACGATCCCCAAAAAACCCAATGAATAAAAACTTGTTGCAAGTAGCAAAGACCTGGAAACAAATGAATAACGAGAATTGAATCCGTGGTACAAGCAAGTACTGAACCAATGCGGCACATACTGAGGCTGTTAGACCTCTAGTCTGATTTGAACGTTCATGTGCACAGACCGCTAGCATCTCGAGAACTATAAATTTGATTACATCTGGTCTGTGTGGACGGAACTCTTGACATTCGTATGAGTTTTGACACCGGGTGACGAGGACAACCTGCCGACAACAAATACATCGTATGTTGCTGAACAAACTTTCTTGCACATGTAAAAAAAAAGCAGGAATGGGGATGAGCGAAAGAGGACTGCACAATATGACGCTACTGCTAACTGCTAAATATATAACAAGCAGCACATGCAATACGAGCTAGATGGCAATAGTAATCAGAAATGAGCCCAATCCAAACGAAAGCGCTGCCGTGGAAAATTTGGCCCTTCCTCGACGAGCCTTCGGTCCTTTTTTGCTCGGCGGAGGCTGGTTACGGTTTTTCGCCATGCCTTCTCTCAGTTGCCTTCAATCGTCACGATTGTTTAGTGCTCCAGAAGCAAATCACACTCGCTCGACACTAACACCAACGATCACAATACCAAGATGTAAAAACGGGCACCGCTTCGGTCGCTACACGATAGAGATGAAACAGGCGTCAAGAAGCAAGACGTCTCCAATCTGTGCCTTTTGTACCAGGCGCTACTAGTTTATCCCGCCCGCAGTAGGGGCGCAGCTCTTGGCTAAGTTGGAAAGGGAAGGAGGCGGTCCTTTGTGCCAGTTCCGGGGGGCACTGTAGTCGGTTACAACTAAAGAACGAAGCAGCACAACTCAGAGGGAGCCCTCTAGCCAATCGCGTCGATTTCTGTGGCTATGCATGCAGCCTAGTCTGTGAAAGAAACTAACCTATACACATATTTCTAAATGCTTAAACATGCTCATTAGCATCAGATCTCAAAGTATCTCGAAATAGTTTTCTCTAGGTGCAAGTGGTTTTTCGCAACTTTGCATTTTGCTAAGACAAGTTGAGCTCAACTGCCATTTTTCATCTTTGCGTTTCCTTTACGGTTGAAACACACTTGCAGCCATCGTTAAACCACATGCATCTTTTGAAAGCAGAGAAAATTAGCTTTTTGGAGATATCTGGACCATATTTATGAAGCTAACGAACAAGGTACAGTCGACATACAAATATCACCAAAAATGTTGTCCGTTCACCATCAGAGTGGGACCGCTACCTTAAAACGAGCTGAGCAAGCATTGTTCCTTTTGTTGACCCTTTGCTGCAAACACTGCAATGGGCTGAGAATACTGCTTGCCGAATGCACGGAATGTAAACACGAGTCTGTGGCGAGCTATAGGTCATCACTGGGGCCAGCACCATCACCAAAGTCACTAAAACCAACGTAGGTCATTGATTTTGAATGCACACAGTTCTTTCCTCACTCGCATTTCATGAAACACTAAGATACCATGGCGCTGATATTCGTCTTTGGCGGCCATCTTCCATTTAAATGCAGCCAAAAACCTGCTATCAAAGCCAAGCTTCACTTTGATCATGACAAAATACTTCTGCATTGTAGTTACGCATGGCAGAGGAAGAACATTGTTTTCACATAGGAATGTGTATGCTGTTGCTCTTGCATATGTGACAAAATACACATCGAGCCAATCTTAACCTTTTAAACGCCGCACTATGAAGCAATAGTTAAAAAACTGAAATTGATGTTGATAATTTGCATTGGCCTTCTAAATTAACTATGAAAAAAAATACAGCCGCATTCATAAAGACTTAGTAGGTTTTTTTGCATGTTCCATTTTTGGAACATTGGCGTTTCCCATATGAAAAACACAAAATTTGTCTAGAACAACTTTTATTGGCTGCTGAATGGGTATTGCTTACTCATGTTAACAGAAGAATAAATATTAGCGTCATACAAGGCCTTTCAAAATTATAAATGTTTATAACAAAGCTTGCGAAAATTTCTTTTTTCCATCCTACTTGCTGTAGGTCAGTGAACACTTTACAAGCCATGGTATGCTGCAAAGCACTTCGAGTGCAGGCACTTTTTGCACTGCTGACACTGGTTCGTGGTATTTTTCTTGCACTCTGCACACCTGCCCTGAGTTACTGAGATGATGTAGTGGCCATCAGTTTTTCTATCCTCCCGTCTCGGATGAACCCGAGGTCCAGGCCGCACAGTGATTATCTGCTTGAGGTGTAGCAAAGACATGACGACGTCCCGCCGAAATGCTATGTGCGTCATGGCGGCATCAGTTCCTTTGTGAAGCTCGCAGTGAAGGAGCCATCCTGCGACGACAGCCATGTTCAGACCATTGCTGAAAAGGTTCCACCACCATTTTTTGCTTCGAAGTCTTGGGCGATAACTTCCGAGGAGGCGGTCGAGAACATCTACTCCCCCCATGCCCTCATTGTATTTCTTGATCAAATATGGTTGAGGAATGTCTACCTTTTTTTTCGCGCGTCGTGAGAAGCGTTTTGCCGTTCCAAGAGGCTCATGGCCGAGGTGGTTTGAAGAAACTGTGACGACTGCGTTGTCGTTCCACCTGCATGTGTAGACCACCCCGTCACACTTGTAGTAGAAAGAACCTCTTTCCTCTCTTCCCACGTCTTTCAAGCTCTTCAGTGGACAACCACCGGTTCTTGTATCTCGTACAGTCCCCGTCGCTCGAATCCCCTGGTCAGCCAGTTTTGTCAGGAGACCGTGCGAAGTGAAAAAGTTGTCAAAGTACACTTCGTGCTGTTCAGGAGCGGGCAGGACCGATGCCATATTGCTAACAACCCTCAGCCCGAGAGGTGCCTTCTCGTCCTTCTCGTTTCTCCCGCAATATATTTCCATTGCATAGGGGTACCCATTCGAAGAGCACATCATCCATATCTTATACCCAAATCGAATAGGTTTACCGCGAATGAACATTTTGCACGAGTGGTGGCCATAATAGGGCACCATTGACTCGTCAATGCTGAGGCTTTCGTGGAACACTCCAAACTGGAGGAAACATTTGGAGATTTCGTCGTAAAACGGCTGAATCTTGCCCATCTTCTCGCCTGCTTTCAACTGAGTGTTGTCCACTACATGAAAAAACCTTTTCAGCTGCCGGAACCTATTGCGGGCCATCACTGTCGCGACTAAAGGCACACGAAGGTCTTCTGTGGTGCTCCAATACGAGTCCTCAGATGGAACGGAGTGATATCCGCTGAAAAGTAAGAGACCGAAAAACTGACCTATGTCCGCTCCTGTGACGTCCACCTCCTCCCCCTTTTGGAGTGCGTACCTTGCAGTCAGTTCAGCCAGTGAACCAAGATATTCTGGAGAAATAATTTTGCTGAACAGCATAAATGGGCTCATGTCCGCTAGCTCAGGAAATGCCTCTAGCAACAACAGAGGGTCCTCTCTGGGAAGTGTTTTGTCAAACGTAGCACGGTCACCCCATACTGCGCTAAGGGAGCGCTTTGGAGTTTTTGTTTTTCCAGCCTTGTTTGCAGACTTGCGCCCTTTTCCAGCAGTCGACTGGCTCCGTGCTGGTTTCTTTCGTCGTGGCTCAGGATTCGAACATGCAGTAGGCGAATCAACTTCTTCATCACAGCACTGCATAACGTCAACGTGCCCGCAAACATCATCAGGAACAACTTCAGAAAAGTCATTTTCGTTCACGTGCTCCTCATCAGTAATATTGCCATCTTCATCAGGCAGCAATTGGCATATAGACGCACCTTCGTTTTCGTCATCGGGAAGGCTGAAGAAAAGGTCAATTGCGGCCTCCAGTGTGAGGAAGCATTGTGCCATGACCTACAAAGAGAGTTATTGCGTTGAGAAGTATAGTACTACAATATAAAACCAGCCGCAAAGTTGTTTTCTACTTACATTCACGACGATTGAAGCAGCTATGCGGTGCAGTTGTAGGCTGCTCCATCCACGTGCCACGCAAAAGCGCAGTCAAAATAATGCCAAGGAAAGATAGTCTTCAAGTTTGTGCAAAACGACACCTAGAGGGCACCATCAACATGCCGAAAAAGAAGAAAAACACGGCGAAATGCATGCGCGAGTCTACGCTACTTTTGACACCGCAAAACGCCAATGTTCCAAAAATGGAACATTCGCATAAATCTCTAAAAACTGAAAACTAGAGTGTCTTTATCATTTTTTATTTTTTTTCACAGTAATACCTAACTATATGGCGATATTTTGGTTCTGCTTTGCTCATTGCAACATTACATTTTTCCTGCGAAATAATTCAACAAACGTATAGCGCTGAAGGAACGCAAAATATGCTTGTTTGTGAGCATTTATCCAAAGAAGCTTCTAAATAGGCTGATAATAAAAATTAAAATTGCTATGTTCTCTACAAGTATCAGTGAGTATGCGAAAACAAAAAGAAAAAGCTGCGATAGATGGGGAAGGAAATAAAAAATCAAGTATCGTATGTTCCACTTTTGAAACATTGGCAAGTAAAAGGTTAATGTGTATTCTTGTTGGCTAGCTTGGCTGCGGCTAAGCACTCCCTGATTACAGTTAGCTTCATACCTGGAAGCTTAAGCTTGCAAAGCTTGGTCCCGAGTTCTTTTTCATAAATTTTTTGCAAGCATTCACGAGCTTCCTTAAGTTGTGCAGAGAGATCCTTAAAGCGGTGAAGGCAATTTTTCTATCTTTTGAGGTTGAGGGCGTAAGTAGCCCGCCGCAGACCAGCAAGTTTCTCATTGCTTTGTTGGGAGTGTGAAAACTGAACACCGGCTGGCCTTGCGCTACTTTTTTTCTTAAGCGCCTGTGTTTGGTGGATCTGCAGAGTGTCTGACAGGCTGCGACATTTCTGGCAGACTGACACCTCCACACTCAGGAAGAGTTCACATTTCTTGTGGTGCCATTTGCTGCTAATGTCGCTGAAGGCAGTCCTTGGGTCAGCTTGGGGGTACTCAGCAGTGCTTGGTCCACCAACGCAAAGTGTGATATTTTGGACGTGCTGTAGAAAGGACGTCACATCTTCAACTATTGACCACGGTCGGTCTCGAGGGGGGCGCGCGCGTTCTCTCATACGGCTTTCGCCTTCGTCGCGGAAGCAGTGCGAGTTTTCTCCGGGAATTGCGCCGCTGCTAGAGGCGTGGCGACCCTACCGCTGGCCCCACGCCTGCATCTGTGGCGGCAGGTGGCTTTTGCCTGGTTTCGCGATGTAGCCCACTGGTTCGTGGCGAGCGTAGCACCGAAATCAAAGAAAACAAAATACAAATGGTTAAGCTGCTTATCTTCCGCAAAGTCCACGTGTGCATAGATTCTTCATCACGAACTTTGCCCGATAAAAACATTTAAAATGAGGAGTCACTCTCCCATACCTCAGAACTATGTCGAGCATTTGGGGTTTTAAATCCAGAAGGAAATACTTTGATCACTTTCTCTCGTATGTTTCATGGTCCATGATTAAATAAAAAGTTGATGCGAAGGGGAAGAGAATGAAAACTTGGAGAGAGGAAGTTTTGTGCTCATCCCATAAAAATGTACTATATTGTGAGGAAATTTTTCTGTGATGTGCGAGCCATAAATCTGATAGCACCATAGCTGGTAGTTTGAGACGATACTTGTAGAGTTGAAAGTCAGACTCATGTACTCTAACGTTGAGCTGTCAAATTGATTGCTGGGAGATACATATAGTTTTTAATTATGCCGATATTGCTTTTTGCACATCTTGAATGTACTGATTTTCACCCTCATATACATCACAACATCCTTAAATAAGAGGCCTGTATCGATAGCTGAAAAGAATATTAACTAATTATATGCGAGGAAGTGCCAAGAAGCATTGTAATGCATTGTTCTCTGCTCAAAGCCAATGGCACGTGGCCTTTGCGCTATTGTTTGTCAAATGAGAGGCCACCAGATTTTTCCGGAATGTCATTAGCCTTGTGCAAGTCTTTCTTCATGTTCAAAATTGTCGTAAGCGCATTAGGCGTCTAACGTTGCAAGTTCCTTGTCACCTTTAAATTTTGCAAGGCCGAGAGTGACCGTCCTTCTGACCTTAGTTGACCGAGCACATGTTTTATTGCTGTGCCGCCGAACTGCTTTCTGTTTGAGGACACGAGTTCGCCCAATAAATAGTTTTCGAGTTGGACGCAAGCTTTCTTTTCATCATTCTGGCCTCACTAACGTTACCAGAACGTAACATAAGCAACCAGTTCTAGCTGCGTATGTTGCCACAGATATTGACGCATACCGAGTGTTGCAATTTCAGAAATTATGCATGTCTATTGTGGGACTTCAGCTAGCATAAAGAGCGCTATTTTTTGTTGTCCACCTATATTCAACCCGCGGCATGTCCTGAAGCTGCTTAAAAATATTTATTTTAAATATCTTTGTAAAGGATCTCAGGTTCCGCAGTTGAATGTCCGACGCCCTATATTCTCTTAAATTCAGGGACTTTTATTAACATGTATGCATCGCAAATTTTAATTTTTAGTTCCTTACATTGGAAGCTAAGCCAACTGCTATATCGCGCATTGCTGTGAGGTTTAGTGGAGCTCCATTAGGTTGCAGGAAACTTTTTGGGGTGCTACTTCGTTTCCCGAATGACGTGAGGAAAGTTCATGCTCTAGGGAGGTTTATAGAAAGCGATGACGAGGCTGCAGAAATGCAGGAGAATGGTGCAATGCTGATAGTCATCACTTCTTAGATAACTCGTGAAGGCCGATTTTATTGAGACAGAGTGCAGTTCTGAACTAATTTTGCTTTTCTGGTAGTTAGTTTGTACTTACAGTTATTGTCAACAACTGACTTAATTTTTGCATTGTCATCGGGTGGCACGGGCGGTCCTGAGGCGCCGCCAAACTTCAAAATGCCTTTTTAAGAGGACATCTTGGAGGTTGCATGCGTGCAACGTGCTCTGCTCCTGTGGCCAGGGTTGGGTCCTGTCTGTACCTGTTCCTTTCGCGAATGACATGATACGTTTTTCTGGGGAGCACCATGAATTCTTGCTAGTGCCGCTTTTGTGCAAAGCTAAAGCAGCAGCGCTTGAGATTTCAGGAGCTATATTTATGCTGGAGCATCCTTTACTTTTTGAAACTTGCCATCCAAATGTTACATGTTGCATATCATTCTACACAATCATTCAGACCTACCGGAAGATGAACTACAGAGGCTCATAGCCTTGGTTTTTAGCCAAATATAAAGCCAGAGCCTTGCTTTTTAGCCAAATATAAGGGTAGAAGGTGCTGACGCCTGTGCTTGAAGCATACATTCGACCATACACAGTCGAGCTAAATGAAAGAGCACACAAACGTTAATCCATGTTTTCAGATTTCTGCCATGGCAAAAGGGCTGACTACACGGTCTTTTCATAAACCGTAAGGGGTAAAATATAAAGGATTGATGGTTACCACTGACGCGGGCTGAACTGGAAGCGAGCTTGCCTTCTCCTTCTGCTTGAACGGTGGTCACACCGGTGGAGTGGTGGGGCAGTGGCGACCCCACCGAGTTGCAGCGGGAGGCGGAAATAGACCCCGTTGCGAAGGCTGTAAGAAGAAAAGCACGTGCTCCCCTCGAGACCGGCTGTGCTGTTGATAAACTGTTTGCATGTTGGAAGCTCTTCCTTTGAGATATACGTTCCCATCATGCGGAACCCCATTCTCGTCGATCGCAACTAGCCGCACAGCGACAAACAAACCACCAGCGCAGATATGCACAGGAGGGTGCCATGCTTCTGCTGTGCTTCGTGCTGCTACTTCCGGTGCTGACTTGGAGGAGTGTTTCTCATTGGTTCTGGTTCGAGTCAGCTCAAAAGAATTCAATGCTCTTCGCCTCAGCCATTTTAATGCGATGAAATCCCTGCGATTTGGGGGGCAGGCGTACATGCGATGGGTCATTGAACAATATTTCAAATGTTGAAGTTGCCTCTGACGCAGAAGGCCCGGCTTCCTCATGAACATCGGTCATGATATCGGTTGCGCTCGCGCCGTCAACACCACACACTGATAGCACGCAAGAATCTTGGAGGTCATCGGAATGGTTACAACTGGAGATGACACATTCTGGGCTGTCTTTCTTTTTCACCATAGCGAGAAGCTGTTTCTCGGCTGGCCGCTTCCTGCTTTTTAATGTTTAGACAGATAGGGAGGGCAGTTGGGAAACCTTGTGGGCATGGCATCATTTGCCAATATCGCGCGACGAGGCTTGCTGCCCAGGATGTGTCCATTGTGCTCTGCTGTCCTATGTCTTGGAAACTAGGTGAGGTTCGAAATGCCGCTCACATACGTAGTTTCTCGCCTGCAGCAGGCGATCCTTTCTTGGGATGGCACGTCGCCGCACATTTAGTCACTCTCCATCTTTTGGTGCTGAGAAGAGTGAACTTCTCATGGCAAGACTTGTATCTCGTAGAGCAGCAAGGCACAAAACAGCGTTTGCCCATCACCACACAAAGCACGAGTGCCTGACGACTGCAGAACACAGAACCAAGTACAGCGATCACAGACTGTACTTCAACTACAGCCACCCATGCTGCTCGCACTGCCTGCTAACCCTCTAAACTGTCAGCGCCATCTCATGGCGCTCCCACAAACCACGACCTGGTGCGCGTCAGCAATTGCCCACTGGAGAGACGCCGCCATTCAGACACCTAGTCTAGTCTTTCACCATGCTCCACTCGAAGACATTCTTTTATAAGGTATGTCACTCCAACCTTTGCTGTTGACCAGCCAACACACTTCTCTAGTATGGTATGGCACGGCAGTTTAAGGGGAGACATTGGGGCTTCAATTTTTTTAATTATTTCTTAACTTACAAAGTTGAAATTTTTGCAGCTGATGTAGTTTTTTCTGCTGATAACAAATATGCAATTGGATTTCACCTAGCTTAAATAGATGCCAAGATATTTAAGTGTAATGTTGGGTCGTGTTGCCCAAAATTAAGGCAACTTGAAATACTGGCCTATATTTTACATGTGTATGCTTTAGAAGGCCCAGAGAATGCAACCATAGCATAGGCATAATTTTAGATCAGTGATCAGAAAAGATACAGCCTTTAGAAATTTCCAGTCCGAAATGTGATTTTCTGGAACCAAATAATTGATTGTAATTTTTATTTATGCGAAAAAATAGTTTTAGTATGATTGCTGAAAGCATCTCATAAGTTTTCAATGCACCGATAATGATGCAAATCGCACCAGTAGATCTCAAGATATCATGGTCAAGGGTGGTGAGTGTAGCAAAAAAAATCAGTTTTGAGAAAACAGGAAAAGAAATTTGAGAACTCAGTAACATTTTATTATGGCCAATAGTAGCCATAGATCTGAAAGGGTTCATCTCTAAACTGTACCAGGCATGTAATAAGTCTCTTTCAGCTGTGCTCTTTCTTTTCATTGTGCTGCGAAGGGTTTCTGCTTGTATATGCTTTGCTTTGGATGTTGCAAGCTGGTGCTCATCCTTCTTGGCTGACCTTTCAGTGGCTGTAGTGCCATGATTGACACTCAGCTGCTACATTGTGATACTGGTACCTTAAAGGGAGGGAGAGATTGGTACAATATATGAGCAAAGTCATTAAAAGGATTGTAAGCGTACAAAGCGTTGGTGGCTTAACACAAGTTTTTTACAGATTGTGCAGTTATTGCAGAGCATCACATTTTTACAATACAGAGGGCTTAACCCTTTTGACTTTGTTGTATCAGGCTGGTTTAACCCTTTGAGCAAAAAGTGAACGCACAAGATACAATAAAACCGACACACCGATCCTCTTAGAGCATGGAATGCTTCCTGCAGTCAATCTGTGGCACATTCGGTGCTGGAAGCAAGAACTCCTTGACCACTTTTGCATGCTGTCGTAGTTAAACTCCTCTCGTAGTCGTCTCCTGGCTCTTACCTGTTGTGCTCACCTTGGAGGGGTGACAATCTGTTGAGCTGCTGCTCGACTACGTTATTTCTTTGCCCTCACCCACCATGCTCATGAGAGGGCCCGGTGGTCTGTTGGGCTGTGCCTGCTGGCACCTTGGAGGCTAGCTGGGGCTCGCAGAATTACTTCCTTTATTGCATCTCAATCGTCGATCCCCCTTTCCCCCAAAATGCTTCATTAAATACTGTTCCAAAACAAAGCACACCAATGACACATATGCTTACGTCAGTGGGCGGAGCGCTACTTCCCTGTGTTCTGTTTTTCCCCTTGCCCTCGGAGTGGGCCACCTATTCCTATGCCATGCACTCTCTGAGCTGTTGCTACATCGCCACAAAGTTGCTGAGTCACGTGGTCAGCTGCAGGTGCACCGTCAAGCTATGCACTCCAGGGCTCCAGGGATTCGGGGTCATCGTCACACAACACTCTTCATTGCTGCCGCTGGCCCAAAGCGTTGCTGTCAGCATGCGGGGCGTCACAGTGGCACCTGTTACCACCGAATCGTGACCTGCTCCGGCCGCAGACAGCTACTGTGCAATGTCTCTCCCGACTAATCCCATAATAGACGAGGAGAAGCCCACAGGGTGAATCGGGCTTCTGGTTCTCATGGGGTCGCTCAAGGTCGTGAGTACGTCGATGGGAGAGGATGCGTTGAGGAGCACAACAGTTTAGTGCTAAATGCACGAGTGGGTTTGTCCTCGAGGGTCTCGGTGGGGTTGTACGAGGACTTGGATGGGTACAGAAGCCCTGCATGCTGCACTATTTGCAAGCTTTTGCTGGCAATTCTTGAGGCACACCTCCTTTTATCACAAGGCAAGCATTCCTGCAACTTTCATTATCAGTTCAAAGGATGCGATTTCTGGCTACACAGCCTGTGATATCATAAACCACGTGCTCATCAGTTTGTTGCTCCGCATACTCCACATCGTCTATGGCCACTTCTGCTGTCTCGGCAGGCAGTGCAGTTTCGTCCAGGGCTGCTGCTTCATTTGCTGGAAGTAGTTGCTCCTCGGACAGCAGGGACTCCTAAAGTCCAGGGGACAGATCTTTTTTTGGGGGGGCTTTATACACCTGCATGTACACAAGCAAGTTAAAAACTTTACACTTTGGATTATATGCTTTGTATTTCAATGGACAGAACTGAAATGCAAAAGAATACTTGGTGGTAATGGTGAACTGTGCAGGAGCGGGGTGGTCATTAGCTCCACTGGCCTGTCTTACAATACCAAACGAACACACTAAGTGGTCCTGACTGAGGAGGGAGGTCATCAAGAACCTGAACCCAACCTTTTTGCCAAGGTACTTCAAGAGGTCCTTAGTGGAATGAATGGTCACACACAGACCTGATGTGCTTTTGCTCAAGAAGCCGAGCCCTCTTTCGTGGGCCTCCCATTCATCTAGAAATGTCAGTATGCTGCCAAGCACAGTTGCTTTTTTATTTTTATTTATTAATAATACTGTCAACCCTCAGTTGAGGGTCATTACAGGGAGGGATTTTACACATAACGTTCATACAATAAAGAGCCAGATATCACTGCGATATCTGAAACAACACGAAAAGCATTTACTATCGGCGCATGGAAATGAACGCAGTTGCCGTGTCCATACCGCAAAGCTTCTGCAGGAAACCATGAAGTCATGGCTTCATTTGCCTGAGCTGTCATGTCAGTGAACACCCTTGTTGGCTCCAGATTTCGGTATTGTTGTTCAATTTTGTCCTTGTAGAGATTCATCGCATGCACAACTGTGCTGTTCAAGATAATGAAGGCCAAATTGACCAACATCTTTTCATATCCACGGATATATGTGTGAATGTGTTAGCTTGGGTGCAGCTTTCAATGTGAAGGCACTGCTGTCAACCTTCCAGGTGTTTGCAACATGTTCCCAGTAAGCCTGCAAGATTCCAGAATGGTTGTTGAACTGGCTGCTTACCAGGTGCCGAACATTTCAAATAATGAAGACGATAAAGTAGCATGCATACTCAGTCCTTGTGTGTGTTGAAGCCATACCTGATCATAGTGTTTCGTGCACATTTCACAAGATATAGGAAATCTGAGATGAAATGCAGGAGCCACTACTTGTTGCATGCATGTGGAACCTTGCATTGCACATGATTATCAGTTCCATGCACACCTATGTTATGCCACATAGCATGGCTCCGTGACACACCGTCAGTGCAGTGCAGCTTGCTTGCATAGAAGAGTTGCCTCCAAAGTTATCATTGTGGTCCGTTTTGCATTTTTGATAATATTGCACTTATACTGCTTATAGTCTTTTTTTTAAGAGTTTTTGAATTTTGCTTCTTACTGTTATATATTCTGAGACAGTGACGCCCCCCCCCCCCCCCCCAAAATGTCTTCACGGCACAACATTGCGAGTCGCCCACTGTGTCTGAGGGAAGGACGCCTCGTCCGCTTCCAACAACAGCTGGGAAGTGCCCATTAGTCCCTCCGAGGGAGAGCGATGTCGATGTGTGAGGGCCGGTTGCGCGGAAGGGACGATCGCTTTGCCAAGGTCGGCAAAGCCAGGCACTCAGCGACACCGGAGAAGTGAGGCTCTTGTTTCGACGCTCTCCGGCCAGTCTTTCTTTTCTCTTTATGTAGTTGCAAATAAATTCTTTCTTCGTGCTGAAACGATCCTCGCCGGAGGATTTGCCGTATTGCGAATCGTTGGGGATCTAGGAAATGTCACGCCGACAGTGCTATTTTCGCCAGTTCTGGTGGTACGATTTCGTCTTTCCTAGTATCTATTATCTCCTCCTAAGGTTACTATAGGGTGCAAAGAACGAAGGCAAGAACCTGAACCAAAAAGACGAAATGGTTCCTCAAAATCACCTCGCTCAGAGTGCCACCATGCCTTGTGCCAAAGAACGAAACGTGACTCGATTTAAAGCAGTGTGACGTCAATGTTCCAGCAGCTGCCGATGTTACTATGGGGATCGTGAACAGTGTTGGGTCGGTTCCACAGGTGCTTATGCCGTGTTCCTCGATGCTCCTTGTAGCGTCGAGAGTTACGACGCTACAAGGAGCATCGAGGAACACGGCAGTATCATTCTCGTGTATGTCATTGAAAAATGAACAGTTACAATTTATGGTATCTTTGTATTGTTATTGTATTATTATTTTGTAGTGAATGTTCTCGTTTTCTATTACTGACCATTGATATATATGTTATCGATGTTCCTCCCCCCTGCCCCCCTATATAATACCCCATTTGGGGCCTTTAAGGGGTAATAAATGATGAGATGAGCGTCAATCCCTTGACATTCCCATTGGAAGCTAGGACACCTGAAAAATAAACTTAAGAAAGCGGGTATTATTGTGATTACAAAAAAAGTTAAAGCTTTGATGAGTGCTAATTACCTATGACCTGCATCCATTTCCCCATGAAAGGCTGTAACATGATAACAAGGCCATGATCAGCTTTTGTGAGTTTGTCTTGTGCTCTGGTGAACTGGTCTGAAGATTCGAGATCCAGGCATGCAGAAAGTTTCATTTTCATCTATAACTAACCTGCCATGCTTGTTCATTTCGTCCATTTCTCTTGCCTTCTTCTTGACACACTCAAGAAGTTTATGGTTGAAACCATAAGATGCTTTGAATGCTGTAAATGCAAGATAAGGATTATTAAATTATATTCAGTAAGAAAAAAGTGCAGTCTCATACCTTGATGTGCTTTTGGAGGCACACAAGGCTGGGAAGTACAAGTATTTTGTGGCTCCTTTTATGCTCATATAAACTTGGGCTCTTCATCCTTAAGATGATGCACTCCAAGAGCCTTGCTTTCTCACTGATATCCTTGCAGGGGTCGCCTTTGTGATGCATTGAAACGTGCTCGGGCTACACACTGCTGCTTTTTTGGAAGCTGCTTGATCTGAAACAAAAGCACGAATGGCAATGTCTATTTCGACTTTAATCGCAACGCTGATTACTGATCATGGCAGCTCGTGGCTCATATCACATGTTTGCCATGGTGATGAAATTCAAGGTTTTGAAAGAAGTAGAAAAGGAAGGCTCTGCCAAGCAAAGCATTGCACAGAATGTTTGGAGTCGAGCCAAACATGCTTTCAAACTTTATAACAACCAAGCGCTCAGTGTGCTGGATGCTTTTGGGCATGACCAGTTCAAGATGTCTCAGAAACTAATGTGCACCAGTGCCTACTCGGGGTTGGAGAAGGCGCTGCCAGTACGGACCAAAGAAGCGCAGAGCGACAAACTTGCTCTTAGTGGTGATGTCATTGCGGTGAAAGCCCGATTCCTTGCAGCAATGTTGGGGATCGATGACTTCATTTCCTCACGTGGATGACTGATACGCTTTAAGGATCGTCATGACCTGGTTTTTAAGAGTGTGTGTGGAGAAAAGGCATCAGTAAACCAGGGAACATGTGCAGCAAGGCAGGTAGAAAAGCTGCATGAACACTTAAACGAATACATACTGGAAGTCATATTTTAATGCAGATGAGGCTGCTACCAGGCAAGACCCTGACTTTCGAGGACAGTGATTTTGCTGGAGGCAAACACAGCAAGGGGAGGGTGTTGGGGCTGATTGCAGTAGACACGACTGGCACAGAATGAGGAGAAGGAGGAGGAGAGACTTTAATGAAACGAGAAAGGTCTGCCTGGTTGTTGGCCTGGCGTGCTATTCCAGGTGAGGGTGAAAGGAGAGAGGAAAAGAAAAAAAGGCGACATGTGTGAGTTTTGCTATATTTGTTTCCATTACCATGAGCTCACTCATCAGCATGCAACGCAGGTACGCTGCATAGTCTCTTTGGGTGCCTGATGAGCAACGGATCACATCAGTCAGCCGGCCCAGCGCGCGCGTGTCCATGGTCGCGTTGCTGGTAAAGAACCTACTGGCCTGAAGCTCGCCAAAAGATTTGCTCAGTGCCGATGTTATGGCCTCGTAACGTTTAGTGACTTGGACCGCCTGCACCCTAGATATAATTGGGGGTCTATGCGCACACATCTCAAGGGTAACTTCTTGTGCACGGCGGATTTCGGGGTTTGGATGTCGTTTTCTGTTATGGTCCACTCCAAGATGTTTGGGATGAGCGGCTTTGCCCATGTCCATGGTGTTACGTCGCTTGGTGTTTTTGCAACGTTCTGATATATGTAATGGTCGAGCATCTGAGGGGGGCCTTCATTCACTCCCATTACCTGAGGGCAAAAATTATACCAGTAAGCTTGGGTCAGCTGTAGAGGCATCCTCTGCTCTCGTCTAGCTGTGTTAGGTTCGGTTCTGTGTTCATCAAAGGTTTTGGTTTTTACGTGTGGGGCACCAATCCTACACAACCAGTAGAGCGACTGCTCTAGAACTGACAGCGTGAAAACCCATAGTCCTTAAAAGGACTTTTCACCCCATCCTGATGGAGAGGTAAAAGGGAAAAAGAAAGGGTGAACTGTGAAATCAAGCACGCCCACGCACTCACAAGCACACACACACACATGATTGGCAAAGAATGTCCACCAATCCCAAGTCTCTTAGAAATACTAAAAATGCTTTTGTCCCATGCACACCCGAAGCCGCGTCCACCCAGGGTGCAAGGACATGCTCCAAGTGCACGGGGCCATCCTGTCGGAGTCCTGAAGCACGTAAAAGTGCCTTGCGATGATTGTTGAGTTGGCAGCGGCAGATCAAGTGTGGAAGATTCTTGGGCGCATCACATGTGGGGCAGAAAGGGCTTCTTGATGCACCAATATTATGTAGATAGGATTTAGTGATGGCAACTTCCAGGCAAATTCGGTGGAGGGGAATTTAGATCCCGTTCATCTATATTGCATGGCATGCGGAAGTCATAAGTGTGGTTGATACTTAGAAGAGGCTTATATTGATGCCTCGGCTCACACCACAGAGAGCGTTGCGTCTGTGTCACCTCTTCGCGCACTTTAGCGTGCACTCCCAGACACCCTTACAGCGTGGGGGGGTAGCGGTCTCAGTCACATAGGAGATGCACTCGACTCAGCGAGGCAAGCTCAGCCGGAGACCAGCTACCAAGTGACAAGGGGGGTGGCCGTTTGGTGCCTAGCTTTCGCCGGTCGCAAGCCAGAGAATCGGTCGGAGCCAAAGGTTCACAAACAAAACAGTTTATACAGCAAACAGACAATACAAAGAATTTCACAATCTTTCGTAGGAGCACATACAAAGTGATTTACAAAGCATTGCAGCTCGTGCAAAGTAACACTCTAGGAAGATTACAATACAACAAAAGCTTTGCACCTAGCGTGCACTAACTCGCGAGAGAGACAACCAAACAAAACACAATTTGTTCACCAGGCACTGCGACAAGTCCAACGACCTGAGGAGCACGACGGAGCCGTTCCGCAGATTGGAGCACACTGCCACACGGAGCACACGGCTCGCCTGACGTCTGCTAGATCCGCTGCTGAAGGCGTCGCGGCAATCGTGCATAACTTTATTTTATTATGGGACAGGTTGGCAGTAAAGGGGTGACTAGAGAAGTTTATTACGGCGCAGGCTTGTTCCAAAGCGCCCTGAGCTGCGGCATCGATACGAAACCAGCTAGGCTTAGCGACGAGTACGGCAGCCGGGAAGCAGCGCAGTTCGTCGCCCTGGCGCTCCCGCAGGCGTCGTCGTTGCCGAAAGCGCGGCTGTTGCGCAGGCATGGTGTCGTTGCTCGAATATAGCATGCGGCCTTTCTGATAGCATGGCTGTTTCGTTTTTTTTTTTTTCTTGTGCGAACGTGAAGTAAACCGAGCCTGCTCGCCGGCAGGCCAGCATGGATCCCGTCCGCCGCCGTAATAAAAATCAGTTTAAGATTGTTTTTGACGTAAGCAATAAACGCTGAGACTGAAAAATGTGACAAATGTATCATTTCTGAGGATCGTTGATCAACACCGAGTTGCTGGTAAAAGCAACAACTTTGATAAGAGCAATATTTCTCGCCAGAATCGCCCCGCAAGCTGCCGCTGGCCCGCCATTGTGGTCCGTCTCGCCTGTCGCCCGCAGCGGTCCGCTAGCTCCGCAGCCGAAGGTGTCGCGGAAATTGACCATAATTTTAGTTCATGGTGCGATTATACCAGCCAAGCGATATGGCTACTTGCGAAGCGGCGTCCGCTGCGCCAGGCAGCAGCACAGTTCGTCGCCTGGCGGGACCGCGGGCGGTGCCGTTGTCGAAAGCTCGCTACTAGCGCAAGCATGCTTTGTCGCTGCTCGTGTATAGCAGGCGGTCTTTCTGATAATATGGCTATTTTGTCTTTTCTGGTGCGAACTTCAACACCAAGCCAAGCAGTAATCAGACCGCTGCGGGTGGCAAAGCGTACACTTAGGGCCCATTCACACTTGCGAGTCGCAGAGGTCGCGCGACTGTTTTGGTCGAAAAGAGACAGTCGCAAACGGTCGCATTGGTCGAAAAGCGACGGTCGCAGGCCAGTCGCTCCCTGCTCGATTTTTCAGCCTTGCGACTGCGACTCGCAAACGGCTGAACCAATCAGCGGCGCTTCGGAAGTTGACGAAAGCGCCGCCTACATCCGGTTGTTCATTCCTGGCGGCAAGATCGAAATTTGCGTCAGACAACAACATGGAGTACTCCGCAGAGCTGCTCATCAACGCTGTGCGAGAGCACAGATTCCTCTACGATAAATATAGCCGAGACTTCAAAAACAGAAGCAAAAAGGACTTCGCATGGGAAGAAATAGGACAGTTATTCGGCCTAACCCGTAAGTATGCCACGTTTTTTAGATGTGCTGAGTTAGTTGTTGTAGCATGCATGATGAGGGCAGCTTGTTTTTCCTCAAGAGCGCGTGCTCATGTTTACATACGACGAAAACATACTGCGAACTGTTTTTTTCTCCGATCGCTTGGCATTTGTCCCTCTTTCGCTTGAAATGCGGGAAGACGAGACGTGTGTTTTCACGTTCGCGAGACACGTGTTTTCACGCTCGCGACTCGCGAGACACGTGCGTTGGCTACCACGAGGACTGTTTACTCTCGCCCACCCCCCTTTTTTCTCTCTCTCCCCGTGCCCTGTCTTTAACGCTTGCTCAAGTGCAAGTTATTACTACACACGTTTGTGCGCACCCAATTGCTTTACTTCGGCGCCAACACAAAATGTACATACTCTGAGCATACACATGCCATGCAGCGCAGTGTTCTAGAGAGAAGCAAAAAGGTCACTACTTCGAAGTAGGAACACTTTGAGCACAGTCAGACAAAACAAGCTGAACGCACAGCCTTTCCTGAATGATGGTTATTTTATTTGCAGATATATTCATGATGTTTTTATCTTCCAGGCACCCAGGTGGAGCAGAAGTTCAAAAACTTAAGGGATATTTATATGAGAAAAAAACAAGAAATAAAAAATAAACAAAAGAGTGGAGCTGGGGCAGCAGATATTCCCACCATAAAATGGCCACACTTCGAATCAATGATGGCACTGATGGAGCCCTCACCACAGCCTGCACTGTGAGTTGAATTTCTAGGAATTTTTTCTGCTATGGGAATCATTAATGTCAATTCACCCTATTGTAATCTCTGCCTCGGTGTGATGACCAGTTGTCCTCAAATCTGTGCATGTTATCAAGCAGCTATATTTGTTCTCCTGAGAGTGGACCATAAAAAGCTGAACTGCGTAATTTTTTTTCCAGTCTCCTTTGCAGTACAGAGGATGATATAAGGTGAGAAACAATAGGCAACTAAAAGAACATGTAGTTTTCTGCAAACAAATTTCACAAGCAACTGCACTTGGTCATGCAGAAAGTCCATTGTGGTTATCCTGGTGTGAAATATTTCCGTTATTTTCTTTTCAGCTTCAAATTATCTGCTGACGAGGCTGGTGAAAGGTTAGTGACCAACAGGAGTCTTTTTAGGCATAACTCCAGATGTATGCCGCATGGTGTGGGCCTGCCAAGACAGCATGGAAATAGACATGATAAAAGGACCGATGATTGAGCGGTTGAAGGAAACACTGGCTAGCTTAGACCCAAAAGTTCAGTAGGAGCTGAACTTTGAAATTGGTCTTGTATAAGCTCCTGCCATTAGTGAAAACAAGAATAGAGGGTTTTAGGGAACAGTGTTTGAAATAAGCAAATCCTGTTGCAGTTACTTATGAAGCATAAACCTCAACAATAAGGAATGCAGCTACGTTTTAGGGAAAAAAATCTATGGTGCCTTTGCATAAACTGTTGTCATGCTGCTACATATTCATCCTTGATCTTTGGTATTGCAGCTCCACGCAGGCAGTCGAAGGGCTTCCGGAAGCACTGCCTCAGGCGTCTGGCTGTGATGTGGAGGGGGAAACCTGGGAACAAGAGTAAGGAAAAATTGAAATGCTCTGATAGATTTTCACATTCTTGTAAGCCACCTACTTCGCAGTCGGTTGTGTGTTGGTATAAATTACATGTGTAGAAAAAGTGCCCTAATGATACTCGTATTGCAGATGCTGTCCTGATGTGTATGAGCAAGAGGCTGCCCAGCTGCCGCCTGCAAAACGGTATGTGTGCAGTTTCTGGCGGAACAGATAGTTAGTTAAACAGGCGTAGCAAGACAAGTTCTTTCGTATAATGCAGAAAACTGTGTGTTGCATTGTAGGCCACGGATGTCACAGAAACAAACAGCAGAAAACCCTGGGTGAGTTTATAACCTGTTTATTACTGAGAGTGTACATGTTTTTGTTCCTCAAGTTTAAGAAATTTGCAGCAAGGTTCATTGTGAGACTGTGCTTAGTCTGTTGCTCTCCCTTGTCCAGTCTCTTTTGCTCAAGATTTCCTTCAGTGATGTTTCGTGAACTGACTCACTAGTTAAGTTTCCACTACTCTAAAATGCTTGGCCTACAGGAACGCAGGTGACGAAAACATCTTGCAGGCGTGTGTGAGCCATTTGTCAACAATACGGGAGCAGCGAGAAAGGCAACAAAAAGACGACATTGCACTATTCTGCATGTTGTTAGACTCCCGCCTGCGACGCCTGCCACATCAGGTAGCCGAAGACTTCATGCACAACATCGAGATGATGACATACGACGTGCTGCTGCAGGCTAGAACTGAAGTGTAAATAGTGGTGGTGTGCTTTTATTTTTCATCGTACTACCTTGATGGAAAGAAACGCGAACAACCCGGCGCCAACAAGCCCTGCTGTTGGAATTTATTTTCATTGTGCTTTTACCTGGGCGGTATGAAAAAGATGTTAGAGTCGTCCTAGAATGTATCATGGACGAGTCTAGGGTCTTTTTGCTATCACCGAAGAAAAGTAGTAGTAGTAAAAAACATTTATTTTCACAGAAGGAAGAGTAAGGGAGTAGTGTGTTGGGGATAGATAGAAGTGGAGCTGCAGTGGTCGGTATTCCCTAGTCCAGGATCCCGTTGGCCTCCGCCGCTGCCTTGGCCCTCGTCACCAGCATAAGCTGTGTGCTTGGGCCGGAGTCAGCCAGGAGGGCCTCCCACTGCTCTAGACTAGGGCTGTTTATCTTTGGTAGTAAAGGGCTTTTTTCACAGCCCCAGGTGGCGTGGTACGTTGTGGCGTAGCCCCCACACCACACGCACTCTTTCGCATATCTGTTCGGCCACATTTTATGATACATGGCTCTGCTTGGGTAGGTGTCTGTTTGTAGTCTTCTGAGCGTGGTGGCCTGCTCTCTGTTGAGGATATCCGCCGGAGTCGAGTACTTCTTGCGCGCTCCCAACAACGCCTTCATTGCCTCCCCGTACGATTCTGGCGTGCTGAAGGGTTCGACCGGCAAACCCGCCCTCCGGTTCGTGAACCCTCGGACAACGGTGTCTGCCATGAGATTTCCCTCAACCCCAGTGTCAGGGACCCAAATGATGGTGTGTTGAATGTGTGTGTTGTTTGATCCATGTCTGTGTTGGTTTTGTGCGAAGAGAATCCTCGCGGCTTTTTGGCCGATCCTGCCATCTCTGTATGCCCTCGCTGCAGCCTGAGAATCCGTCGCTATCCAGTAACTCAGTCCCTGCCGATGGGCTTCAGTCAGGGCTAGAGCTATGGCGATCTCTTCCGCTGCTTGAGTTGTCCTTGTGCGCACTGATGCACCAGTAATTATCTTCCCATTGGCGTTCACTACTGCTACCGCCCTAGCGTTTTCCTTCGTTCTGTACTTGGACGCGTCAACATACAGAACCATCTGTTTCTTCTTTAGGAACCTGTCCAACTCCAATGATCTCGCCGCCCGTCTTCCTTCGTGGTTCTTCGGGTCCATGTTTCTGGGCACTGGTTTAACCAAGAAAGTGCTCCTAATTTGGCTGTCAATGTCTGTCTTGTCTTCGCCCTCGCCTTCTGCCGGGTATCCTAGCTTTAGCAGTAGTGCTCGGCCAGTGGCTGTTCTTTTAAGTCTTTCGAGTTGAAATCTGAGCATAGTTTCACTGTGCTCCTCATAGGTGCCGTACACACCCATGTTCATTAACTTTTCTGTCGAGGCGCAGGTCATGACGCCTAAGGCTTGCTTATACGCCTTTCTGATGCATGTTTCCATTTTGTTCTTTTCCCCTTTATTAGGTTGTACGTACGGAAGCGCGTACGTCATCCTCGGTATGATGAGCGCAGAAGTGATCCGTAACGCATCTCGCTCCTTCACCCCTTTTCTCTTGTTCGTAATCCGGCTTAACATCCTGCATATCTGTTTCGTGGAGTGTTCCAAGAGCTGGATGGTATGGTCTCGTTTGCCTTTCTCCTGCAGCCACATTCCCAAGATGCGAAGCTTATGTGTCCTTCTTACGGGTTGTCCATCGATCTCTAACTCTATCGATCCCCTGTCCTCTTTGTTTTTGTGAAGTCTAATAAATTCTGATTTTTCTGGAGAGCACTGCATCCCGCTAAATAAAGCAAATTGACCGATCTCATCCGCCGCTCTTTGCAGTATTTCTTGCTTGTGTCCTGTCGATCCTTTTGTCGTCCACACTGTTATGTCGTCCGCATAAATTGAATGTTCTACATCTTTGATGTTTTTCAGTCTCCTAGTTAATCCAATCATTGCTATGTTAAAGAGCAAAGGTGAGATGATGGATCCTTGTGGTGTCCCTCTGTTTGGCGTCGTCTTCTTTTCTGACCTAATGTTGTTGATGCCGATCGTTGCTGTTCTGTTAGACAGGAAGGCCTTTACGTATGCGAAGATCCTCTCCCCACAGTTTGTTGTCGAGAGTTCTGCGAGAATGGCGTTGTGGCTGATGTTGTCGAAGGCCCCCTTGAGGTCTACAGCCAAGATTACGCCTTCTCGAGTCCCCGATATTTGTTTTAGTACCATGTCTCTTAACTGGAGCATCACGTCTTGCGTGGAGAGTCCCGTTCTGAACCCGAACATAGTATCCGGAAACAGACCGTTGTCCTCCATGTAGTTGCTCAGTCTAGTCTTGACCACTTTCTCGTATAGTTTACCAAGGCATGAAGTTAGCGATATCGGCCTAAGGTTCTCTAAACTGGGTGTTTTCCCTGGTTTAGGTATCACGATAATCTCAGCGTGTTTCCACTCCGCCGGGACCGTGCCCCTTTCCCAGTGCTCGTTGATTAGTCCGGTCAGGCTTTCCATTTGGTCATCACTGAGGTTTCTGATCATTGCATTGGTTACTTGATCTTTTCCCGGTGTTGTGTTCCTCGTGAATGACCTGGCAGCCGCGTATACCTCGTATTCTTTTATCGGGTCATCCAGCTCCGAGTTCCTTGTCCCTGAATATACCATGGTGCAGGGTGGCACCTGCGTGCTTCCGACGTACCTGGACCAAAGAAAATCTGCAATCTGGGCGTCCGTGCCCTGAAAATTGTGCGTGATACGTTCTATCGTTTTGCTGTTTTCTCTCTTCGATTTTGTCGGGTCTATGAGGTGCCTGAGCAGCGCCCATGTTTTAGCGCTACCCAAGTTGCCGTTTAGTTCATCGCAAATTTGGTGCCAATTATCTCTACGTAAGTTTGCGGTGTGGTCTTCTATCTCCTTATTGATTTGAGCTATTCTGAGTCTCAATTTTCTGTTATGTTTTTGTTTCTTCCATCTTTTCGTCAGCCCCCTACGAGCCTCCCAAAGATGTAGCAATCGTTTATCCGCACGTGGAAATTCATCGGTAACCTCTAGCGTCATAGTATTGTCTCTGTGGACCTCCCGTAGTCGTTTGGTCCACTTTTCGATGTCCGTTATCGCATTTCTTCCGCCTTCATTTTCCAACTGTTGTCGGAATTTTTTCCAATCTGTGATTTTTGTCTTCCTCTGGATTGTGCTGAACCTTGTAAGTTTAATTTGCGTTTGAATTACGTAGTGGTCGCTTCCGAACTGCTCCCCGGTGTTAGACCATTCGTAGTCTAGGATATTTCCTATGATGGTCAAATCAGGGCTAGTGTCTCTTGAAACGCTGTTTCCGACCCTAGTAGGGTATCTGCTATCGGTAACGATTTCCAGCCCGTGCGTGTCCACTCCATCTAGGATGGTTTTTCCTTTCTTTGTATTCATCTTGTAGCCCCACTCTTTGTGCGGAGCATTGAAATCTCCTACAATCACAAGGTGGTTTTGTTTTACCAGGCCGATCACCGCTCTAATGATTTCTCTGAAGTCATGTCTCCTCTTGCGCGGTGGGGAATAAATGTTAAGTACGAACAGGCTCTTCTCCCCGCGCTTCTTAGGTATTACCTCTATTAAAAGGTGTTCTATATCTTCTTCTGGCGTCGTGTGCTTGTGCGTAGTGACCCCCTTCTGACATAAAATGGCCACTTTTTTATATCTTTCATCTACTATGGTGTCGTAGCCGACTATCTTCGGCGAAGTGTTAGTTTCTTGCAGCGCTATTACAGTAGGTGGGTGTTTATGCTGCATTACATGTACGTTGAAATCGTTTTTGTTTCTAAATCCTCTACAGTTCCATTGCCATATTGTAAATTTTTCTTCTGCGTTAGCCATGATGTGACACTACTGCTGCGCCGCGAAGATCTTCGCGCTTTCGTTTAGGTCGACCTGTTCTGGTGCTCTCTTGTTTTGTCTCCTGAACAGTTCTGCCAGTCTCTGATCGGTCGCGTTCAGTCTGGTCATGATTTGTTCCAGCGTCGTCCAGACTGTTTTCTGTTGTTCCTGTATTTGGTGTAGTGGTTTAGTAGCATCTATTGCTTCCGTTACTTGCGGTTGTACGGCTGCTGGCCCCTGCGTGCTTGTTATCGTCGAGGGCGATTGTACTCCGTGTACTTTTCCTTGGTGTGTTTGTTCTCTTTGTTGTCGCTGTTCTATAAACGAAAGCCTCCTTTTTAGTCGTTCGTTTTCCTCTCTAAGTTCCCTGTTTGTTTTTTCTAGAGCTTCGAATCGAGCCTGTATGGAATAGTCTAGAGCAGTGGGATAGACTGGAGACTCGCTCCTAGACTGACTCACCTTCTTGGACTTCTTGGTCTTCTGTTTGGTTGCGGAAGCGTCATGAGCGTTCCCTGGAACCCAGGCGTTGCCGCCACCGTGGTCGGTGGATCTCGCGTCTGCTAGCCCCGGAAAGTCTCCATCTTTGAAGAACGGCGTTCGGCTTCTGCTGCCGCCGCGCCTGTTCCGAGACGCAGATCTCGAAGATCCGTTCTTTCCTCTCGTTTCGGCTTCCTCGCTGTCGAACCACCGCGGCCTGTGGCCACCGTGGTAATTACTTTCTTTTTTCTTGCCTTGCTTGTTCTGCTGGCCTTTCTGCTTGAGGCGTCTCTTGCATCCTATATCGCCCGTGGCGTGAGCGTCGCCGCACCACTCACACCTGGGCTCCCCACACTCGTGTCCGTCGACGTTGGCACGTTTGCATCTAGGACACTGCGGAATGGGTTGTGGTTCCGGGCAGACGTCTGATCGGTGCCCCTGCAGGTGGCATCTGAAGCACACCTGCTTCGTAGGTTGGTAAGGGTAAACTCTGTACAGTCCTCCCATCACTGCGACTGTCTTGGGCAACCTCGGTCCATCGAACGCGATGAGCGCTGACTCTGACTTCCCGAGCATTCTGGCGTAGACTGCACGAATTCCCGGCGTTGCTACTTGGATGTGGTTCATTAGGATTTCTTGCGTGGTGCCGGCCATCACTCCGTGCACCACACCCCGGACAGTTCCCTCCGCTGTGGAGCAGTAGGCATTGAACTCGAATTCTTTGTCTCCGAGGCACAACTTTCTCGTCTTTTGCAGAGCTTCTGCCTTCGCACCATCTGGCGTCCGGACTATTATTATGTTTGAGATGGCTTTCACCGCGACAAGCATGTCGCCGATGTAGACCAGGTTGCATTCCTTCACCAGGGCTTGTATGTAATCGCTGGGCTTGAAATCTCCCACTCTTAGGTTGTGGCTCTTCGGTCGGAATACGATTTTGTATCCTCCTTTCGGGAGCTGTACGAAATCTCGCCTGTTACCAGCGAGCGTCTTCAGTTGTTTGTTTACAGCGGACGCCGGTGGCGCGTTCGGGACCATGGCGTTCGGTCCCAGCGTCCCAGGTTTCTGCTGCTGCGGATCGCTCGTACTCACTGGAGTCTTGTTTGCCTCGGAAGGTGTACTTGCTTGACCGGTAGCTTTCCTATCCTTCTGGGCTCTGCGCTCCACTAATTCCTTCATCACTCGCCACGGGGTCTCGTTGACTGGGTAGACTCTTGGTTGTTCTTGCGGTCCCCTCGTACCTCCGGCGTTGCTGATGCTTGCAAGCTCCATGGCTTGGGGCTGGTCCGTACCCGGGCTATTTTCAATAACCGGGGCCGTAATGTGTGCCGCAGTCGATGCTGATGCCATGCCGCCGTCGAGGCTGCTCAGCCCCGGTAGGGCCAGCGAAGCCCATGCGTCTCCTGCTTCGGCCACGGCCGACGCTACGTCGGCGTTAGGGTTAGCGTGACTCTCGCCGCCTCAAGATTTCAATGTCCCGTAAGTGGAAATAGATTCTACTCACAGAGATAAAATTGGTGTTCAGATGGTCCTCGTAACTTCACGGAACACATCCAATAAACACTTTGCATTAAACTCGGGTTTTCCGGTCAAAAACACTGACGATTCACGGAGCCCATGCAGAGCACGTCCGCGTTCCCGCGAAACGTCACCGAAGAAAAAGCGCGGTGAAAAGAAATTGAAAGAGGGGAGCGTGTTGGCGCCAGGTTGTTTGCGTTTCTTTCCATCGAAGTAGTACAAATAGTTTTCTACAAATGAACGTGCAATATCTACAAAGTCATTTTCTAGGTTCCTTTTTTATGTGTTTCATTGTACTCTAATTTATAATAGTGAAATCAGCAAATCCTAATTCAGATTTTATTGTATTCAACTGCAGAAGTTCATGTTTTTAGCGCTGTCTTACATGATATGACTGAAGTCTGATATTTCTGGTTCCCGGTCCATCAAAGCCCGAGTTGCTTTCGGGAATGAAACCTCATAAACGCTCAAAGCAGTCATGCTTTGCATAAGGTTGGCTGTAGAATTGTTGAGGTATCACAGTCGAGGTGTCAGGGGTTAGACGTCCCAAAGAAACTCAGATTATGAGAGATGTCATAGTGGAGACAGGGATCAAACATGCATCTTTTGAGTCAACAGTCTGGCACCATAACCACTGAGCGATTGTGGCTATGTGACTACCCTGAAAAGTACAAATGATTGCTGCGATTAAATGGCCCACATAGCAATACTGAAGTGCCTAGTATTTATTTATTACTCACAGTGCCTTTGTCAAGGCATTACAGTGAACGGGGAAGAATAACACATTTCACTGTTCCTGTTCATGCTCCTGTTCATTTTTTATTGTGATATTTTTATGTGATATTTTAAAAATATGCAATTGATAAAAATTACAAATGGCTTTTTACTTGCATAAATACATGTGCAATCTTCATCTTCAACCAGTCACTTCTCATGTTACTTGTGCTTCACTTATAGGTAATCTCACTGCATGCATTCTTGTGAAAGAAGCTCATATCTTCCCTGTTCATGTAAATGTACAGTCTGTTGCAAAAGCTTTCAGTCTGCTGTGCCATTCAAAGCAACGGTGCAGAGGACTGTAAACCTTTGTTACAGACAGTACATATTTTTTTATTAAGCAAAAGATCGTCTTGCAAGTATTCATTGTATAAAATAAAAGTCACCATTATTCAACCCACCTTCAGTTGTGATCACCAGTGACCATTGCATGCTGCCATGGCACTGCACGAGCCGTGACGAAGTGGTGCGTCAGCTTGTCACGCACTTGCTTGGCATGGCTAGGAAGAAATTTCACTGAAGTTATATTTCATAATCTCCATAAACCAAGTCCAGTGCTGCATGTCACACAGTGCCAAAATATTGCGAGCCTCTGATGTGTACCATTAAACTTGGGTTTCTAAAAGTGGGTTCTATAGAACCCTCTAGTTTGCTGGGCTATTTTTTTTCCTCTCAGATTTTCTGCATATAAAAAATCGAAACAAATTACATGAGGTTTAGTAAGCTGAACAAGTATGATCGCCAATGCCAGACGCCTACAGTAGCACACTGACAAATGTGCTCCTGTTTTGGTGATGCGTATAACGCGTATAGTGCAAGGCTCGGTACAACTCGCTATAGTATAACAAACCTCGTACCGTGTTGCATTGCAGCCTGTCAGCTTTTGTGCCTTGAAGGCCAAGCTGGAGTCATCGTCCCTCCAGCTTCCAGGAGAGAGGCGCCCCTCCCAGTCTTCAGTGTCGGCAGAGCCTGGCGGGCAGTACATTGAAGAGGATTCTGCGGACTCTTTAAGTAAATAGTTGTGCAGCACTATGCACGCACCAACATATCTATCGATGTTAATAACTTTCGCCTTAAAGGGTCGCCGCAGAATCCTCCACCTCTGCGCCAGGATGCCAAACGCATTCTCTATAATGCGTTGTGCCCGGCTAAGCCGATAGTTGAAAATTCGGCGCTCATATTTTTCCTGCAGCGCAGCTTCATGCAGGGCTGAAGACAAGAACAGGAGAGATAAAGTACAGAGAACATTTTCATACACTTCTAGGTCATAAGCACTGCACTGCAAGACCAAACGGTCTACTTTGTTGCACGGAAAGCATGACCTTGAGGCCTTCAGTGAAGCTGAAAAGTTTCAAGTGTGAAGAATACTGAGGTTCGTGCTACTGTTTATAGAAAAGTTACACTGCACATGTTTTGTTATTTTCCGGTACCCCTGCTATGGCACACCTGGAGCCGCATTTTTGGAATGTGATTTTGGTGTTCTTGTTAACAGCGCAGTCACTGGTTTACAGAAATGAACCACAAACCTCCTAGTTAGATGGAAAGGTGATATTGCAAAGCCTGAGCTGATGAATTCGTGACATCCAACACAAAACTGTCAGCATGCTTTAAACTGGCCTACATTACAGCCTTCTTGAAATGGTAACATATGACAAACATTGATGAAATCAGGCATGCAACATTTGGAGAGCAAAAAATATGGAGAATTTGGATTATGACAGATGCACACTTCACTGCTTGATCATGCCAGTGATTTAGCTCTTTCTGTCTTAAGTGAAGTGAAACTTCATATGTAGACCTCTACCTCGTCTTGGATAAGGCCTCATCATATATTCTTTCAGTGGGAAGGCCTCGTCCCCGACGAAGAAGTATGGCAGTGGCCCCTCGCTGCCTACAGGCCTTGCAGTGGGAAAGCCCCACTCGCCTCCAGCGATCTTTTTCTGAAGCGTTGAGGAGGCGAAAATTCCCCCATCAGAGTCACTGCCAAAATGCCCCATTTCAATGTAGAAGAACCTGCATGAAAAATAGTTTGAAATTCAGTGCAGATATATAGACTAGCAATGAATATGTGTGTTTCTGACAACTGCTGTTTTGGATTGGACCTGTAAGTTGTGTTTTAAAGGTCACACCATGATGCAGTTGCTGAGAATGTGTAGTGCTCAATAATTTTATGCATGGATTGAAACCCAAAGTGCTTAAACGAAATGGTGCCCTATGCATGGCATCGAGATTGATCATGTGTTTTGTTCACCGCTGTCTGATAGTCAGCAATCATGCAAGCCTGTGGTGGGTGTTATTATTAAGAAGGTGTCGCTGAACTGAACTTTCAATATGGTTGTCTCGCCACGAGTTGGCATTTCTTAATTCATGATGATGAGCCTAGTGTTTTTGCTGCTGGCACTGCTGCTTCCGCTTCCTCCCAATTTCCATGCATCTGTCGGTCTGTGTATTTATACGCTCACGCATTAAACACAATCATTTGGTAATTGGTGCTTGTGTGTCTGTTCCTTCTTCATCTCGCCTTTTTGCTCTGTATGTGTCTAAGATGAATTGAACGTGCCAAGATTGTTGTATAATAGAGGGCCTTACCTGTAATGCGCATCACAGACAGCAAGCAGTGACTTGCTGAATGAGCCTTTATAATTGTGATTGGCGCTTCCAGAATTTGCTGGGCATTCTATAAGGACGTGCTTTCCGTCGATAGCACCAACACAGTGTGGCATCTGCCACCTCTCCTCAAAGTCTGCCGCAACCTGCAGAATAAATTTTAACGGCTATACATCCATATATCAAACTGAATTGCATTGGTCACTTACTCATTGTTCCTGTGCCTGCAGAGCACAGCAGCAATAGCATAATTATGATAACGAAGCTTACCTTTATCCACTCATCTGCTGCCTGTGGATGCCTCAGATAGAGTGGCTTCAGCACATCCCACAGTGCCTGGGGACCGTTGCCACAAGGGAGCATGCAGTAGACCTTCCTACTAAGAAGTTAAAGGATAACTGCCTTAGGGTTTGACCCGTGGCCAGGAACCTGCCGAAGCAATGACATAAAAAGGTTGAACAGCATAGATATTCGCTTAACTATGAAATTGATTTACAAACCACAGATGAACTATTCATCCTTGATTATTTATAATGAAAACAATGCTCACTACTATGCAGCATGAGCTCATGAAACAGATCAATTCAGCAAGCATTCTGTTATGACATGGTCAGAACTAAAATACTGTATACATGCAGTACATGCAAATAGAGTTTACCATTTTTCTAGCAGCGCGAGTTACCTGATTGTCATGGCCAAACGGTCAGCCACCGGAATCGCACTCCTGAACGTGGTGTCCTGCACAGTTATAGAACTTCGCACCAGATCCAGGAGTGTGTCGAATGTCCGAGGCGGCATCCGGAGAAAGCTGCAAAGTGCAAAGGAGAAAAAAGAAGGATTGAAGAAAAAAAAGGTTGCAAAGTTCTGCCTTGTGCCACGAAGAGAGAAATGAAAACTTACTCTCTGTAATACTCCTCATCGTGCGCCCGCAGCTGCGGTAGCAGGTGGCTTGCGTGTCCGGCCACTTCCCGCGATCGGAGACAGGGCCGGACCCACTAGCGACGCCGTTGCCGCTTTTTCTGTGCAGTACGCGCGCGCGCTGCAAGAGCTCGCGCGGCCGCACAGCACATCAGAACAGCGACGACGTCTTCCTCTTCGCTCATGTCATCGCAATACATATTATAACAGTACAGGAACAGCACAACAGACAAGCACGAGCGATCGAGGGTCTGGCGCCAACAAGCAGAAGACAGAGAAAGAGCGCGAACGACGTCATTCCCGATGGTTCTCGTTTGGAACGAGAATGGAATGGGAAGGCGACTCCCGTAGGTGCTTTTCAAGTGTGAACACCGGTGTTGTTGAACTGCGCTGTAGTCGCAGGCGACTGCTGGTCGCGCGACCTCTGCGACTCGCAGGTGTGAATGGGCCTTTAGAGCTCGAGTGCTTGAGTTGAGCGGCGCAACGATGCTTGCTGCTCCGTGTGTCCCTGCTTGCAGTGGGGCTGCAATGCGCAAGCAGCGACCGGTGCATCGCGCCGGCCGAGTTTTCGCACATGGGTCGCCTGCTTTACTTCTGTCGCGAGTGTAACACTGCGGAGTGCTTCTTATCAGCACCTCTGAAGGAGGAAAATAGCTCTGTTCTCCATGGCGTCGTGGGTATGGCAGTAGCTTCGCATTCCAGAGGTTCCGAGTTCGAATCCGCCTGGCCGGAATGTTTTTCTTTTTATTATTTTAGCCTTAAATAATCTCTCCCGTCCTGTGTACCCGCGAGCGACTAAATTTATTTTTCGAGCCATGCCTTTCTGACCCAGCAATAAGTGCCGCTCAGTACTGGACTGCCCCCAACCTAGGTTAATAATCACGATTGTTAGTTTGTTTTACTATGGTGAGATTTATTTAAAAAAGTTAAAAATGAAGCATCCCGACCCATGAATTTCGCATAGCAGGAAATGACAAAAGAGTGAGAACGAGAAAGGGCCAAGTCGGCGGGAGGTCTCGCACGCTGTCTCGCTAGTGTGACATGGGAGTTGGCGGACCATCGGCCAACTGCCGTCTTGTGGGAGACATGGCGCCGACGCCGACAGTCGGCCGACTGTTTTCGTCGGCGCAGTGTGACAGAGCCAGACATCACGACGACATGGTTTTGGCAGACCGAATCGGCTGACTGTTGGCCTAGTGTGACAGGCCCATAACAAAAGTTTTCCTACCCATTTTAGGATATTTTTTTGTTGAGGGGGGAAGGGATGAGAGGGCACAACCAATTTTAATGGCCTCCATCAGTGATTCAAGAAAATGAAACTATGCCGCCATTTTGTTCTCTGACGTTCCTGACTTTTACCTCAATTAGCTATTTGCTTTATGCTTTTGCTCCATTGAACTCTATCCGATGTTCACCATATACATTGCTACATTTGGAAAGATCAAAATTACAATTGGACGCTTGTCTTGTATTACGGGAAGGTAGGGCAAAAAAGGCTTAATGGAAGGGAAGAGTTAGTGTTTATTTCATTGTTTATCAAAAGCGAGATTTTATAGTTGCACAAGGATGGGAATGATAGTGCATGATTAGCATCAAAAATGTTGCTCCTAGAGTGATCTGAATCAGATCTATATCACGTTCAGTGCCCCCCTTTTGGTGATAAGTAGGTTTTATATGTTTGACCCAAGGTTCACAAAAGTAACTGATGTGTAAATGACAGAAAGAGTAGTGTAGGGTGCATAATACATAGTATGAAAAGTAATATCTTGCTTATTGAGCGTGTGGCATCCGAAAGCTAATTTCTTTTGTACGTTGTTAATTTGTTCTTTCCAGAGTAACTGGCGATCAAAATAACTCCTAAGTTGAAAAAAGACACTGTTTGTCTTAAAGAGCTACTTAGTGTATGTGCAATTAAATTCTTGGTTGTCTTGTGCCGAGAGTGAAAAATGACGTACTTAGTTTTGGCTATGTTGTGTCTTGGATAGAGACATGCACGGCAACAAACAACATGTTTAACACACAGAATTACTTACAGAACCCCCACTGCACGCACAAGAAGGCACTGGCATGTTGCATATCCCCTAGCGGTTGGCAGTGGCTGTGACACGCCCTCTGGCAGCCACTGCAGCCATCACTGATTGTGTAGTGCATGTTCTTGCAGAGGTGGTGCCCCAGTACTGTACACTACACAACAGGCTATGAATTCAAGGGTTAAGTGATTTTCAAAAAATCAGGAAGACAGGATTTTCAGTTCGCTCACTGTTGTATGATGCCTGATTAATGAGAAGCTTCCTGATGTACCTACACTGAGGGCACGCCCCTCCAGGCACCTAGGTTGTTCCAGGACAGGACGCACTGAAACTTTTCATGCCACAAGTCTCTCGACGCCTTGAGCTGACTTCGAACTTTCTTTTTTCCTAAGCCTTTGGATGGGATAAGAGAGTCTGCCTCTCGAAGAAGCTCTTCTATCATTTTTGCGTCGGTAACCTCGACGCTTCCGACTTTGGCCGCTTTGCACTGAAATCATTGCTTCTGTCGCGCGTCTGCTGGAATTCATGATGACTACCTTTTCAAGTTTAGGATTCTTGTTCTCTAATGCACGCATAGCGGAGGCTGTGACGTTATCAGATCCTGTGATGTGATGTCTGAACCAAAACACACTTGGCAGTTCGCATCTTTGCACTTCACGTACCACGGAAATTACAGATGCAAGAGCCTGGTGTTCTGAAACGCTCCCTTCATCACATGTGGTCCCTGAAACATCTTAGGAAGAGGGACTCACTTCGCAGCGTTAGAGTTTCTTGGGGTGGTTGCATGTCAGCGTTCTCAACTTCCTTTTCTAAGGGGCTTTTTTGGAGAGGTACGATGGAGCAATTGGGTAAATTGTTGGAACCATGTCGCTTGTAAGCATGGGTTGATCACTGGGAATCTTGAGTGCCGGACAAAATACTGTTCGTCAAAGTGATGCTCGCAGAGGGCTGATTTCTCGTTATAAGGTTTGTCGCCACGGTGCACGGCTCGCAGCCACGTTCCAAAAACATTCGGGGTCCCTTAGCACAAAACCAGTTACTCGCTGACCCGGCTTCCTTGACGATACATATCCAGGTGTAGTGGCATGTTGCGAGAGCTCAGTAGAAGCCCTCGCCAGGTATAGATGCTGCTCGATGAATTCAACAAGCATTTTGCCCTTGTTCATCGGATATTTTTGTCCCGTTTGGCGCCATTTGCTTGTGCCTTGCTTGGCCACAGCAGGGGAATTAAACTGATGTTATTGCCTAGCAGGTGTTGCGGAAAGAAGACTTCATGAGTTAAAAGTTAATAGTGTGTCCCCAGTTGTAATTAAACATAAAAATTTCCATCAATAAATGTTTATTCGACAATATATGTGTTAACTGCGCCTGATCAGAAGAGCGACAACAGAGCATAAACCGCCAACACTTATGCTTAGCAATCCTGCTGCATCCATCGCAGTTTCCTTGTGTGTACTAGTAAAAGAGCAAGCAATAATAAGTCATATCAAAAGGGCACAGTTTCCACATGTACCGGAGCACGCATACAGAATGCATCCCAGAACAAATATGCTTATTGTAGTGCAAGGTTGAACAACTCTTATACTGACTGCCAATTTGTAAGGTTCTTCATAGATGAAGGAACCTCTGACAATATTGTTACGGGGAAATGCTATTCACATTGATTTACAAACGTTATGGATGACTGAATAGTTCCGAGCAGGGAGCCACGTCAACCTCTTCTTCCCCATTCATCCTTTTCATGCGACGGGCCACTTCGTTTTCCTTTTCTATGGCAACATGACTCCTGGTGGTGCGAGCGCTGTCCCGGCATTAGGCCGTTGATAGAGGAACGACGGGGTAGGGCTTGAGGCACGTAACGTGAACAATATCGGTGGGTGTGTCTGCAGGGTGAGGATGTGGGCATACGTATGAGGAGCAACTTCACACGTAACATCAGTGACCTGACTCACCACGCAATAAGAGCCATGGTAGGGGGGCAAAAGTTTCTCAGAGAGACATACGCGGCGGGAAGGGGACCGCACAAGAACAAGCGACCCTGGTTCATAGGTGACATGGCGATGGGGATTATCGTACATATACTGCTGTGCTTGCTGGGACAGTTAGAGCCAAATAAGGGCGATTTGGCGAGCGTCTGCAGCTTGAGCAATGGCGTCACGGGCGTAGGCGGTGATGGGATGTTCAGCGGATGGGATGAGTGAGTCCAAAGGCAGGACGTCACGTCTCCTGTATAAGAGATAGGGATGAGTGTGTCCAAAGGCAGGACGGCGTGTCTCCCATATAAGAGATAGAATGGAGAGTAACCAGTTGTGTCATGCCGGGAGGTGTTGTAAGCGAATGACACATAGGGCAAAGCGAGATCCCTGTCTTTGTGGTCGGGGGAGACGTACATAGACAACATGTTTGTCAATGTCCGGTTCAAACCTTGGTTAGCCCGTTTGTCTGTGGGTGGTACGCTGTGGCAATCTTATGCTTGATAGAACATGAACGGAGGATGTCGTCAACAACTCTGTGCATGAAATAGCGTCCACGGCCCGTGAGTAATTGATGAGGGGCACCATGTTGTAGAATAAAATTGTGCAAAAGAAAGTCAGCGGCATAAAACATCATTCACAACTAATCGCGCTGTATATACTGGCATATAACCATGAAATGGAAGCCTTGTAGGCATCACTTGATTCTATGCCGCCATGTTGTTTCTTTTGGTTTAGAAAATGCATTCAGTCCGGAGTGCGCTATTGTCAGCTTCAAATGCGAATAAAACTGTTTAAGAACGACTTTTAATGTGATAGGTCTTGTGTCCTGAAAATCCGGTATCGGCACTTAGAGTGAAAAATTACGAGCTTGACTGTGGCAGGTGCTGCCCAGAGAGCAACCTAGTAGGCTGGTGGGCGCCCAGGTCACGTGACCTTGCGGTGCCATCACAAGCTGCCCACCAGATTATGAGCAAACTGCCCACCATTGCAGGTGGCAGTTAAATGAATGATTGGCCGCTCGGGAAGAGCAACCTGGGCTATGGAACGCCCACCACTGGGAGCACCTCCCACCACAGGGCACTGGCGCATCACGTAATTGCTGCACCATTGCACCAGGAGGGGTATGAGGACTACCAGGGATGTATGAATGTAGAGAAGGACGTTCTGCATATATCAGGATTAACTCTTTACGCTGTCGCGTAATATGCTTTAGGCAGAGCTTAAGGGTCCCTTGGAATTTGTTGTGTAAATTGTGTGTTCTTTGAGGATTTTATTATTACATAAAAGTGCATATGTACTGTTTGGCATGGTTTTTTGCTAGCAGCTCTTTACAATATGATGTTTTTTGCAAAGTAAATTGTTAGGCCCTGGTCAAGCAAAAGCAAAGAAAAAATATGGGCGTGTCTTGCTATTTTATTCGCTGTCGGCATGAAATGCCACGTGTGAGCATCATGTTGACGTCTATGGTGTCACTGCACACGCAATTTGGCATCATTGCCGATGGCATGGAATCAATTTTGGCATCGTTATATTATTCTACCTCTGGTGTGCTTGGCTTTGGTGTTGACCTGTAACATAATGTTGCTTTGTCATTACAGGGACTGTATCCACGAGAAGGTTCACTTTGGAACCGGTTTGCTCTTCCGCGGTTCGAAGCGCTTATAGCGTGTGGTGAACCATGGAGGAGTGAACCGTCTCGTTCATATACTGCCAGAAGGTTTTCTTTCTGCTTCTAGCTTTCAGGCACTGATATCCACCTGTGACAATTACAGCAGCAAGGTTTTGCTTTTTGATCTCAGGTGCACAATCTGTATTGTGTAAATTTATATGTCTAAAATATCTATGTAAAATTTATGTATGTGAATGTATATAAAAGCTCACACAGGTTGGAACATATTGAAGTGATATTTATCAGAAGTGCTCTACCTTATACCTGGTTTGAAGTCGAATTTGCAGGAAACCATCTAAAAGACGAGCATTCTATGCATGAACTTTTGGCAGGCGTCCGTTTTGGTCATGCATCACTGCTACAAACTGAATATATCTGAGCTTTCTGTCAAGTGTCTCAACATGGTCAATTGAAGACTGCTTGAAAGCATGGGCACCTTGTCAGAAGGTTCTTCTCTTGAGCTTGTTTTCTTTTCTATACCCGGTTTGTCTATCTCACACCTATCTCGGCAAATGAGTCGGTCTCATGTGTGAACACCTGCAGTGTCAATATCGCCACACTACTAGCCCCTCTAGTGGCACAGTACTGCGGCTGAACTGTGTTTTCTGGCACTTGGCACGCCTTGGGTATAGCAGCGTTGGCCAGATTGAAGAGACGTCATGACCTCAATGAACGTGGAGACACTCTCGTTTGGCCGCTGCAAATTTTAGTGCGGGACGATTTCAGCCTTCTCCTTTCTCTCACTGGTACCGAATGTCGCTAACAGCATTCAGCAAAAACCGCTCAGTTGGTGAAGGAAGCTTCGTGATTATCAAACCGCATCTTGGCAGAGTCTCATAGTGCAGAAGCATACATTGCGCAATTTAGACTTGCTAGCCCGCTCATTGAAGCCTGCCACATGGTCGAAGCTGGCCAACCAGTCTTGAACGTCTTTGAACCCTGGAATGATATCGACTGAGGTGCGTGAAGGACAAACAGTGGGGCATTCCTGGAATGCTGAGTTGTCTGGCTACCCATGGTCGACGTCACGGCCCTTAACGGTGTTATCAGTTGGCCGAACTCCGGATGTAGGTTTCGTGGGCGGCAGCTCGCCTTGTGGACAGGTGTTGAGTCCACGCATTGAGAATTGGCATCAAGGGTCTCCTCGAAGTCAGCGTACATGGGACACTACCGAGCTGCTCTACCAAATATTTCACCAACAAACAGTCGACGTACACAAGACAGGTTTATTTAGACGTGCTGGGATACGCAAGACAGCACAGAGCTCAAGAGAGGAAGATGACAAACTTCTAGCCCCTAGAATGGCCAAGGCTTACCAAGTGCCAGTGTGCAGGATATTTTTAGTGGCAGGATATTTTTAATTTCATAGCGCAGGGCTTGTTAATGTCTTAAGGGGGCTTCGCACAGATGCCTGCACACACAAGGGTTCGTTCCGGAGGGTCTTTCTCAGTGATATTTGCTTAAAGAATGTGCTCGAATAAGTTGCCCATTGGCGACAATGCAGCACTGGCATTTTAGTGTGTTCACTCTAGCCTTCCTGATGACACTAGGGGGTATCCTTCTGCAGACTTTCGCAGTTTCTGCCTTCCGTTCTTGTGGTGTAGTTGTCAGGATGTGGTACACACTTCACATAACCCGATAAGAAGCAGCCCAGAAGAGTCAAGTCAGGTGGTCTTGAAGGCCAGGCCACTCATCCTTGACATCCGACCCACTCGTCTTTGAACGCTCCGTCAAGCCAAGCCTGTGCCAGGCTGCTGCTATGAGGCTGCTGCTATGCTGCTATGAGTAGAAATGCAAGAGGAGGGTTGCAGCGAAAATATTTGACTCTGCCTCGCAAGTTGTCGTTCAAGTGGTCAAGGAAAATGGGTCAAGTTATTCTTCCATAGATCCCACACCACACACTGAATGAACACTAGTACTGGTGCTTTGATTGCGCCACCTAATGTGGGCTCGTATCGCTTGTATGTGACTTGGGCATTTCTGAAGAAATTGGCTTCATCAGTCCAAAGCAACTTGTCAATAAAGTCCTGTATTTTGTTAATTTTCTCCAAGGTCCAGTTTGCGAAGTCAAGCTGACATTGCAGGTCTCAGACATGACTTTTAGAGCAGCTGGAGGGTGGTGGTGGAAAACATTTATTTAAGACTTTACCGGAGAGAGTGAGGCCTGGCCTTAAGGGCCAGCCCCTTACAAATTCTAGGAGGGATCCCTAGTCCGGGACACCTGTGGCTTCCGCAGCAGCTCGGGCCCTAGCCACGAGAGCTCTCTGACTCTAAGGTAGAGCAGCCGAGCAGGGCAGCCTCCCAGCTCTCTCGGGTGGGTGAAGGGAAAGGGCGGTAAGCGGGGTTAGAGGGGCATGCCCACACCATGTGGTACACGTCCGAGAACGCGCATCCACAGTGCAGGCACTCCCCGTTAAAAGCCGGATTAAAATGTTGCAGCACTGCCGGGCACAGTACTGTGTTGGTATATAAGCGAATGAGCCAACGCTCCTCGATTTTGGTTAGCCCTTTCGCAGGGGGATGAAAGCGGCTATGCTGGGTTTGGTATAATTGAACGACCTCTTTGAAGGTAATAGCCGGGTTAGGTTCCGATAGCTCAGGCGGCAAGAGTCGAGGCGATGCCCGGTGGTTGAGCGCGCGGGCTGAGGCGTTTGCCGCCTCGTTCCCCTCTAGTCCCGCATGTGCTGGGGTCCAGATGATGGCACGTCTCTCCGGGCGATCCCGGTACTCGCATCTGCGTAAAATTTTGGCGGCGCGTCGAGAGATGCAGCCTTGTTTTAGATTCCGACAGGCTCCCCGGGAGTCGGTGATGATAACCTGGGAGTCCGGTTCTGCAGCGGCGAGTGCTATGGCGACCTCTTCCGCATGTGTAATGTTTGGGGCACGGAAAGTGAGTCCCTGAACATGCGTGTTTTTACAGATTACTGCGGCCGTATACCATCCCCCGTGGTGTGGACCAGCAGCATCCGTGTAGAAGACTCCGTAGCGAGAGCCTTTGCGATCGCTAAGGGCCGTCGCGCGCGCGATTCGACGGCCCTTGTGAGTCTCCTTTGTCATGTTTTGTGGCAGAGGTTGGACCTGTAGCGCGCGGCGCCAGTCCTCTGGAACATTGGTCCTTTCCTCTGCTTGTGCTGTGTAGGCAATGTGCAGGCGGTGTAGGAGGCTTCTGCCTGCTGACGATTTGTTCAGCCGCAAGTATTGGTTGTTTAAGTGCGCCTCGCGTAGCTCCCCAAAGGTGTTGGTCATCCCAAGGTCGATGAGCCGTTGATTGGACGTCGTTATGGGGAGGTCGAGGGCGCGCTTATAGATTTTGCGAAGGATCACCTCTAGGGCGTTCTCGTCGCATTTCCGCAAGTGGAGATAGGGTGCCGAATACAGTATCCGGCTGGTTACGAATGCATTGGCCAGCCTCAGGGCGTCTTTGCATCGCAATCCCCCCCGTTTGTTAGATACCCGGCGGACCATGCGGCCCACCTGGTCTCCAATCTTGAGGAGTTTCTGCAGGGTTGTATCAATCTTGCGGTTGCGATTGATAAAGAGTCCCAACACTCTGACCTCATCGTGTTCAGGGATGGGGCCGTTAGCAAGGGTGAGGTAAATTTTGGTAGTGCACTTTGGGTTGGGCCGATGGTGCACGAATTCTGATTTGGTCGGGGAGCATTCCAGGCCACATCGGCGAGCGTATCCGTCCACGATAGTCGCCGCTTGTTGCAGGTTGGCCTCGATCTGTCCCAACGACCCATGTGTTGCCCAGAGCGTGATGTCGTCAGCATACAGGGAATGCCTGATGCCTGGGACATCATTAAGCAGAGGTGGGAGGTGAGCCATAGCGAGATTAAAGAGGAGGGGAGAGAGGACTGCTCCTTGCGGGGTTCCTCTTGTACCCAGGAGGTACGGGCCTTGCTCCTGGCCTTGGATACGTATATAGGTTTGCCAATCAGTGAGAAATTGTTGAACGTACCTAAACGTGTTGTGGCCACAATTCGTCTGTGACAAATGTGTGAGGATGATGTCGTGGGTCACGTTGTCAAACGCCCCCTTGAGGTCCAAGGCGAGGACCACCTTGTCGTCACTGTGGTGTTCGACTGGATCCAAGACTTCCTTGTGTAGTTGGAGCAGGACATCCTGCGCGGATCGGTGTGGGCGGAATCCGTACATGGTGTCCGCAAAGAAGTGTTTCAATTCCAGATGTGTTGAAAGTCTATCTCTGACCATAGTTTCCATCAACTTCCCCACACAAGAAGTCAGTGAAATAGGCCGGAGATTCTCAATATTTGTGGCTTTTCCGGGTTTCGGGATGAAAGTGACTAGTGCAGTTTTCCAGTCCATTGGGACGGTTGTACCCCCTTCCCATATTGTGTTAAAGTACTGAAGAAGGCACAGGTATGCCCGGTCAGGGAGGTTAGCAAGGAGCTTAACCATCACTATCCCGTCCGGGTGCCGTGCCGCGCTTCATTTTTGCCAGGGCCGCTTTTAGGTCATGGAGCTGGAACGGTCTGTCCAGCTCCTCATTCTCAGAGCCTGCATATGAGTATGCCGACCCGCGGGAGTCCTGGATGCTACAGAGATATTTATCTCTGAGAGCTGTAGCCAATTTGGTAGTGTCCCCGTCGAAAGCGTGAATAGCTCTCTGTAGGTGTTTCTGGGTTTCGTTGCATGTTTGAGTCGGATCTATCAAGGCGCGGAAGAGGCGCCATGTGCTGCGATTCGACATTTGTCGAGCCGCAGTATTACAACGGTCCACCCAGTTTGAATCAGCGAGTTGGGCCGCATACTCAGCTGCCTTCTGGGTGAGTGCCGCTATACGAATTTTGAGTTGGCGGTTGTGCTTCTGCCGGCGCCATCGGCGGATGAGGCTATGCCGGGCCTCCCAGAGGTGCAGGAGGTGGTTGTCCACCGCCGGTGTTGCCTCTGAGAGTTGAACCTGTTGTTCAGCCTTACGAAGCTGGGCCACCAACTGTTGAGACCAAGATTCATAACCCTGTTGGGCTATCGGTTCAAGGTTAGTGTACTCCGAGCGAAAACGAGTTCAGGCTGGGATTGTAGCTTTTCGGTGTGAGCGTGTGAGAGGTTTCGTGCGGAGTGTTGTAAGGAGGATGCAGTGGTCGCTACCGAGGGTTTCCTCGGCGTTGTGCCAATCTGCATATTGTATGTTTTTGGTAAAGGTAAGATCCGGACATATGTCCCGTGTTACGGAGTTACCTATTCTGGTGGGGTGGGCAGGATCCGTGTGGAGGGTTAGGCCTAACGTGGAAATAAGATCTGCCAGCTTTCGTCCGCGTTTCTCCTCTTTACGGTAGCCCCAGAGAGGACTGGGGGCGTTGAAATCCCCAACTATGATGAGGGGTTCCTTTCCTGCCACCTTGAGGGCTTTGCAAAATATTTCAGTGTATGTTACATTGGGGAGTTTGGGTGAGCTGTATATGTTGAGTACGTGTAGTGAGGGATCCTGTTTCCTAAGCGGAAGGAGGGTCACCATAACGTACGAATAGTCTGCGTTACATGCCAGATTGACAGCGGTAGCCGTTAAGTTTTTGTTCACGCAGAGTGTGGTCCACGCGTCCCGCTGATAGACCGTATAACTGGTCAGTGTGACATTCTCTCTGGGCTCCTGGAGGGCTACCACTGCGGGCAGTTCTGAGAGCGTTGTTAAGTGGAGTCGGAAGGCGGCCCGCTTAGTGCGTGCGCGGAAACCTCGACAGTTCCACTGAAGAATTGTGGTTGAGGTCGAATTTTTGTGCGAGTACCGGCGTTTGCTAGTGTCGCCCGCCATTGTGCTCACTTAGATTTTGCATATCACCCTGGAGGAGAGGGGAGACGATGGGGCCTGCCCCACGGACCACTGCCGTGTGTGGGGCTTCATTCTCTGTAGTCAAGTCCTCATCCTCAGAGAGGGTTTGTATTCTGGCAATTTTGCTGCTCGCGCTCGTGCTTCAGAGGCGCTTAACAGAGGCTGACTTGCGAGCCCTGCTGAGTGGTTTCGGGATCTGAGCTGCTATGAGGCTCGGGATCCTGTCTAATAAGGTTTGAAATGCAGCTGTAAATTGCACCTCTAGGGCGCTAAAGCGTGCCGTGATCTGGACTTCCATGGCGGCGCTCAACCTCGCTTCGATTTTGCCCTCATCTGGTCGTGGAGCCGCCTGCTCAAAGGGGGTGCTCTCCATTTCCTCAGTCGTCTGAGAAGGAGGAGGTGCATCGGATTTCATTAGGCGTTGTTCGGTTAATGCCAATTTACGGGTTAGGAGTTCGACTTGTTCGCGTAGGGCCGCGATTTCAAGCTGCTCTGGCGTTTTGGATGGCGTTTTGGGTGGGGGTGGGGAGGTGAGAGAGGGGGCTACCCTGCCCTTACCGCTTACCTGTGGCCCGTGCTGCACTCTAGTTGCCCATGACGGCTGGTCCCCTAGGTTGGATGGCTTGCTTGTGGCACCCTCTCGTCCTTGAGTGGGTGGAGGTGGCCCCTGTTTCCCATCTGTCACCTTGGGGGTGGGTCCACGATGGTTTGGCCCGCGTTAAGCCGGCTCCTTGCCGCCCGCGCCTGGTTGCAGGTCCTGGGATTGAGGCGGGTTGAGTGGGGAGACGTCTTTGGTGTGCTTCCCGCCGCGTTTCAATTTCTTTTTCTTGCCCTTCTTTTTTGACCCTGGTGGTGAGGACCGGGGCGGGGGTTCACGGTATCGGGCCTTGCACATACGGTCCCCGGTGACGGACCGGCGCACAATGAGCACCATGGCGTGCACTCATGCGGCGCACGCACACCGTCGACGAGCTGAGCAGCAGAGCCGCAAAGTCCGCAAATTTCAGTTTTCGGGCCTGGGCACGCATCCTGGCGATGTCCGACAGCTCCACACAGTCTGCAGGCAGGCACAGTCTTCCTGTAGGTTTGGGCCGGAATCAGTAGTGCATCGTAATGCACATACCTTGGCTTCACTTTGCCGGCGAAGGTGAGCCGCGCTTTGTTGGAAACGCCCAATTTCCGGATTTCTATGATTTCACCGTCGCGCCAGTAGAGGCTCTCACAGAGCATGGCTTCAGTGTCGGTGCTTCGAACGGTGACGACCCCGTAACAGGTGTCATGTCCGTCCGAGCGGAGGTGACCGACGAGGGGCACCGCACCGCGTGAGGAGTTGACGCCGAATTCGCCGATGATTTTGTCCGCAATCTTCGGGTCAGCGGTATAGACTAGGATGAGGTTTTGGTCGCTCACCGGAACAACAGTGATGGCGCGAGCCGTGTCCATTCCAAGGTGAGCGACGAACGCCCGTCCAAGGCTGTTTTCCGGGAAGACGGTCGTGAGCAAGACCCGGGTTCTTGGCTTCACGACGACAACGAAGTCCATAGCTGCCGGTTTCGGTAGAGGAAGCGGTGTCCAGGACACCAGCCGCTTCCCCTGGGCGCCCGCGGAGCGCGGTGCAGGCGGTGGAATTTTTCCGTGCCGAGCGTCAGAGGCGTCCGGGGCCTCTCCCCGTGGCCGGGGAGGCCGCGTCGGCGATAGGCGCCATCAGGGCATTGTTGCCCCTCGCTCGGCGAGCGACTGCGGTGGCGAGCGCGGCGCTCTTGAAGTCTTCTCGTGGCCCCGGCGTGCCGCTCGTAGCAGGTATGGTGGTCCACACCATTCTATCGGGGTCGTAGCCCAGTGTCTCGGATTGAGAGTCCGCTATGGCTGTCGCGCCGGCACGGAGCCGGGCTCACGCTCGCCGGGAGCCGCTGCTGCCGTAGGCTCAGCGGCGCCGGCGTGAGCGAGAGGAAAGTGGCTCGCAAATGACGTATAATTGGCCCACCTGCCTAAAAATGATGTCCGGTGATG